>NW_005054337.1:4408122-4433823 GCF_000277835.1 Geospiza fortis | reverse complement strand
TTTGCCAGGCTCTTGCACAACCCTGCATTCTCCTAGGGGAATCTGCACCCTTTCCTTTCCAGCTGCCAAGGGGGTGTGGGAGCTGCAAGGGTTTTCTCTGGCCCCTCTCCTCCCTGGGAACAGGTGGAGAGCCACAGGGCTAAAGCCATAAAGCCACATGGTCGTGCAGGCTGAGTTACCTGGGACTCAGAGTGGGGATGGCACAAGGCTGCCAGTGCCCCTGGGCACAGTTTGGGGTTGCCAGCCTGTATTTTGCACTGGCCAGATTGAAGGCAGTGTGTGTAGGTATTCAGATGCAAAGCAGCAGGAGAGCTTGGAGTGGGGCTCTGCAGCCCCTTCCCAGAGAGCTGTGGGCTCGTGCCTCCTCCTCCTCCATCTGTGGCTCTTGCAGCCAAAGCCCTGCCAGAGCATCATGTCCCAGTGACCAGCACATCCAGCAGAGCCCTTGCCTGGGAGGGTCAGCACCCAGCGTAGGGTGGGAGCTCTCCCTGCCCAGACTGCTGTGTGAGAAGGGCTGAACTCACAGTTCATGGTGTTCCTGGCCAGGACATGCCTGGAAGTTGCACATGCTGTGCCCACAGGCTCACAGCTGTGAAGATGAGGACCCCCCTGTTTTAGGGAAGTCCCTGTCCCCTCTGTGTGCTCTGCTTCTATCTAATCTCTGTGCATATTGACTGTTTTATACCTTGATTTCCTCAGCACTCTGATAAATAATTTTCTGACCCAGGCTCAGAAAATGTGCTTGGGGGACATTTGTGTCCCCAGAGTGCTGCTAAATCCACCACCCTGGCTGGGGTGTTTTCCTGCCTGGGGAAGTGCTGCTTGCAGGGGAAACTCTGAGCAGCTCTACTCTGGCTCACTGTCCCGTGGGGAGTCACAAGCCACATGGTCACAGCCCTGCCATGCTCCCACTTTTCTCCCTGCACTGCCACTGGCATCCTGGGAGCCCCAGCGGGTGCCAGAGCCCCGGGCAGAGGTGAGCAAGGGGCTGGCTGGGGACAGGGAGGTGGGGGCTCCTTGTCATCACTCCTCAGGTGTTGCTCTCCCCTACTGCAACAAGCTTTTAAAGTGCATTTATGGGACAAACTCCTTCCCCTTGGCTGCAGGATCTGCCTCTGGGTTGCCAGAAGTGACCATTTGCAACTCCAAAGCTTTTATTTGATCCTTATTTGCTCTGAGACCCCCAAAGCCTGGCACAGATATGGGTGGACTGAGTCTTGTGGCAGATAGAGGCATGGTCCCTCCTCATCACCTGCCCCCACAGGAGGAAGGACAGCTCTGCTGCCCACTGGAGTGGCTGCTGGAGTCATACCCAGCACAAAACAAAATCAGTTTATTACATTTCCCAAACCACGGCAGGAGCTGAGCCTGCCGGCATGGGTCACACAAGGACACTGCTGGTCCTCTGTGCAGTGTGGGAGCTGGAAAGCAGTAGATGGAAATTGTGTCTTTTGGGAAATAAGCCCTCATCGTCAGTCAAAGCCCTTGCTGTGGGAGGGGAGCTGAGGGGGACAGGGAGCAGCTTGTGCCTGGCACCCCTCAGCTTTCCCACAGCAAGAGCCAAGGCTTTGCCCCAGTGACAGAGGGGCTGTGCAGGCTGCTGGGGCTGCCTGTGGCTCTGGGGGGCTCAACCTGAGCTTCTCTCCAAAGCTGGGCTCAAAACCCTCTGCTGGACGAGGCTGAGCCCTCCCAAAGCCTCACTGCATCCAGGTCTGCACCCTGTGGGCAGCAGCTGCCTCCTCTGCTGCTTCCCTGCTTGTTTTCTTATCAGAGATGCTCTCCTCCCTGCTTGTCTCCACCTCCCTTTTCCCTCCTGCCATGCTTGATCTAGCCTAAATATTTCCTGCCATAGCTTCAGGACACTGTTGGGTATCCTGCCATCTTTAGAGACTGCAAATAATTCCCTGCCTTCATTTATGTCATTACCTTGAAGGTATTTATAGAGTGTGGTCTTGAGTGGAAAGGAAGGCTATATATAAACTATTTCACTATATATAAAAGCGAGATCCCTTGGTCCTTAGCTGCAAACTGCCTGAAACTGCTCCTGATTTAAACTTTTATCCTGTTGGCTGCATGCTTTGGACTTCAAAGGTCTGTCTTCAGTACTTAAATCCCCATCCTGGTAGAAACTCGTGTGTAGGAGGAAACACGTGGGGACTGAGCTGTGTCCCATGGCAGGTGCCTGGCCCCAGAGGTGCCACAGTCTCAGCACAGGTCCAGATTCCACACTCAGCATCTTTGCTGTGCACTCCCATGGCTCAGCATGCTTCCCTCTGCTCCCAAAGCATGTCCTGGCAGTTTCACTGCCTGCTGCAGCCACACAGGAGATGTCTCCATGCTAATGAGGGGCAATGGTATCCCAGGGCAAGGGCAGCATGGCCAGACTGCCCAGCAGCTGCTGCTTGAACTGACTCCAGAGGTTGTTTTGTTTCCTGGTGGGCGGGCATCTGTCACTTGAGCCCTGGGAAACAACTTCTTCTTCTTAACAATAATAATTACAATAATAATAGCAATGACAATGATGATAATAATAATAATAATAATAATAGAAGCCCTCTGTGTGTCCTCCAGCCCGGGACCATGGGGAGCAGCAAGAGCAAGCCCAAAGACCCCAGCCAGCGGCGGCGCAGCCTGGAGCCCACAGAGAACACGCACCATGGGGGTTTCCCAGCCTCGCAGACACCCAGCAAGGCGGCTGCTCCCGACGCCCACCGCACCCCCAGCCGCTCCTTCGGCACCATGGCTGCTGAATCCAAGCTCTTTGGGGGCTTCAACACCTCTGACACCGTCACCTCGCCGCAGCGCGCCGGGGCGCTGGCTGGTCCGTGGGGCTGGGGCTCGCCAGGGTGGGGTCCTGGTGGGTTTGTGAAATGTGGGGTCTCCTCGAGCCGGCTCAGCTACCTTAGAAGGCATAAAATCAGCAGGATGGCTTCTGTGGTAGTGTTGGAAACAAAAAGGTTTTTGTTAACAAAACTCTTTACAGAGAAAAGCCAAGCCAGGTGCAGAAGGTCTTTGCCCCTGGTAAAACACCTCACAAAAGCCATTAGTTTCTTTGTTCTCTTCTTTTTCTATTAAATTGCTCAGGTGGGACTTTTTGGCTTCTGTCCAATTAGCTATCCTTAAGTTTGAGGTGAAGTCCCCCAAGTCCTATGAGATGTCTTTTCACCTAATTGAGGAGTGAAACTTCGGGGCTTATTTCCTTTTTAAGGGGACAAAGAATATTTTTGTCACTCCGTCAACAGGGGGCACATTCCTATAGGTTTGTGTCCAGCTTCTTGGGGTTTGGGGTTTTTGAGGGACTCTGGGCTTGGGGGAGAAGTAGATCTGTGTTATCAGCCCGTGGGAGGATGGTGGGAGGGAGTGTCCCTGTGGCTGTGCCCCTCCTGAGTGCTCTTTGTCACAGGGGGAGTCACCACCTTCGTAGCCCTCTACGACTACGAGTCCCGCACGGAAACAGACCTGTCCTTCAAGAAAGGAGAGCGCCTGCAAATCGTCAACAACACGTGAGTGTCCCTGCAGCCAAGCCCACGGGGTGAGCTGTCACCTCTGTCCCTCCTGTGGAACCCCCAGCACAGCCTGGCAGGACCAGCTGTCCCAGGGATGGGTGCTCAGAGGGATGTGACAAAATGCACACGGACACAGTGACTTGTCCAAGGACACTGACACTGAAAGCAGTCATTTGCCTGCTTCCTCATCCTCCTCACCCTGCTGCTGGTCACTGTGGCCTCACAGCCTTGTCACCAAGCCATGTCCTCTGTTTGCTGGCCATTCTGTGCCACCACAGAGTCATTCTGTGCCCTCCAACACAGTTCTGACCAGTCCTGTCCCCATCCATGCTCAGCTGCCTCTTCTTGGCCTGGACACCTCCCTGAGCTTCATGGGTGCTTTTCCCTGTGCTTGTGTGCTGTCTCTGGTCTCAGCTTCTCTCTTGACTCTTCTTTCTCTCCCTCCATGCTGTCGTGGGACTACTTCAGGTGCGTACTGCACATTCTTACTGTTATTATAAATGAGCTAAATGATCAAAGCCTGTCTGCTGCCCACTTGAGGGCAGGTTGGATGGAGCAGGGCTGGGAGGAGATGGTTTCCAGATGGTTTTGTGGTTGGCTGCATTTGTCCTCTTTGAGCAGAACTGAGCAGGGAGTCCCTTCCCATGCTGGGGTAATGTTCCATCCAGAGCTGTGTCTGCACCTGAGAGCTCTGAACCCATCCCCTTTCCTTGTCCATGTGTGGCTCCCCTCTGCACTCTCTTTCCAGCTGGCTCTTCACTCCCCCCTGCCCTTTGCATTTTTCTTTTGCATTTTTTCATTTTACTTTTATATTTCGTTAGTGGCTCTGGTGATTCAAGTATTTCCTCAGGGGTCTGACCCCCTGGTTTGCTCCCCATCCTGGTCACCACAGCACATCCATCACGTGCAGGGCAGCATGGCCAGCTGGAAGATGCTCCTAAAAATGATCCTGTATTAACCCCATGTGTGCTCTGTCCTGACAGGAGGCACACAGAGTCCAGAGGTTGGCTGGCAGAGCCAATGTCCCCAGTGTCCCCAGCTATGGAGCTGACACAGGGTCCTGAGGGTCTGCAGCTCCTGGGCACTCAAAAGAGCAAAGTCAAAGGGTGGAAAGACGAGGGAACATCCCAGGAGTGAGATTTCTCCTGCAGTGCTTGGGCAGTGTGGCACAAACATGTTTTCAATCTGATCCTTGTTCTCGTTGTTCCAGTGCTGTTTATTAATGGTGATTTGTTTCATCTATGAAGTCTGGGATGTGCAGCATTTCAACATTGCAGGAAAAGCCTGAATTTGGGAATTTTGGTGCTTCTTACTTTCAGTCTCAGCAGTGTGTGAGCCCCATGCTTGAGTTCTGCTCTCTGGCTGTTGCAAAGTGAGCTCTGCCCATGAGGGTCCAGATCAGGCCCATTTATGAGGGGTTTTTCTTTTCACATTTTATCAGTTCTGGGGTTTCCACACTTTTTTTCCCTTTACTGCTATTTGTCAAAGGCTCAGTCACGGGGAAGGCTCAGTCTGTGATGGGCTCTGCAGCACCCTGGGGACCAAAAGGACTTTTTTTGGTGACACGGTCCTTTGGTGGAGGGTACAGGATGTAGCTGCCAACCTTCCCAGTTCCTGTGTGGGTGAGATGTCCACAGGGAGAGAGGTGGTGGAGGAAGCTGGGAGTTTGTTCAGTGCTCAGGGGTGAATCACTCTTCTCAGTGACCTCCCAGAGATGCTCACACAGTCTGGGAACAGCTCGGGCTGCTGCACTTTGGGGACAGCCACAGACAGATGTGTGATGTCCCCTTCCTCTGGTCTCCCTGGCAGGACAGGGAGTGCCCTGGAGCTGCAGGGAGGGGACTTGGGGTCATTCCAGGAAGGGCTGGCAGGTGCTGGGCACAGTGGCCAGGGTGGCTTTGCAGGGTGGCACCAGATTTTGGCTGTCCTGACCGGGCTGGGGTTGCTCAGGGTGAGATGAGAAGCCTCCACATCACTCACCCTGCTCTGGGTCATCCTACCAATCCACCCAGTGCAGAAGGGCTCTTGTGGTACCACTTCCAGTGGGAAGAAGTCTCCTCCCAGCCAACAGGCAGCCAGCTGGGATGTGGTGGGATATTTTGGGTAAGATTGTGCAGGGAATTGTTGAAATGCTTTGTTTTGATGATGATGATTATTATTTTTTTCCCCACTGAGACATTTTTGGAATAGTTTGTTTTGCTGAATTCCCAGCTTGCAGCCTTGCAGCCCGAGCTGGAATAAAGCCACAAGTCAAAAGCTGGGCATTTTTCAAGCAGATGTTTACTATGGTCCTGTGGGAAAGGAGCCCAACCAGCCTCCTGTCCCCTTCAGAGCCACCTCAGTAAAGATGACTGGGGCAACAGCCCTGGCTGAGGAGCACAGTGAGGTGTACTGGGGCTGGAAGAAGCTAAAATGTCATCCAGGGCTGCTGTGAGGCTGTTCCAGGGGCAGAGCCCAGCTCTGTGAGTAGGAAGAGATGCCTGGAAGGTCCCCACCATCCCCACGAAGTGACACCATCATGGGGAGCTGGGGACCAAGTCTGGGTTATCCCAGTGCTTTGAAGCATCGCTGGTTTAGCTGGGAAAAGCACAGGTCACAAGCAGCTGGTGAGTCTGAAGCAAGGATGGAGGTTTACATGTCTGCAGGGTCAGGGATGGGTCTGGATGTGGTCTGGTGATCCTTGTAGTGGTGGCTGAGGTTATTGCTGTTTTTCTGTAGCTTGTTTGTGGAGGTTGTCCTGCCAAGTTCTTGTATCCTTACGGGGCTGTTCCCACGAATCTGCACTTTTCCCGTAGCCTCGTCTCCCTTGTGGTCAGGATGAATTCAGAGGCTGTCTTTGATGGGCAAGAAGATGCAGGTGGTGGGAGGAAAAGCCCTGCTGTCCACAGGAAGGGGAAGCTGCCTCCTGCCGTGCTCTTGTTGTTCTCTATTTGTTGTCCTTTGCAGCCCCGTCCGGAGCAGGAGCTCTGGGAAGGAGGGCAGAGCACCCTCCAGCTCCTGGGGACATGCCTGGGGCCACTGTGCCCGGGGCAGGAGGGCTGGCTGGGGCTCAGCTGCAGGTTTTTGGGGACAAGGAGCCTCACTCGTGGCTGTGCAGGCACAGCCCTGGCTGGGGCAGCAGGAGGCTCAGGGTCGGGCTGCAGCCCTGCAGGGGCTGTGAATGGGACACCCGGGCTGGACACATCCCACTGCATCCAGGCTGGACACCACAGACCACAAAACCTCAGCCCTGTCCTGCTGCTTTTCTGCAGCCTGTGTTTAACTAACTCCCTTGGGTTTTCCTGGTTCCTTTTTCAATTGCTGCCATCATTCTGTCGCTGCTCCATGTTTCCTGTCCCTCCCCTTGCCTGCTGCTCCCTGCTGCCAGGACCCCCGGTGCCCCCCAGCCTCCAGCCAGATACCCTTCCCATTCAGGTGGCTCTAAAGGTGTTTTGGCTTGCTGGCTGCCTTGCCTGATTCGGGTTTAAAGCATTCCATATGTGGATGGGTGGCCCCAGGAGTGAGAGCTCACACACACAGAGCCAGGGGCTGGCAGCAGGAGCTCTCCTGGCTGGGGTCTGGCTGTGGGGCTGGGCTGTGGGGCTGCACCTTTCCCAGTGCTGGCTCATCCTGCCCCGCTGCCTGTGGGCGGGTGAGGGGCTGGCTGGGGGGCTCCTGGCTCCACACTGAGTGTGTTTTGGTTCTCTTGCAGGGAAGGTGACTGGTGGCTGGCTCATTCCCTCACTACAGGACAGACGGGCTACATCCCCAGTAACTATGTCGCGCCCTCAGACTCCATCCAGGCTGAAGAGTAATTGCCATCTTTTAGACAGTTAATAGACAAGTGATAGCAAACACACCCTGAGCACTCCCCCTCAACCCCTGCCCTGCTCCTGGGAGAAGCCTCCAAGCCCTCTGGGTTTTTCCTTTTTGTTAGTTTTCCCCTGTGAATATGCAAACCAGCCTCTCTTTAAGGCCATAGTGCAGTGCTGCAGCATGCTTGCATGGTGGAGGGGTGAGTGGTGGCATAGCAGGGCTGTGGATGCTTTTGCTCTGGTTTTTGTGGAGAGCCTGGAGAAGACAAGGCTCCAGGGAGATCTCGTTGCAGCCTTCCAGCACTTAAAGGGGATTCCAAAAAAAGAGAGAGGTGTTTTACATGGGCAGAGAGGCCTGTGAAAGGACAAGGGGGAATGTTTTTAAACTAAAAGAGGAGAGATTTAGATTAGATGTTAAGAAAAAATTCTTTACCTGGTGGATGGTGAGCCACTGGCACAGGTTGCCCAGTGTGGCTGCCCCATCCCTGGCAGTGTTCAAGGCCAATTTGGATGGGGCTTTGAGAAACCTGGTCTAGTTGAAGGTGTGGCAGGAAGGTTCCAGCCCCTCTGGCAGGGAGGCAATGCCCAGCCCAGGCTGTATGGGGATGTGACACACACTGAGGTGCCCTAGCCCAGACACAGCCCCTGCTCTCCCAAACCTGCAGTGGGTGGGCCAGGGCTGAGCCCCCTGCTTGGGCAGGCAGTGGAGGGGGGTAGTGCCAGGGGCTGAGCCCCTGCCTTTGTCCTGCAGGTGGTACTTTGGGAAGATCACTCGCCGGGAGTCCGAGCGGCTGCTGCTCAACCCCGAAAACCCCCGAGGGACCTTCCTGGTGCGGGAGAGCGAGACCACGAAAGGTGAGCAGGGCTGGGGGGTTGCTGGCCTGGACGAGACCCTCTCTGGGGGGTGTGAGGGTACCCTGAGTCCCCTCAGTGGCTCCTGCTGGGGCTGGTCTCCAGGGAGCCAATGCTGACATGGCCATCACATCACCAGTGACGTGCCTGTGCCAAAGGCACTGTAACACCACTGAGCCCGTGGACTGAAGGGATGTGGCACTTCTCTCCCACCACTGCCCACCCAATGAGTGCCCTTCTCAGAGGTGGTTCAGCTCATGGCAAGGTAGAAGCCAGAGGTCTCACCAACTCGGGCAAGACCACCAGGCAGGATGGTCTCTTTTCCTGTTTTGTTTTTTTGTTGTTGGTTTATTTGGCTGGGTTTTTGTACACCCCCAACTAGATGGTTTTTTTTTGTTTTCTCCTGATCTCTGTATAGTGACAAAATTTTGAACACGTGCTTCCTGGGCAGCCAGGTTGAGGGAATGATGAACTTTAGTCCTTTCAAGTCTGACACTTCTGAAAGTGCAAGTTGTGATCTTTGAGGTTTCACTGCCTGAGGATGCTTCTTACCTGGTTTAGTTTGGCTCCAAATGCACCTTTGGGAAAAGCTCCTTGATATTCCTTTCTGGTTTTTATGCCTTGAACTTATCACTATTTGTTTTATTCTGATGGAAACAGCTTCTTCAAGCAGCAGAATACATCTTGCCCTCTGCTATCTGTGGCCCCAGCACCAGCACTTTGTTCTCTTGTGGGCAGAGTAGAGCCAGGCTCCAGAAGCAATGCCTATGGTGGGACTTGTGCAGGAGGGAACTGTGCCCACCAGCCCCTTAGCTCCTCTCTGAGACACTGAGGAGTTGTTGGTCAGCAGCTCCCCCCAGCCTGGCTCTGCCTGCTCCTCTCCCCTTGTTAGCACATCGCATAGGATGGCTGCTGGCAGAGCTGCTGTGCAAGCAGAGGGCAGCTGGAGGCTATGATGGTGTGGCATGGCTGTAGCTGGGGGATATGTGCCATTCCTCTCTGGCACCTGGTGCCAGCTGGTGCAGCCAGGAGCTGCTCCCCGTCCTGTGCTTTTGGGTGAAGGCAGCACCTCCATGCCCAGCCCTGCAGTGGGACCCCATGGGGAGCAGCCACCCCTGGCACATCCCCTGCAGCCCCTCTGTCGTGCCCACAGGTGCCTACTGCCTCTCTGTGTCTGACTTTGACAATGCCAAGGGGCTCAACGTGAAGCACTACAAGATCCGCAAGCTGGACAGCGGCGGCTTCTACATCACCTCCCGCACCCAGTTCAACAGCCTGCAGCAGCTGGTGGCCTACTACTCCAGTGGGTAGCCATGTGGGTCCCCTGGGCTCTGGGGGGCACCCTGGGTGCTGTCTCTGCCCTTGCTGCAGGGTGGGTGCTGCTGGGAAGTCACTGCTGCACCAGGGGACACCAAAGCAGCTGTGTGGGACTGTGGTGAAAAGCTGGGGTTCAGGGCAGAGGGTGAGGGTTTGGGTCCCCAGGGTGTTCACAGGAAAGTTGTGACTAAAGACATTGCATGCCTAAGTACCCACGTGTCACCCTGCTGCTGTCCCTTCCCATGCCAGAACATGCTGATGGCCTGTGCCACCGTCTCACCAACATCTGCCCCACGTCCAAGCCCCAGACCCAAGGCCTTGCCAAGGATGCCTGGGAAATCCCCCGGGAGTCGCTGCGGCTGGAGGTCAAGCTGGGACAGGGCTGCTTCGGAGAGGTGTGGATGGGTAAGGACCATTCTCACCCTGCTGTCCCCTCCGTGTCACCCTCTGCATCCTGTCCCCAGCCATTGGCAGATGCCTGGAGCTGGTGGTGGGGTGGGGAGCAGGGGAGGGACACAGCCCCCTGCCCCGTACGTGTGTCCTGAGCAGCGTGTCCTGTGCCACAGGGACCTGGAATGGCACCACCCGGGTGGCCATCAAGACACTGAAGCCTGGCACCATGTCCCCAGAGGCCTTCCTGCAGGAGGCCCAGGTGATGAAGAAGCTCCGGCACGAGAAGCTGGTTCAGCTCTACGCTGTGGTGTCAGAGGAGCCCATTTACATTGTCACTGAGTACATGAGCAAGGGTGAGCAGGGGAGGGACACTGAAGGGACAGCTGAGGGGCCCTGCTCCTCTGGACTGCTCTCACCATGGTCTTCCTCACAGGGAGCCTCCTGGACTTCCTGAAGGGTGAGATGGGCAAGTACCTGCGGCTGCCCCAGCTCGTGGATATGGCTGCTCAGGTGGGTTTGCACATCCCTGGGCCTCCCTCATTCCTTGTGGGGGCACTGGCTGCCTGAGCCCCTCACTGGGCTGTGGTGGCTGTCACTGGTCGGGCAGTGGGGTGCTCTGCAGCCTCGCTTGGGTGGGTGCCACTGTTGGGTCTCAGCCCAGAGCAGGGTTGCACTCCTGGACCATCATTTTGCCCATTCCTGTTGCTGCCAGCTCTCCCTGGCCAGCAAACCCAAGTCTGCATGGCATTTCTTGAGCAGCTGATGTTCCCCACACCTCAGCTGGATCCCACTGCAGGCTGTTCCCCTCAGTGGTGCCAGGCTCTCCCTGGGGACCCTCGTGTCATCCTGTCAGCCACAGTGCCCCACGTGCTGCTCCCCACAGATTGCCTCAGGCATGGCCTACGTGGAGAGGATGAACTACGTCCACCGGGACCTACGGGCAGCCAACATCCTGGTGGGGGAGAACCTGGTGTGCAAAGTGGCTGATTTTGGCTTGGCACGACTCATCGAGGACAACGAGTACACGGCTCGGCAAGGTGCGTGCCCAGGGCTGCTGGCACCAGAGCAATGGCCACTGGTCCCACGGTGTGTTTGCCTGGAGCCAGCACGGGGGCCCTGGAGGCACCCCCTCACCCTGCCTCTCCATCCAGGTGCAAAGTTCCCCATCAAGTGGACGGCCCCTGAAGCAGCTCTGTACGGCAGGTTTACCATCAAGTCAGACGTCTGGTCCTTTGGCATCCTCCTGACCGAGCTGACCACCAAGGGCAGAGTGCCATACCCAGGTGAGGGCTGGCACTTGCTGGCAGAGGCCCTGTCCCCTTTGTGGTGCCCAACACCAGCTGTCCGTGCCCAGTGCTTGCCCCTGAGCTGCCTCTTCCCAGGTTGGATTCTGCCCCATGGGGTGAGCAGATATTGGCCAGGATGCAGCATCCCAGCCACCCTGTCCCACTCTCGTCTGGTGACAGGACCAAGTGCTGCTAGGCCTGGGGTTCTTCTCTCCCTGGGTCACAGGGATTGCCCCTAAGGCAGGTCCTGGCACAGCACCCTTGGTGTCCCTCAGGGGCAGGCAGGGTGCAGGCCTGGCTGCGCTCAGGGGCAGGCAGGGTGCAGGCCTGGCTCTGACCAGTGCCATGTCTCCTCTGGCTGCACACAGGGATGGTGAACAGGGAGGTGCTGGACCAGGTGGAGCGGGGGTACCGTATGCCCTGCCCGCCCGAGTGCCCCGAGTCCCTGCATGACCTCATGTGCCAGTGCTGGCGGAAGGACCCGGAGGAGAGACCCACCTTCGAGTACCTGCAGGCTTTCCTGGAGGACTACTTCACCTCAACAGAGCCCCAGTACCAGCCTGGAGAGAACCTATAGACACGGGGCTCCTCCTGGCACCAGGGACACTGCTGTCCCCAGCGCGGGGCGCCGAGGGTTGGCCTCCCCAGCGAGGGGCTGTGTTTGTGGAGCAGCCCTGGAGCAGGACAGGGCACTGTGTCCAGATGCAGCCAGGGGAGCCCCTGGGTTCCCCCATCGCTCATTAAGACTCGTGGCCTGTGTTTAACGAAGCGGCGCTGTTCTGCTGGCGAGAGGAGCCTGTGGGCACCAACAGAGCCAGCTCAGGAGGGCAAGCAGAGCATCTCCTGCCAAGAGACTTGGGTTTTGGGAGACTTTCCCCCTCACAGCTGTGGGGTGAGCCAGGAGGATTTGAGGGACAGCATCACCCCACCTCAGACACACGGTCCCAGTCTCCTGCAACCCCTCTCTAAATCAGCACAAATTTCCCTGCCCCTTCACCCTCCCCACTATCTTCCTCTTGGGTCCCACTCTCCCAAGGGTGCTGGCAGAGATGTTTTGCCACAGGGATGTCGCAATTCCAGGCTGGCTTGAATGGGGTGATGTGCCAGGGTGGTGGTGGTGGCATGGGATGAGAGCAGAACTCTGGTGGTCCCTCTGGCCTCACCATAACCTTAAGGGCTGGTGGGTTCTGCGACTCTGAAATGTGACAGCTCCAGGCTCTGGTGACCAACACTGTCCCATTGGAGCACCCAAGCACACGATCAAATCTTCTTCAGCTATGTCTGTTCCCCCAAGGGACACATCTTGCCTCTTTGGGGAGCAGGACTGGGGATACCAGCAGAGCCCTCACCCTGCTGTGCTTTGTCCCTCCACATGCTCCAGGTCTTCCAGCCAGACCCTTGGGAAGTACCCCCACAGCCACCTTCCCCAGCTCTGCCACCAGCTTTCCCACCAGCAGAGTCCCCTGGGCTGGCCCTGCCACAAATCCAGTGCCACTGTGGTGCTTGGGTGCATGGCCCATGTAGTGTTCTGGGTGTGGGAATGTTTTGGAGGAAGTACTCGACTTTCACAGATGGTTTTGTCCACCTGGTGTGTTTTTAGCTGCCTTCCCTCTACCCACTGTGTCTCAGCTTCCAGGCAGCAGTCCCATGCAGCATCCCCAGCCACATCCCCCATCTGGAAGTGCTGTGCCACATTTGCATCCTCATCTCCCCTCTGCTCGCTCCCAAAGGCCTCAGCCATGTCTCAGCTGTGGGTATTCCTGCCCAGCTTTGTCTCACACACACACCCTGTGGGGCTGATCCCTGGTGTAGGCAGGCAAGGCTCATCCCCTGCCCTCTCCCACCCAGCACCTGCTTGTACATAACCCTTGAGTGGTCCCTGCACCGTCCCAGACCTTGACTTCATTGCATGTGTCAGTTTTCCCTGTCCTGTGGCTGTACCCTGCTGGAAAGCCTTCACCATGGTGGTTCACAAAGCTTCACTCCTTCACCTCCTGGGTCCCAGAGACCCTTGCTCAGAGAGACCTGGGGGTCTTCAGATGCTCTCCTGGAGCACAAAGGGTTGGGGAATTGGGGGATGCTGTGGGGCAGGGGTGCTGGAGGGAAGGACCTGGAGAGGGGAGCCAGTGGCTGTGTCCTCCTCTCACTCCTCAGGCTTTCTGTGCCTCCCCATCACCTTTGGGATGGTGTTTGCCTCTGGCCCAGCCTCCTTGCAGGCAGCAGACCCAACCCACCCCTCCCCAGCCCCTGCCATGGTGCCAGTATCCTACAAAAGCTGGGTGGGAGCCAAGCATGGGCAGGATGTGGCCAAAACCCCTGCCCCAGGTCTCCACCAGAGCAGGACCCAGGCAAGCCACTGCCTCACTCACTCACTCCCTCCCACAGTGCCCTGGTGTGGTTTGACCCAACCACTTATTTATGAACCAAGTACATGGTTGGTTGTTTGGTGGCTCCTTTTTTAATAGTAAAACTTTTAAAATCAGTTTGAACAGACTCTTCAGCAGTATGGAGAGGACATGCTAGCTTGAAGAGCAGCAGCTGGATAATGAATTTTTTTAAAACAATTTTGGGAGTTGGAGCCTTTTCTCCCCCACTTCCTTTCCTAGCAGGTTTGCTATGTTGGCATTTCTGCATTTGGGTAGGGACTCCCCAAACCTCAGTGTTCTGGGTCTTCCCATGTTTGCAGCCTTTTGGGATGGGCAGCTGCCACAGATACCCTGTCCCATGGTAGCTGTTCCAAGGGGTGGCTTGTGCCATAGCTCTGCCTGAATTACACAAATCCCTATCCCTGGGAGAAACCTTTTACAGCTGTAACATGTAGAAGCCAGATTTGGTCTGGAAGCTGGGAAGAGAGAAGGCAAGCACATGCTCTAAGGTTTGTTTGTTGGGCACATGCAGGGCCTTGCATGCAGCAGGACAGGAAGGCCAGTGCAGCCTCTGGCTCTTCCCAGAGGGCAGCAGGTGCAAGGAGCCCCCCAGGATGGCTGAATTCCCTCAGGCTTTCAGCAAGATCTGGTGAAGGAGATGTGCTGGGGACACTTCAGGGCAGAGGGCAGTAAGGCAGTCCCAGAGAAGCCCTCCTCCACGGGGCTGTGTGTCCACATGTCCGTGTGTCCATCCATGTTCTGTGAGGTGCTTGTGGTGGGACCAGGTGTCACCAGACTCACCACCACAGCCAGCATGACCTGGGAATGCAGAGCTTCCCCTCCATCATTCTGTCTGCCAATTTACTTTTTAAGCCAATAAACTCCAGAGGGGAGCCCGCACCTAAGGATGCTCTTTGGCTTCCTGGGGTCCATAAAACCCTACAAGTCATTCTCCTCTGCTGTTACCATTTTTTACACAGTCTTTTGTAAGACCTCCAACTGACTATGCAGAGAATGTGTGGATCTGTGTCTCTCTCCCCAGCCCCCCTCACTTCCTCACTTGCCTTTTTTGGTGTCTCAGTAAAATATTTAGCTTTTTTTTTTTTTTTTTGGATAATAATACAACTTTGGAAAAAAACCTGAAAAGGTCCAGCTTTTTGGGTGGTGGGGGGGTGGAGATGCTTTGAAACTCTAACGTTGATGTAAATACTTTGCTATTTGATAATTAAATACAAACAGACCTCACAAAACAGAAGTGTAGCTTGTGTATGAGGAGATGGTTGCTGGGGGAGGCCAGGGTGTTGCTGTCCAGCCTGACCTCTGGGGAGGTGCAGAGAACTGAGGTGCTTTGTGTGCAGGGGATGAGGGGATTGGATTCAGAACTTTCAAGCCCTGCCTATGGCACTGTTTGCATCCTCCTCTCCCTGTGTTGTCCTCAGCCTCGGTGGCAGCTGAAACATCTTAAGAGGGCATTGGGGTGGGGCTGTGGCTGCCCCTGAGCAGCTCTAGTGAGGAGGCAGGGGTCCTGTGCTGTGCCATTTGTGTTTGCTGTGGGCTCTAAAATGGCGAGGATGAGTTGTTGTTTGACTCGAGCATCCACTGCACTTACCCAAAGCTCAGTGGTAGCACTCCCCAGGAACGTGGATCCTGGCTCCCACAGAATAAATGCTTTTGAGTACACAGGGTCAGCCCTGAGCTGCAAATCCCGAGTTGTGCTGAGGGTCTGGGGTCTCTCCCACAGCCTAAATACAGCAGAAGGTCTCCTGGGGCAGGAGCAGGGTGCTGTAGTTAAAGGGTTGGTACACAGCAGGACTGTCCCCCTTTGTCAAGCTCTCAGGTTTTGCTGGCAGTGCCACCAGAGCTCCCACAGTGCCTGTTACTCGCTGGTAACAAGGGGTGGACAGGAGGCTGCCAGCATGTGCTCACTCAGAGGACACAGCCTGTTGTCACTTGGATCTCATCCCCTCCAGCAGCAGGTCTGGGTGGCACCTGAGCCATCTGTCCTCCCTTGCCCTACTACCAGAGGATTTGCCTTTGCTGGAAGAGTAGCAAAACCCTCTTGCCAAGGGGTAATCTTCAGGCTCTGGGGGGAGGGCTGGAGTCCTTACCTGACTGTAGCTTACCTCCCACGGCTGGGAAACCAGCTGGTGGCAGAGAAAAGCTGCAGGGCAGGGCTACTGTGACCCTGAGCAATGTTTGTGTCTGCCTGGTTCAGGAGATTGGCTGGACCAGCCTGAGTGACAGCATGAGGGGACAAGTCTGCTGCTATTGTCAGTGGGACTCTGCCTCCAGACTTGGCTGCCTCCCTGAGGCCTCTGGTGGGTGCTTCCAGCCCTAATGGCTCCTCCATGGGATCAGCCTCTTTCCTCTGGCTGCTGCTGTTTGTAAGGCCACGTTGTGGGCTTGTCTCAGGGTGAACAGGAAGAGAATCCAGGCAGGAGGCACTAATCACCCAGCAAGATCCCTGGCTGAGAGGCAGATGCTGGGAGAGCAGGCTGATTCCTACCTGCACCCCGAGCACTGCTGGGGAGCTCAACTGCCAAGGATCAGACCCTAAGATGATGCACTGCCATGGATATCAGCCAGATCTAAAGCTTCAAAAAAAAAAAAAGCCTTGTGGTATTCCAGCTGTTCATCCTGGGGATGCTCCCTCTCTCTGAGAAGGGTTGAGAAGGAGTATGAAAAGCCCCTGGGCCCTAAGGGTCTACTCACGAGTCCAAGGACTGCCTGAGCCAAGCTGCATCTCTGTTTCTAAGGATTGGAACCTGGGCTGGCTTTTGTTTTGGTTTTTTTTTCCCTTATTGACCCTGCTGTGTCACTGATCTGTTATGTGACCTAGAAAAGAAAATGATCTCTCCCTCATACGGAGAGACAAAGGAACAGCTTAAGGCTCCAGTTCCTGTATCCAGGGAGCATCAGGCAGATGGACACTCTGTAATTCAGCAAGGTGATGACACTCACTCCATGCCAAAGTGTCAAGTGACACTTGTGGGCAGTGTCCAGGCTCAGTGGGCCGGGCACAGGAGTGGTTGTGCTCTAAATCCCACTGCTTTGAGCCACTGGTGCAGCTGCCCAGCTGCGTGTCCCCACACAGAGACCCTGTGGTGCCCCAGCATACCCAGGGACAGAGCCACCCCACTGTTCTTCTGGCAGAGAAGGGCAGGACATCTCGTGTGAGCATTTTTCCACGGAGCTGGCAAATGCCTGGCTGAGCTCTCTGGCTGTGTCTGCCCAGGCTCAGCCCCATCTGTGGTGCACAGGCAGGGAAGCTGTGATGCTGCTTCTCAGAAGCCATCGGGTTTGACCTGTTCTGCAGTCACAGGCTTGTTTTTCACAGTCTCTTTATGGAGAAGGATGAAGCAGGCATTAGCATGGGATGTGAGACTTGGTTGGGTTCCTCCTTCTGCCCGAGGCTTTCTGTCTGACCATGACGAAGTTGCTTTACTTTTCTATCTTTACAATGAAGATGGTATCTCAGGCCCTAAGGGAGGGTAAGAGAGTGTGCTGGAGAGTGCTGTGTGCACATCAAAGAGTGCTCCTTCTCTGCAGTAGGGGTGGGAAGCTTCTTACCCCACTGAAAGCTGTCCTTGCAGCCTCCCTCTTTTGAAGTGCTTTTTTTGAGCTGGGTTTCATACAAGGCAAGAGCCTGCAGCTGTACCTTGTCTTGAACCCCACATACAAAGCCAGGCCTTGCTCTCATTCAAAGCACAGTCTGGCTTGGTGGCTAGCATTTATTTAAATTGCTGTAAAGTGCAACTCGGCTAGTGAGCAACAGAAGTGCTCTCTTGACAGAACAGAGTGCATTAGCTTAAATACACTAAAACTTACAAGTTGCTCAGAGCACAGCTGTGCCATGGCCTGCAATGAGTGCCCTCCCCTCTCCTTTCCATTTGTTATTTATGCCTGAGTTGATGTAACAGCTACTGGGACTTCCCTCAGCCTGACAGGTGACAGAGCTGTCACATCTATTTTTGATGTGGCACATGCTTTTCTTTAATCATGTAAACAATAAATATGCCCTGAACTCTTTCTAACTTGGACCTGGGTCTTCAGAGAATGGATAAAGCCAAGCCTGTTTCAGCTCCAGCAACACAGCTCCACACCCTTTAACACTCTCAGGTGCTCCTGGGTGCTGTTGGACCCCATAGTCTGCATGGCCAAGGCTGGGCAAGGGCTCACAGCAGCACATGTGTCCCCCTAGATGGCTGGTGGCAGCTGGGCTGCCCTGAGCAGAGGGACAGGCTGGGGTGATGTGGTGTCATGGCATGGGCTTACACCACGTGGGCACCCAGCAGACACTTTTACTGTTGCTGGGGATTAGTGGCTTCCAGGACACAGCTCGGGGGTTTAATTTCCTAAGCAGCAAGAAAAAGGGGAATCTGTCACGTAAGTATAGAAACACAGAGGACACAGGAGTGCTTCTGATTGTGAGATCAGTCTGGTTAGGGATTGCCAGTCTGGCTCCCAGTCTGCCCAAACAATCAAGAAGAGTCAGTACTGGGAGCTACAGGGCAAACAGGCTATGCCTCTTGCGGGGGACTGCTGGGGATTGCTGTGCTGGGAACAGAACAATGCAGGGACACGTGACTGCTGGGCTAAGGCATCCACAATGAGTAGCCAATGTATCATGCTGGGCAGGAGGCCATAGACCAAAGTTTATAAAGCTTTATTAAACATTTTGAACAGCTGTGCAATGAACAAACAATACTCTGGAAGTTTCACAACCTCATAGCTTGAACTGCCTCAGGACAGCAACAGCCATTTCTGCTGCTCTCCACCAGAAGACTGAAAGAAAGACAAACAGATGGCAAAGGGGAGGAAAACCTTCAAAGTTTAGAGGTAAGTGTTTTGTGCCAACCTCTAAGGCTTCTCACAAACCAACCTCTGCCCCAGGCTGTAGGCCTGACCCACCATCACTTTGGATTCTTGACATCCTTCTGCCAGGGAAGCTGGAGACACCAGGCATTTTTCCAGCCTCTGCCCTTCTCTAGTCAGTAGCACCAGCACCTTCTGTCACCTCTGGCCCAAAACCATTATCTCTGAAAATGGCTGAAGCATTTACTGCTTCAAGCCATGCCTCCACCTAATGGATCCTCTCCTGCCCTGCCCACACCCAGCCTTTTGGGCTAGCATGAGTTCTGTAGGGTAAAGTTCACAGTGGCTTCCAAAACCCTGTGTCTTGCAGCATGCTGGTTCTTTCTCCCAACGGTCAATACCTTGGTAAACCCAGGACATGGAGGAGGAGGGGAAGAGAGAGTCTCTACTGCCTGTCAGGCTTTATAAAAGCAGCAGCATTACTGAGGCTTTCAGGCTGGGATCTCAGAGCAGAGTTCAGAAAGCACTTGGGCAGTGCACACATCTCTTTGGCAGGCTGAGCAGGAGGAGATGACTCAACTGCCTCTGGCTCCAGCAGCTTTTGGCCAAGTCCATTTGTGAGCTGTTGCACTCGCCCTTGATCAGCAAGGTGGGAAGGCTGGCTCCCCACAAAGAGAGACTGAGAGAATCTTGTAGCTATTCAAGCAGGATCAGTGGGCCAAGAGCCCTGAGTTAGACCACCATGGCCTAATGCAGACAAGTGACACACAACTCCAGCACTCCCAGCTGGGCAGGGGCCAGCAGCTTAGGCTTCCAGCAGTTCTCAGTTGAGAGGGCTGGTGTCTGCTCCCGGTGATACGGGAAAGAAAAAGAAAGACTTCTGCTCCTAAAAAAGCAGGTGGTGCTGCCAGAGTTCACACAGTAAACGAGTCGATTTCACAGGCAGAGTGGGAAGAATTTGCCACTCCAGTCCACGCACAGTTACAGGAAATAGGTTGTCCTTACTCCAGTCCCACACCCAACACCCCCCTCCTCCCCAGGCCCACCCCTTTTTTAAAAAGCAAAACAAGAGCCCTCAGCAGACTGGAAGATTATGATTTTCTAGGTGCCCACTATGCTGGGATCGTGAGCTGATTCCGGTAACTGGGATCCTGTGCAGTGATACAAGAAGCAGTTCCCCCAGCAGCTGTAGCAGATGAGGAATAGAGCTGCCAGGAAGACCAAGGCACAAATTGTGCAAGGTTTCCGTTCCAGGAGAAAACTCAGCAGGTAGAATCCCATGAACATCGAGTGACTGAACCACAATGCTGGGTTGAGGGGCTTGGGTATGAGCAGGACAGGTAGCAACCACTGAAGGCAGTACATGGTGGCTGGCTGGGGCCTCGTGGGCAGTAGCAGTCAGATGTGCTCCAGAACAGGCTCCAGCAACTCCTCCGGAGGGCAGGCTGCTCTGTAGGGAGAAGGAAATGTCAGACTCTCGGAATGCAGGGAAAAAAATTAACTGACATTCTTCTAAAGCTTCATTTACTCCCAAGCATCATATGCTGATGGTTGAACTCCCAGTACTAAATTCTGGTGTGTTTTGGAGCTGGTGAAAAGCTTTCTGAACCACTCAGCTGGGGACAGGGTCAGTTAATGCTGGTATAGAAGTGCATCCTGTGTGCTCTGTTCCTCAGGCCTTTATCCAGGCTAACAAGTGAGACCCTTTTAGCACAGTGCTGGATAGAAAGGGAGAGGTGGAAATGGGAACAAGACAGTGGAAAGGCTGGAATGATGATATAAAGAAATGCAATTGAAGGGTAATCATTATTTGGTGCTACAGAGAAGTGTTAAGGAATTCACAATTCCTTAGTGTAAGGAATTGTTCTGCACACAAACAATAAAGTGTTCCAGCAGGACAGCACCAGACCAGCTACACATCAAGGTACCCAGGAAAGCCCTAGCAGTGTCCAGGCTGTAAAACAAAGGGGAGGACAGTCCCAGCTTAAAGATTTATAATCCTTGCTAAACAGCTTCATCAGATAAGATGAAGTATGTGAATAGATCAAACCAGGGGACAGGCTCAGAATGGCAATTTCCATTAAGTGCTGTAAACACAGGATTTCCTCACTTGGATTATTATAAAACCCTCTGGAAACTGGGCTTTAAGGGCTTTCCTAGGCAGGGATGGCAGCATGCTGCAAGTCCAGAAAACCTGCTCCTACCTTTAGCAACCACCTCAATGACATTTAATGTGTGCTTTTGTTTTTTCCTTTGAAGCACTACAAACCCCTTCAAGAATTTCAAACAGCTTTAAAAACAATAAATGCCTCACCCCCACCAAGAAGAGTCTGGTGGGGACAGCTCCTTGCAGAAAGCTTTGTATGTGCAATTACTCAATGGAGCAGTGATCCCTCAGAAGGATGAAGGGCTCAGCCGAGCCTGTCAGGATTACAGCTGGGGGGTGGGAAGGTTAGTAGGATGAAGGAGTGAGAATGTAAACAAACAGCACATTCCACTGGCTCCTGTTGGCAGGAGAAGGGATTTCCTGGCAAAGGGAGGGAGAATGAGGGATTGCAGGGAAAAGCCAAGAGAAAACCACAAAGGTTCTCTTCCAAAAGAACTCTGAGGTCTGACTTGTCTCACAGGTAGGAATGGGCTCTGCTGTCAGCAGCAGGAAACGCTGCCATCCTGAGCAGCACCATCTATTTTACTTTAATGTCAGTAAGAAAATGCAGGCCAACATCTCCACCAGCACAAACATTATGTGGGGAAAGTACATTGTGCTGGTGCTCCTGCAAGGGAGTGCTCTCCAGCAGAGAGAGCAGCTGGAGTTCAATTAGTAAAACTAAGCTACAGTTCAGTAGCAAAAGAGTAAGGAAAAAGTTACTTTATGCTGCAGTACAGATAAAGCCAAATAACAGGAATAAAGCTCCCAGTGTTAGTCCTGTTTTAGGCAGGTCACTCACTTGCATCTTTAAGGGCAATTCTAGTCCCAAGCCTTTTCCCCCATCTGTAAACTGGAATTAGCTATTACTCATTTCATAACAAAGCATGCTGTCTGCTTGCCTTTGTGAATTGCTCAGATGTCTCTGGAGTAAACAATACCACAGAAGTACTACAGAACTTTTTTCCAAGGGGAAGAATGGTGAGAAAAAAAATCTAACAACAAATATTTGAACAGGAAGGTAATCAAACCCCATCACCCAACTTTTCAGTTCAGACTGCATTGAATGCAGTAAAGTTTTACTAAATCAATGATCTGCAGCTGCTTTAATCCTCCTGAAATGTTCCCTTCTTGAAGTTTCCTGCATTTTTTTTTCTCACAAGTGCTCCAAACATCAAGCATTAAAAATCAGTGCCTAAACACCATGTTATGTTTTTACCAGATCCAGCCCTAAGCTGCATCAGCTTGACTTCTGTGGCAATTTGTGTGAGCTGTTCTCAAAACTTCAGTTTAAAGTGCTTACTTTGCTTCAGGTTTTCTGTCTCCAGAGTAAAGAAATGGGTAAAGAATGTGTCTGTTAAGTAGCACAAGGCTGAAACAAAGAACTAGAATTTTTCAGTACTAATGTCACAAATCTCTCAGCTTTTATAGGGTCATATGTCACTATTGAGCCTTTAGCCCCAAACTTTACAGCTGACTACAGTAAGAAAATTATTATAATTTGTGTTGTAGCTACACTTTGTACTTCATGGTCTGGCCTCCTCACTCCTACAATGCTCTTAACAACAACATTCTAAATACTGAGTTAATTTTAAGTGTCTAAGCTTTACTTAAGCAGTTCCTATAAACACAAAGCCATCTCACAACAAGTTACTCATTTTTAAATATCAGTATTTCCTGCAAGAACCAGTTGCTTGTAGCAATCAATGCAACCACTGCAGAATAAAGAACCATTTAATAGCAGTTATTCTTACTATGAGGTTTCAATGCCAATGCTCTTCAACCTGCAAACCTCTTGGATTTCTGCCAAATGCAGCCATTCAAACAGCTGCTCTTTGTATCTGTACTCAGTTTGCTTTTATTCTCAGGAGTCCCTTCACTACCAACCAGTTGAAGGCTGAGGGCCCTCTGCTGTATCCCACAGCTGATCCTAGACCAAGTACTTACTACAGGAGGCTGCTACAGCTCTGTCTCCCTCAAGGGACTTTCCACCAGTAAGATATGTGCTCTTCACTAGAGATTCTCTGTACAGCTGGCACTGAGACTGAGTTCTCTTTACACTCTATTGATCCAAGAGAAACAGCACCTCCTGTTATCAGCTCTTCACTGAGCAGGGAACATTCTCCTTCATGCCCAGGACAGGCAGATCCTTCTGGAAGCCACAACAATATTTGGTTTTGCATGGGTTCTCAAGCAAGGTGAAATTTGCAAATTAAAGATTCCTACCTTGTTGTCTTTGTCCCCTTCTCACAACCCAAGCCAAAGATTACCATGTTCCAGAGCAAATAATAACCTGTCACCCAACAGGACTGGTTTCACAACTGCATCCTGTTTTCCCTCAGCCAGCTGCTCTTGTTCTCCTCTGCCTGACTCACCTCTTGCCTCAGCCAGCCCCGTGTCCCACTATCCCCAAACCTGCCCCTGTGCTGCTCCTCATGTCACCTGATTTGGTGGCCACTCATGTTTACCTGACAGCTCCTTCCCACTTCCTCCTTTCACCCCTCCACAGCTCTTGGAGCCACTTGAACTCACTTCAGACCCCTCAGCAGCACAGCTGGTGATGCTCCCACTGTGTCCCAGTCTGATCTCCACGTGCTGCCAGAGCCTCTCCTGTCAGTTCCTGCAGGCAGAGGAGCAGCCAGGGGAGGTTCCCTGCACACCTCCTTAATAAGCAAGCACCAGCAATTTTCCACATGCTTATTAGCTGGCTTCCATTGCACTGCCAGCCCTCCCTTCTGTCATCTTCCCTCCCAAAAACATTCAGGTCCTACTGATGTGTGTTTGTGCGGAGGATTTTGGAATTCCAGTGCAAAGGCAGCAGCAGACCTTTCCCAAGCAGAAACAAAATCTCAATTATGACAGGTCTAGAGTGAGTAGCACAGAGCACTGCTTTGCAATGGATCAGTCACGTTTTGGAATAAATCCATGTGAGGAGCTAGCAAGCTGTTCCTTCATATTCTACACACTAACTCAGCAATTAACACACGGAGAGGTGTTCCTACACCACGGGTTTGGCACATCAGTATGTCAATACCAAGTCTGTACCTTTCTCAAGAACATTTGAATTCTTTAACAGTCCATTTACCCTGCAAGGGGAGAATAATCAGCCAGCTTTCCCTAAGCACTTCAAGGGTGAGCTTGTTCAGCCCTTACAAAGGCAGCCTTTAAGCCAGTGCTGTCCACACAGAACTCCCCCAGCAGATGCTACAGAAAGAGTCTCCCAGGCTGAGAGCTGGAAGGTCTGCAGTAAAACACTGAGTAACCTTTTTATTGGGGCGTGCTGGGTTCATCCTCCCCCTTTCCCAAAAGCTGAAATCTCTGCTTGTGATGAAAAGCCACACTGGTTAGATAAAAGTCTCTCAAGTTATCCAGTGCACATAAACTGAAGAAAGGCTCAGGGATGTGTTTCTTACCTACAATGCTCACCTGTCTGCTTAGAATTGTTTTAATCTAAAACCCTGTCACAAATACCAACTGATGTGTGTGGGCAGTGCTTCACACTGCCAGCATGTGCTCAGAACCAACTCAAATGTCACACAGCACCCAAAACAGCTGCTGAAAAATACACAACAGCTAAAGCACTGGGACAAAAAGAGAGCTGAAGAACTATCAAGTGACAAGTTTGAAGAGTTCAGCTAAGAAAAGCAACAGCAGACCAGCTTCCCAGATGCCAACCCTCTGTCGTAAACCCAAGAACCATAACTGCTCAAACTTTAAGACCTATTTGCAGCAGGGATTAACTTCTCTAGGGTTTTTTTTAGCCTTGCCACTATTATTTCAATTTTTTTAATAGCTTTATCTGCTGGTATGACTCAGCTGGAAGGAGTGAGTCTATACTTTTTGGCAAAGGCCTTACCCTAGTCTTGGATCATGCCTTGGACACTTTGTGTAGAGTCAGAAATGGTGCAATATAATCACAACAGCTTCCAAAAAGAGCTTTACTAACCAAGCCTTGGGGTTAGTATTCTGATTTCTCAAGCTAGACACAAGCCAAAGCAACCCACTTGGTGAAAAGTGGAGGCTCTCTGTTGAGCCACTCTTGTCACCACTTCCAAAGCTGCCCTCAGAGCTTCATTCCTGTGGGGAATGGATGAGCTTTTGTCCAGGGGCACTGCTCACTCCATCTGGACTGCAATGCCCTCACAGCACCAGGGTGAATCCTTCTCCACCCATGAGCAGGAAGGCAGAGGAGAGATCCAAACTAAAACTAATTGTTTTTCTCAGAGAGCTTGAAATGGGCCTGGAAATCATCAGGAATCAGAGGAGCAGAAGCTCTTAAGTCAGCCAGCTCTGTGATGGGAAGAGACGTCAGCAGTCACAGCTGTCATCTGAAGTATTAGTACTTGCATTTGTACCAATTCATTAATTTTCAGAGGTCCTCATTCCCACCTTCTGCCTCTGTTTAACTGCCAAAGACCACAACTTCCAGGCCCATTCCAAGTTCCCTGAGAAAAGTAGTTTTAATTTGGACCTCTTTTCTACCTTTTGTGCCTTCAGCAGGCTTCAGAGGTCCAAATACAGCCTGATAAGGGTGAGTTTTCTGCATCACAGATGAGGAAAGGCAAAAATGCTGTTTGGGCAGCTATGAGGAGTTATCTCCTACAGTTTGGAAAGACAAAGGTTACTGCACTATGACAGTACTTGCAGGGTCCATTGAAATGTTTCAGCACCAGAGAAGTATGGGAGAGTTCAGCATCATGTGGACTGCATTTAAGAGCTTGTTTTTCCTCTTCTCTTGCACTTGCATGTCTGGGATATCATGAGCAATGTTGGTATGACAGCACAGCTTGTAAACTCACTTCGTATCTGGCTCAAAGCATGTATGGGTGCTCGGGGAGGGTGCCTGGCTAGGCACAACAGTCTGTATTCACAGACTATCACAGAATACCCCGGGATGGAAGGGACCCACAGGGCCCATCCCTGTCCAGCTACCTGGACAAAAGCTTGTCAGAGCATTGTGCTGCCCTGGGGAGAAACGGGCCCGGCTTTCCTTTCAGAAGGCGCTAACGAGAGCTAGACAGGTTCGCGGCCGAGAGCAGCAGGAAGGGAGGGGGGGCACACACAGTGCTGTTATTTCCATGCTGGCACCGAGCTCAGGGTCGGTTGAAGCCTTTTCCATCCCGGCGCACTCAGGGCTACGAGCGCGGGGCTCCTCGGCGGGGACAAACCTTCCCCCTTTCCCCCGGCCGACCCCCGGAGCTCGCAGCGCTGCCCCGCTCCGCCAGC
>NW_005054337.1:4399943-4407923 GCF_000277835.1 Geospiza fortis | reverse complement strand
GCATTTTGTGAAAAGATTTTTGTGTTTGTGGGTTCTTATAATGAGCTATGCTTGGGCTGTTCGGCCTGGGGAAGAGGAGGCTGTGGGGGAGAGCTCAGCGCTGCTTGTAGCCTCCTCACGAGGGGTGGCTCCGGTCCTCAGCGCTGCTTACAGCTTCCTCATGAGGGGCAGCTGCGATCTCTTGGCTGTCATGAGCAGTGACAGGAGCCGGGGGAATGGCCTGAAGCTGGGTCAGGGCAGGGTTAGGCTGGATATTAGGAAAGGATTTTCACCCTGAGGGTGGTCGGGCACTGGAACAGGCTCCCCAGGGCAGTGGTCATAGCCCTGAGCCTGCCTGAGTTCTAGAAGCGTTTGGACACCGCTCTCAGGCACAGGGTGGGATTCCTGGGGTGTCCTGTGCAGGGCCAGGAGTTGGACTTGAGGACCCTCGTGGGTCCCTTCCAACTCAGCATATTCCGTGCTTATTATTCAATTGTGTTTGCATGCTCCATTGCACCTTGTGCAGTGCTGCCTCAGAAGCACGGAGGACAGCAGGGCTGGGCAGGGACCACTGCAGGCCATCCCTCCAGACCATCCCTCCAGACCATCCCTCCAGGCCATCCCTCCAAGCCATCCCGCCAGGCCATCCCTCCAGACCATCCCTCCAGACCATCCCTCCAGCCCCCTGCCCCACTGGGTCCCCTCGAGCACAGTGCTCTGGATCATCATGTCCAGGGGCACGGGAATATCTCAGTGCAGTCTGTTCCACTCACCCATGCAGTAAAGTTCTTCATGTCCACGTGAAACTTCCAGTGTTCCTGTTACCTCATCCCACTGTCCTGCACCCTGGTTCCATCCTCACAACACCTCCCTGCAGCTGCTCACAGGCAGTGACAAGCTCCCCTCTCCATCATCTCTCCTCCAGCCTAAACAGCCCCAGCTCCCTCAGATTTCCTTGTAAGAGAGATGCCATCTTCACAGCCCTCTCCTGACTCACCTTGGGGAGCTCCATGTCTCTCCTGTACTGAGTAACCCAATGGAAAGAAGAAAAATAGTCCAAGAAAAACAAAACCAAAAACCCCAAAGACCAAGATTTGGCATTTTCACAACCATTTAAAACCCACCCAGCCACACTTGCAGGTCCACCCACATTTCCCACAGTTTTCCACTTGGCTGGCCTGTGCATTTTTGATAGTTATGATAAGACCTGCTCTCCCAATGGCCTTTCAAGTGTGTATCCAGCCTGGAAGTTTCCCTCTGCTCTGCCATTATTCTGGGCTGACCTTTTTATGGGCTGTTTAAAATTCCTGGTTTATGGCACTGCATAGGAATGGCCCTAAAGCCTTTGGCTGATGCCAGCTCTGATGGTTCATAGTAAAAATAACTACTGGATGCCAGTTGATGATTCCCATGGCACTCAGGGGACTTTCAGGATCCCACCCAACACCAGCAGCAAGCAGGCTTCACCCAGGGAACTGGGCTGCTCCAGCACATTTTGCAGGACTGACACTGGATCCAACTGATAAAACTTGAGGTCTCCAAATCATTATGCAAACTGTAATGTGGACCCTTATTCCTAAGACTGCTCTGGGAACTGTGTGCTGGCTTGGGTTTTGGTTGTAGTTCCAGCTTTCCATAAAGAAATTCCATTTTGCACTTGCAGCCTGGCTGGCAGGGCTGTGAACTCCCAGCCCTGTGGCACCTTTTTCAGCAGGCAGGAACAGAGAGGGATCATCCAAAACTCGTATTTCAGCAGGCTCTGCAAGCTGCATGGAGCCATCCAGTGGAGTGGATCTGTAAGGAGCTGCAGAGTAAAAAGCATCTCTGGCATGGAAGGGAAAGGTAATCCCAGGCTAGTGGGAACAGCTTGTTCTGTGCAGGACAGGAGGCCATGGGGTTTTTATGGCCTTTCTGTTCAAGCAGAAGCTTTTAAAGGACCTCTGGCTGTGCTCTGCTTTGGTTCTGGGAAGTATTTCTTCCAGTGATTTCCCTGTCCTTTGTTTAGCTGGTTGTAAGAGTGTCTGTTGCAATCACAAAAGCCGCATCTGAGATGGAAAGGGTGTAGCCCTGAAAGCAGCACTGTCAGAGGCCAAGCAGCACCACCACTGACCTCCCACTGCTCTGGGCGAACCACAAGGTGGTAATCTGTGTTTTGAGAAAATAACTGAGGAGCACAGTGGTGCCAGTGTTCCTGCATTACCAGCCCAGGGCTGGCTGCAGCTCAGCACTTGGGGTCTGCTGAGCCAAGGCTCCCCAAAGCTCCAGGGACACTGTGGGTGCACAGGAGAGTCCTGTGCTGTAGCAGAGGGCTGAGCAGGTGGAGGGTTTCAAAATCCTGCAAATAGAAGTTGTGAGCAAGAGAAGCTTTTTCCTGTGAAAGAAAATAAACCCTTGCTGTTGGTGAGGGGGCAGACATACCCTGTGCCCAACAATTAATTTGCAAACTGGCTCCAGTGTGGCCAAGTGCAACAGGACACATAGGTGTGAAACATGGCAACTGTGAATGGTGAGATGTTAGAGCAGATGAATCCCTCTCTTTTCTGCAGATCAAACCCCCTTGCCTGGTCCTGCCTGCATCAAATCCCAGCTGATCCAGGCAGTGTGCTACAGACTTGGCAGCTCACAGTCTTAGAGGGTCAACTCTGCCCATGAGCTGAGAAAGCAAAACCAATCAGGAGCAGCACAAATGTACAAAACACTCCAGTTTACTTCCAGCACCATTCCCAGCATCTAAGTTACACCTCTCCCAAACAGAAGTCTTTTATTTTTCCCAGTCCCACAGCAGTGCAGTTCAGTAGTCAATGGGCTTGGAGCCATTTCCCATCTTAGCAATGGAACTGATCTCTTGGCTTATTGGATCCCAAAGAGAATTCCTGCCAGCAAAACAGAACAAGCTGCTTCCAGCAAGACAAGAGGCAGCAGTGCTCTGCTGTCTGTCTCCCCACAGAGCCCTGCAGGCAGTGCTGGCTGGCCTGGCCCCTCTCAGAGTGGGGGCACCCCCCTGAATTTTCGGATGACGTTGGCCAGCCGCTTGGCCAGCCCGCCCCGGCTGGGCTCCTCCACGTGGAACGTTCTGGTCAGCAGGTTGTAGAAGGAACCGTAGCACACAGCCACCACGGTGCAGGTGAGGCAGATGACGTTGTAGGGCATGCTGAAGTCTGGGGTTGGCAGGTTCACCAGCAGTGGCTCCGTGTACAGGCGCACAAAATAGCTGGAGCCATCGGAGGAAGGAAACCTGGAGAGTGGGAGAAGGAAAGGCAAGGTCAGCCTGCACAGGACCAGTGCTTTGTGCTCACCAGAGGGGATGAGAGCAGCCACAGCTCGCAGGTTGTGGCACAGCCCTGCTCCCCAGCACAAGCACACTCACAGCGAGGTGAAGAGAGGGCTCTGCTCCACATCTATGTCCTTCATTGCAGTGACACTGGGCACCAGGGCACTGAGCACAGATGAGCTAAGGGCACAAAGAACACACCACTATCAGTCCTGGCACCAAAGATATCTCCAGAGACCGGGGCAGTAAGTCCTATGCAAAGCCCAGAAAGGGATGAGGAGCTGAGGAATGTCATTACCCAACATAAAAGCCGTGATTGGGGTCAGGTGGGTACTCTGTCCACTTCAGCAAGGCCCTCTCAAACTGGATTGTGATCTTGGTGACAGAGTTGGCTGGCAGCTGGATCAGCATTTCCAAGAGGTGAGGCCGGCTCCGGTCCTGGGCTGGCTGGTAGTGGATGTAACCTAACCCCAAAGAGATTTCCACACTGGCACCAGGGGAACCTTGTCCAATCTCACATTGCCTGGACATCTCCCATGAGGTGGGTGCTCCTGCTTCCACTGTCCTGAGAGAGGTTTTCTGGGCAAGTGAAGATGCACCCATAGCAAAAAGCATGTGTTAAAGCTAAATTTAGCTGCTCTTTAAATCTACTGTCCCATGACGGTCAGGTATTCATAAGAAAGGTATAAATGCAAAATAAAACCCAATCATCAGTTTTAAATTGAGCTTCCTGTGCTACAAAAATTAATTCATGTTGGTTCAAACCCTTATTGGATTATGAAACACTATCCATGTGCCTCTTATAAATAAAACAGACTTAATGGTCTCATCTGCTGTGAGCACTGAACTTGGGGCTAGGAAAACATCCTAAAATATTTTGTTTCACAATCCAGTTTCCCAGTGATCACTGGGGCCTGAAGGAGGGACTAAACCACCTTTGGAATGAGCTGCTCATGCCAAGGGAATGGGGTGGCATGCGCTGCTTGGAGGGGTCACTCACTGGGCTTGTTTTCCTTCCCTTTGGTGATGATGGTCAGGGTGTGCACGTAGAGGCGCAGGTACCAGGGCACAGTCTCCAGCAGGATCACGGGGAAGGCTCGGTACGGGTGGGTGTTGTAGATGAGGGTGCAGATCTCCCCGGTCTGCAGCCCATACCCCCCCACGTAACGCTGAGCATGGAGCGTGGGAATGGGCATTTCCGCTATGGAAGAGCAAGGACAGCAGCGGGGTGATTTTCAGCTCTGGAGCCCTGGCCAGTGGTGCAGATGAAGTGAAGTTCTGCTCACTCACAGCTGTCTTGGGGCCGCTTCCATTTCAGCTGCACATTGAGGCTGCGAGATGTGTTGAAGAGGGAGGGGCTCAGCAGGTCATAGACAGCATAGGTTCTCCTGTCTCCCTGGACAATAGCTTCGTGTACTGATGTTGGAGGGGGGGACACTTCCAGCAGCTCCTTTTCCTGAGGAGAGCAAATGGACCATGGAAGGGAAAAGTGCCCCTTGAAGAAACTGGCAGCACTGAGCAAAGTCCCTCCAGGTAGCCCTGAGCTTTGCCACCTAACAGCCAGCTCTGTGCTCTTGCTAACAGCACCAGGCTCATACCCTCAGCCCTGCTCAGAGCAAGGAAATCACCTCTCTGTGTTAGCCCCTGAGAGGCCAGGCCATGCAGAGGATGGAGGTGAGGATGTTTCAGAGCCACATGAAGTGGCTGAACTGAGGGAGCAGGGGATGCTTTCGGGCCCATGAGCTTACCTTGTTCTTGGGGGAAATGTCAACGTAGACTTTGCTCTGTGATGCCAGAGGACACGTGTCAGTCAGCGTGCGAGAGAACATCTTGAACAGGGACCAGTCTGTGGGAAGCAAGGTCAGCTGGCAGGTCAAGTGCTGCAGGCTGGGAGCACTCGAGCACAGCCACCACACTTACCTTTCTTTCCTTGGCCACTGGAAAAGAAGTCAAAGACTACAGTGAGGGTCTGTCTGAGCTCCCAGGACAGAGCCAGGCAGGAGGCATCCTGGACAAGAGACAAGCAGCTCTGATCACACCTTCTGGAGGGGGAGGACACCAGGATGGAGCTGGACCTCCACCAGGATTACAAGATTTCAGTTGGGATTACCAGAGAAGCAGGATGACAGCTGTGTTAGACACAGTGAACCCATCACAGAGTAGCTAGGCAAACCAGATACTCTGCAATGTGACAAGGGGGCTTGGAATTTTCTCTTGGGGAGCTCAGGGAGGGAGCTGAGCCAGCACTTACCCTGCAGATGGGGCGGATGTGCACTGCCTGGGAGTGGTAACTGCTGTGGAACAGGCGCTCAGCCTTCAGCAGCACAGCCAGCCCAGCCTGCAGGGAACAGAGGAGAAACTCAGCCCTGCCCTGTCCTCTGCTCCCACCGAGAGAAGGCCCTGAGGGAACTTCCCAGTGCATGCTCTCAGATTGCTGCTGGGAGCCCAGCTCCATCAGGAATGGCCCAACTGGGCAGCAGGACTTGTCTTTACCTTTGAGCCACACGGCAGCAGCTTCTTCCAAGGGGTGAGGTTCTCTGTGCAGACGACTTCCCGGGGCAGGACAGCATAACGCAGGAGATGGTGATCTGTCCCTGGGTAGGGAGAGGGAGGAGAGCAGGCTGGGATTGCTACAGCCATGAGCACAGCAGCAGTGTTCCACCCCCAGTGTGCCCCACATCCCACCACCCTCACAGCATGCCTGAAATGCCGTGAGCTCCACTAGAACTAGATCCCACTCTGCTCAGAGTGACTGGAAAGAATGGTAAGGATACATCCTAGCAGATCTTTTTTTGTGAGTGCCTTAAATCCTGTGGTCCTCACTGTTTCATAAAACACTTCTCAAAGAGACAGGTAAGGGCCTGGGAGCATCAGCCATGTACTACTTGTGTGATTCCTCTGTTTAAATCCTAGCCTTGTTTGTAGGGAGAGGAAATTCTTCCCAGAAAATGGTAATGGATGCTGTTGTATACACCCAGACCCAGAGTCATTGCAGGACCTGCACCTGGAATGCTGGCAGTGGCACAGGGCAGAGTGAGAGAGCAGAGCCAGGCTCACCATTGGCTAAACCCAGGGGTTTGAAGGATGCTGTTGGAATCACTGTGTTGGTCGAGTCAATGAAGTTGAGAGAAGCACAGAATATTCCCGAAAGGATGTTACTCAGTTCTTTCCAGGCTTTGTCAACACTGTGTGAGAAGAGACACCAGAGATTACTCAGCAGCTCAAATCCTTGAAACAACAAGTGTTAAGTCAGTAACATTCAGTAAATACAGCAGGGTGACCACACTGGGTTACCAAAGCTGCACTGAGCGTGCAGGGAGACTGCTGGGCTGGCATTCTCCACCTCTCTTGGTATTTTATTCTGACACATCAGATTTGAGGGACACACAGCAGGGACTCACAGGCATCAGACAACCAAGGGATATGGCAATGGGCACAGCTGGTATGTGAGGAGAGAGGCCAGGGGAGCAGGGAGCACACAGGAGGTGATGTGTGTGAATGGGGAAGGGACTGTGAGGCCCAAAGTAATGCCTTGGTGCAGTTCCAAAGGCTGACCCGACCAGCAGACAAGGGGGACATTTGCAGGGAGGAGAGAGCTCTGTGAGTCCCCACAGGGCTGCTGCAGCTTGAGCAGGGCTGGTGTGCTAAGGGAGATGGTGACAGGTATTGGATGGGAGTCAAAGGAAGTGAGTCATGGATGAGAGGCCAAGATACAGCCCCACCGTATTAGCACAGCAAGGGTCCTGCAATCCACCCTGAGCCCTCATGCCCCATGCTGTTTTCCCCCAATGACACACACACCCACTGCTTGGTTAGATCAGTGTTATTTCTCTCTGTGCCATCGTTAAGTGCTTGTCATCACAGAGCCCACAGGGGAATTACTTGGGCCTTTAATGAACAAGGATTTGCCCTCAGCACCACATCCTGTCCTGTGAACAGATGGGGCATGTTCTGTGGGTTTTTTAGAGCTACTCCTGGGCTCTTCTTTCCAGCAGACATTTTTCAACCCAGGAGGCCCCTCACACACCGTGGCTGCCTCAGGAGGGACAAACAACAGCTCTTGGGAGCAGTGGCCAATGCCTTGGTGCAGTTCCAAAGGCTGACCCGACCAGCAGACAAGGGGGACATTTGCAGGGAGGAGAGAGCTCTGTGAGTCCCCACAGGGCTGCTGCAGCTTGAGCAGGGCTGGTGTGCTAAGGGAGATGGTGACAGGTATTGGATGGGAGTCAAAGGAAGTGAGTCATGGATGAGAGGCCAAGATACAGCCCCACCGTATTAGCACAGCAAGGGTCCTGCAATCCACCCTGAGCCCTCATGCCCCATGCTGTTTTCCCCCAATGACACACACACCCACTGCTTGGTTAGATCAGTGTTATTTCTCTCTGTGCCATCGTTAAGTGCTTGTCATCACAGAGCCCACAGGGGAATTACTTGGGCCTTTAATGAACAAGGATTTGCCCTCAGCACCACATCCTGTCCTGTGAACAGATGGGGCATGTTCTGTGGGTTTTTTAGAGCTACTCCTGGGCTCTTCTTTCCAGCAGACATTTTTCAACCCAGGAGGCCCCTCACACACCGTGGCTGCCTCAGGAGGGACAAACAACAGCTCTTGGGAGCAGTGGCCACAGAGGGGACCCAGAGGAACAGATCATGGCTGGGGTACCTACTCGGTGACGGTGGGCTGGAACCAGACCCAGAGCTCAGCGCCAGCGGGTGCCTGAGGGGCGGCT
>NW_005054337.1:4393106-4399151 GCF_000277835.1 Geospiza fortis | reverse complement strand
AGCAGCGAGCGCCAGCGCTGTCACAGAACCACAGAGTATTCTGCGTCGGAAAGGACCCCGGGGTGATCGCGGTTAACTCTGGTGGTGTGAGAGGCGATCGAGCGGCTCTCCGAGCGCTCCCCTCCGCCACTCTGAAATCGGGGCTGAGGGGAGGCCCTGGGGCCGTCTCAGCTTGGGCGGCTCCCCGCAGGGTGCCCCAGGACGCTGCGAGGACTGTTCCCGTCCCCCGGTGATTTCCACTTCTCAGCCATTCCCTCGGCTCCTTCCCGCCGGGCAGCGCCCGTCTCCGGGTGCGGAGCCATCCGGGAGCGCCCCGCTCCCACACCCGCCGGCCCGGGGCCGCCCCCGGGGAAAGGGAACGGCCCAGCGCCGGCGGTGACGGTGCGATGGAGCTCGCAGCGTCTCCTGCTCTCCCCGTGATGATCTGAGTGTGGTGATGATTTGTTGCAGCAGGAAATATGCATAAAAATTATAACAACGTGTGGTTGCCACTTACCAGCTGCTGTATCTTGTTGATTACCCACTTACTTGCTCAGATCTAAAGTCCTCATGCAAAGTTAACTTGGAACTGACAATGTGATTCAGTATTTGTGAAGAATAAGGAGTCACTTTATATCTCTTTTTCCCCCTCTTGCCACATAATGGCATCACATAAAACCAGAAAGTCAGCATGCCCAGGAAAAAAAAATAAAGGTAATATTTACATAATATTGTTGGTTTTGTTATTTGATTTTTTTTTTACACTGGGCAACTCATTGCAACAGGATACTGGTAGGTAATAAAGGTTTAGATGCATTTTGGAATTGATCAGCCAAATTAAAGGTAAAAACGTCCACCCAGAGCTGTTAATTACACTAGATAGGGAAGTCCCTGTGCTACAACCAGAAAAGTCATGAAGCCTGCCCCTTTTTTCTTGATCAATTCCCCAGCTTAAGGCAGTACAGTCAACACATTTCTGCTGCACTCAGATATGGGGCACTCCAGCTGGTCCCATAAGGTGTTGGTTGACACAGGAACAGTGCAGTAATGTCTCAACACCCCCTGGGAAGCAGCCAAGATGAGGAGAGCATTCCTTGGCTTCTGTTGCTTATCTGCCAGGCTCCTTTACCCGTGGTGAGCACAGCTGTGCTGATGCAGGGGCAGGGATGGTGCTTGCCTGGCCTGCAGCCACTGATGGTGGCAAGGGGCCTGTGGCCAGCTTTGTGCCCAACTTTGTGCCCAAGTGGGCTGTAAAGTGGCCTCATGTTGGTGCTTCCTCCATCCTGTGGAGCAGCATGGGGGGAGCAGCTGCTGATGTTCTTTGCTCAGCCCACCTGTGTGGGAAGTCCCCCCTGTGTTCATGGCTGGTGGGTCCAGCTCACGAGCACCCCAGCCCTGCTCAAGCCAGCTGTGTCTGTGCTGGCTCTCTCTGCAGAGCCCGAGTTGCTCCCCATGGTGCCCTGCAGCCCTTCTCTGCCAAGGCCTGTGCTGTCTGCTCCTGCCCTGGGCACAGGAGCCAGGGCTGTGCTACAGGAGGTGTCATTTGCTCCTGCATGGCACAGTGAGCACACTGGCTCTGCACTGCTCTCACTGCTCTCCCTCCTGCAATCCCCTCTGAGCCCTCAGCCCCCAATGACACACACACCCACTGCTTGGTTAGATCAGTGTTATTTCTCTCTGTGCCATCGTTAAGTGCTTGTCTGGACAGAACCTTTGTCAGTAGGGCAGGGGGAATGGGATCCTAAGGGATGGCTTTCTGGAGGTGGTGGGGCTGTGGGATGCTGAGCATGTTGGGGGGTGGAGCAGGGAGTGTTTGCAGCAAAGCCTGAAGAGTTAATTTTGGGAGCTTACAGTACCCCTTTCCTTCTCCTTTAGCTGCCAGGAGAACACATGGAGGGAGAGGAGGGGAAAACCATCTCTCCCCTGTGGCAGGGCAGCAGTCCAGGATGGGGTTCACTGAGCACCAGCAGCTTTCCTTCTGGGCTGGCCAGTCCGTAGGGAGGAGGCTGGGAGCAGGGCAGAGCTGCCTGCTAGCTTCTCACCACCTGCTCTTTGGGACTGTCCTCCTGCAGGTCCTCCTCATCCGACTGCACCACGGGGGTCTCGGCCCCCTCCTCGCTGGTGTCCAGGCTGTTCAAATCCGTGGAGGCAGAGGAGGTGGAAGAAATGCGAGATTTGCTCTCGGCTGCGTTGGGCACTTGCAGGGTGATCTCCTCTGGGCACTGGCTGGCATCTGCCCCTGGAGAGGAGAGCAGTATGAGAATGAAAAAGGCTCTTGGAGGTTTATTGGTGCCTCAGCTTCATGGATGGCCCCTCCAATTCTCACTCCTCAGTGGGCTGTGCGTTCCTGACCGCTCCCCACGTGGCTGCTGCAGCCATTCCCCACCTCACACCCCCGGCTTGGCTCAGGGCAGTTGCTGCACATTCCTTCCCCGTTTTTGGCAGTGGAGCCTCTTCCATCTTGCCTGAAGCACGGCTCAGAGCCACGCTGTGTGAGGCTGTTGGCTGCAGCAGGCGAGGAGACCTTTGGTTTGACCTCACTACAGTGTGTGAGTGGGGAGGAATGTGCTGGCACCCCTTGCTTTCCCTGCAGACCCCAGCCCAGCTCCCTGGGGTGTGGCTGGAGGTGGAGAGGTTCTGCAGCCTCCCTGCTCAACACAATGGGTTCTCCAGCATGATGGGGACCTTGGGACTTGTGACAAGGCACTTGGCTGCTCCAGAGAAGCTTCAGGACAAGGGAATTTGATTCACAGACTCTGGAAGGTGCCTGGGCTCTTCTGTCTTCTGCAGCACAAGGGATTTACAGGGGTCTGAATGTCTGGGCTGAGGAGGTGGACACTGATGTGGAACAGCCCAGTACAAGGTCCCTCCAACTTCACAGACCCAGCACCAATATCTGCCTTTGAGCAGGTGTGGATCTGCCCCAGGGGCTGAGGAATGAGCCAGTGTGGTCACTGGGGGCAGGAAGGGCTTCCAGCCTGGCCCACAAAGGGCTTGGGACTGCACATACCTGGCAGAGACCCAGCAATGCTGCTCTCCTCTGTCCCACAGCCCAGAAACACATCCACAGTGTCCTGGTCTGACAGGTCCAGCACATCCATCTGCTCCAGCATGTCCACGTTCACCTCCATGGAGGAAATGCTGCCTAAGGGGGCTGCAGAGACAGAGGCCAGTGAAAAGGTGAGTGATAGTGCCAGGCAAAGGGCACCATCAGCTCTGTGCAGGCAGGACCCTGAGGTGGGAGACCAGCCTTGCCACAAGGAACTGCATTCTACTTGCTGGTAAGAGGTCCCAGGAAAATCATGTTTCCTTAAAACATCCCTCTGGAAGCCCCTGCTGTATCACTGCAGTCCTTGTCCCTGCTCCAAAATGCAGCCTGCCCAAAGCCAGACTTTGCAGGGCACAGCCTGGTACCCATGTGCCTTCAGTGGAGGGGCGTGTGACCCACAGCACACCCACACACAGCCACTGTGGCCCCACCTTGGTTCAGGACATGCATGTCCTGTTTAGGCTGGGGATGTCCCAGCAACCTCTAACCCCTGTGTCACTGTCCCCTGTGTCACTGTCTCCTGTGTCACCATTTTAGGCTGGGGATGTCCCAGCAACCTCCAACCCCTGTGTCACTGTCCCCCGTGTCACACCCCCAGCCCTGTGCTGGTGCCCACAGCACGTACGTCTCCGGTGCTCAATCTGCAGGTGGGACATGGGGAAGAAGAAATCCACATCGTGCTGGAAAACCTCCTCAAAGAACTTCTGTCTGTCCCGCAGTTTCAGCTGTTGCTGCTGCATCTGCTCTGCGTCCAGGTTCCGCTGGGCCTGCTCCATCTCAGCTGGGGAGAGAAGGTGAGGAGAGTTGGAGCAGGCAGGGCTGTCTGAGCCCTTCTGCCTGTCCCAGCTCACACTGCACGGCTGTGCTGCATGGCTGGTGGTTCCCTTCTGCTCTGCTTTACCAGCACACATTGATTCAGTCACCGTGGATGGATGTGACACACCAGAGCAGCAGCGTCACCAGCACTTGCTGCGCTGGAACCTCAGATCCCTCCCCTGAGGTGCAGTGCAGCCGGGAATGGGGAGCTCATGTGCTGTGCTCACAGCTGCAGAAGGGAATTCTCAAGGGGGAAGGGGAACTGCTGTGAGATCAGCCGCGGTTTGCACACTTTCAAGTTTCAGTTTCCCTGCTACCAAACAGAGGGCTGTCTGTGAATGCTAACGAGCAGGGGAACTCCCAGGGTCAAGAGCTGGCCTTAGTGCTCCAGGCTTTCTGGGCTGAAGGATGTATAAGGAATGAAAGGAACTGGCAACCGTGTGACCCCTGCCCGTGCACAGCCCTGCCTGTCACACCCCCGCCACCACCAGCACTATAAATGCAGCCGCACCCACGCTCCAGGCTCACATCCCAGCTCACAGCCAGCTTGGCTTCTGCCTGCACAAACATTTTCATTCCTGTAATTCCTCCAGCAGTTCACTGCCGGTGCTTGTGTCCCCAGCTCACGGGAGGGAGTGATGAGAGCCCTTGGGCTGTTGTTGAAGGAGCTTGTTGCTGCATCCACGGTCTTGGTAACTTGCTTTTCGGCTGGGTACTCAAAATAGCAAGGATCCAAGTGGCACAGAGAGGCTGTGGCTGGTGGCCCCAGCTGTTCCCAGGCTGGTGTTTGACCTCAGCCATTCCACATTTCCTTTCTGCTGCACTTGGCCCAACCGGTGCAAGGAAAATGTGATTATTGAAGCAGGCAGTGTAATAACCAAGGAAACCAAACAAACATCCTGTGCTCTGCCTGAGCACAGCCCAAACCCTCTGCTCCTCCAGGCTGGGGCGGAGGGAACAGAGGGAGCAGCATCCCCACCCTGTCTGGCAGGAGCAGGGGCAAGGACAGCAGGGGAGCTGGCTAAGAGCTGCACAGGAGCCATGCAGGAGAGAGGTGCTGAGCCTGGTGAGATGTCATGGAGATCAATGTCACATCTTCCTGAGAGCTCTTCCAGGACTTATCTGTATCCTGTTTCTGGGGCATCCTTCAGTGCAACCCCATCATCTGCAGGTGCTGCCCCGCGGGCTGGGCTGTGCTGGCAGCACCACGTGGGGATGCACCGTGACTCAGGGCGACTCACCACGCACTCTCTGGAAGAGGCTCTGGTCCTCTTCGGCTGCTCAGCGTCTTCCTGCAATGCCTGGGGCAGCAGTCCAGGCTGCCTGAAGGGCTCTTTGCCTTGCTATGTCTGACCAAAGCACTGGTGCCGAGGCTCAGTGCAGGGCCCGGGATGGTGGTGCCAGTGAACCTTTCCTGCTGGGAAAGCCGACTCACCAGGTGGCTGCAGCCCGGTGCTGCTGGGGTACAGCAAAAATCTCCAGCCTCCCTGTGCTATCTGCAGAACAGAACGAGAGCAGGGACAAGGAGGGGGTGATCAAGGCACTGACTATGGAGCTGTCTCCCTTCAGCAGCTGGCTGTCCCAGGCAGAGCTGTGCTCCCCAGCCCAGCTGTGCTGAATCCATGGCAAACTGCCGCAGTTCACCGCACCAAGGAGAGCCCATCTCCAGCTGTACAGAGGCTGGGCTCAGGGCAGAGGCTGTGCTGGCTCCAGGATTCAGGGTGACAGACCAGCTCGCCATGGGGCGTCCTGCCAAAGACACCTCAGTGTGGAGGTAAGGACCAGTGTCCAAATCCCTCTGCGGTGCCAATACAAATAAACCAGAAAGCTCTTGTGTGCTGTCCTGAGTGCCATGAATGCGGCTGATCCGGGCTGTTAACGCTCTCCCTGCACGTGACCGATACTCGCAGTAAGTGCGCTCGGGGAGAGTGATGACGGCTGCTGGTGGCAGCATTCCTGTGGGCGCCAGGGCTTCTCTTGAGGAAGAAATTAGCAGGACCTGTTTATGAACTTGTTTTCGAGCTCTGGTCGGGGAGTTGGGCACGAGCACTGAGATCCCATTATGTAAGGAACGCCGGCAGCGGGAGGCAGCAGCTGGGGCTGTGCTTGGCCCTGCCTGACCCGTGACCGCGGTGAGAGCCGGGGATGGAGCCTTCCCCCCTCGCACGGCCCTTCCGAGCCCAGGGGGAGCGAACAGCCCT
>NW_005054337.1:4391244-4392889 GCF_000277835.1 Geospiza fortis | reverse complement strand
CCGCCCCCGGTGCCGGGGCCGCCCAGCGCGGCTGCGGCGGCTCCGAGCGCCCCGCTGCCTTCAGATCCTTCCGGCTCTCACGGCTTATTCAGCGCTGCTTGGACAGCAACCGGGGCCAAACACTGCCGCAGAGTTTGGGCGGGCAGGACAGGGCAGGATTCCCCGCAGGGATTTCCTCTCACCTGCTGCTAGGCAGATGGCCACAGGATGGGCTGTGGGCCAGGAGGATGGCCCCAGTGGTCCCTCTGCCCTGCCAGGGCACACCAAAGAGCCACCACCCCTCGCGTTGTGTGGGCTTGTGGCCACGCTGTGGTGGGGAAAGGCGTGGGAGGGCTGGGAGGCAAAGCTCTGTCAGCTCTCCCATCCACACCTTCGCCAAAGCAGGCTTGGGAGAGGAGCAACTCCTGGATGCAGTTTGGATGGGGCAGGGGCCAGACAGGGCTGGAGGGTGCTGGGAGCACCAGCTCAGGATGTACTCGGACCCAGCTGCCTTTCTGCTGGGAGGGAATGCACTTTTCATCCCTCATGGCCATCGGGATCCTGGCACACCCAATCTGTGCCGGTAAATAGGAGGGGTGTGTTTGGGTTGGGAGAAGGATTGTTAGTGAAGGCACAAGGCCAAGAGAGGACGGGAATGGCCTTTTCTTGAGGCCACAGCTCTGCAATATCTTGCAGAGATTTCGAGGGATTTAAAGAAGGTCCTGAAAAATAATATGGGCTGTGGAAAGGAGCAGCAGGTGCTGGTGAGGTGAGCAGTTAGGAGTGAGGAGTTTAAGTGGGAGGCTGCTCCAAGTATGGGTCAGTTCTCTGATGAAAGAAAAGGCTGGAGTAAGAGCCTTCCTGGAGCCCAAACCCCTGACTCTGCTCCTCCAGAGAAGCCCAGAATGCCCCACTGACCCCAACTTGCCAGAATGCACCTTCCCCCCCACCAGGTCTGCGAGGAGATGGGTGGGGGACAGTGCAGCTCCTCAGCTACCTAGGCATGTTCTGGGAGGCTGTGCAGAGATGGCAAACCTTTCCCTCCCCCCCTGCCCCAGCACAACCCCTGCAGAACAAGATAACTCCCAAGGGCTTTCAGCTCCTTCAGCCTTGGGAGAAGCGGCTGGGGAGGAGTTGGGAATGCCCAGAGAATCACAGAGGGTCAGGCCATGCAGAGATGGGATGCTCAGACTCCAGCTGCCTGAGTGTTAATCCCTGCACAGTTCTCCATCGGCACGTCTGACCTCGTGTTGCAGCGCAGCAAAAAATAACCGTAGTCCTGATGAGAGGAAATGCACCGGGCGAGCGCGAGGGAGGCAGTGGTTTTGGCAGGGCTGCCCGCTGGGAAAAGCAGGGAGGGGAGGCAATGGAGAAATGGAGAGAGAGGACACGGCACCTCGTAACCCCTGTGTGTGCCGTGGTTTCATCGCCTGCACTCCTCCAAGCGATCTCCAAATCCCCTGCGTCTCAGCACTAAAAATATCCTTCCCTGCCGCCCGGAGCTCTTCCCCGGCGAGGCTGTGTCATAAGACCCTGCTATTTGCGGGGCCCTGCTTCCTTTCACGCGAGGAGAAGCATGAGAACGGAGCAGCGCGGTGCCCGAGGCACGGCAGACACAACCCGGGCACGGTGCCTGGCAGGCTGCTCCTCTACAAACCCCGTTCTC
>NW_005054337.1:4388055-4390426 GCF_000277835.1 Geospiza fortis | reverse complement strand
CGGGGCGGGGCTGCAGGTCCCTGCCCCGGCAGGAGCTGTGCCCCGCTGGCAGGAGGTGGGCAGGGGGAGGCGAGGGGAGGCAGGGGCTCTGCCTGGCAGGGAGAGCAGTTACCATTCATGCTCGCTTTTTCTTTGCTTATCTTCTCAAAATGCCCAGCTCACGCATTCCCGCGGCAGAGAGGACAGCATCATGTATTGATGGGCCGTCCCCATCTCACTCCTGACCTTGTGAGACCCTTATCCCCGGCAGACCCCACTCCGGGCTGCTTTCTCCCACGTTCAGCCCTGCACATCAGGGCTGCTCCTTGGCAGGGCCAAGGACTTGGCCGCCGCCTCCTTCCTGTGTCTCAGCAGGGTGAGTCAGTGCCTCGCCGTGCCCAGCGCCAGCTCTGCCCGAGCCTGGTCAGTGCCAAGCTGGAATGGGGGACATCCACTGTGCCCTTTGCTGTGGCTGGGAGGGAGTTTCCAGTGTCTGTGCGTGTCCCGCCTGTCCCGTTCTCAGTGTGTTCCTCTCACTGTCTGTATAACAAAAGATAACTGAGTATTGTTTGTGTCCCAGCTCTGTTTTGGCTACTGTTGCTTTGCTGTCCCCCCTATTTCTCCTGGGACCTCCTGCTGCCGAAAACCGGCTTTGTGCGGGGCCCCCGGAGCCTGCACCCCGGGGCTGGCTTCAGCTTTCACTGTCCACGTAAAGGTTTGTCCCTGTCCATAACACTCCCAGTCCTTCCTGCCTGATGTTGGCATGTTGTGGGGTGCCAGCACCGCGGTTTGGGGGGACCAGGCTGGTGTAGCACAAGTGGGGGCTTTTGGTCCCTGAGCAGCTGCATGACCAAATCTCTGCCGGGCACCTGCCGGCGCTGGCTTGTTCACAGCTCCGTGTGGCCCCTGGGCAGCATCAGCCTGTCGGCGCCGTCCCTGCTGCCCCCCTGGCCGGCCCTGCCAGCGGAGGGGCGAGGAGGCAGCGCCGGGAATTAGCTCAGGTCTCTGCTATGTGACACGTCTGTGTCTTTTGGCACCAGGCACTGCTGCGAGGAGTGGAGGCTGTTTGTGCACTCACGAGTTTCCGGAGCACCCCGAGGTCCCCAGAGCTCACTGCATCCCGAATTCCCGCTGCGGGGACCGCACATGTGGGTGCTGCCCGTGCAGAGTGACACGTTCCCAAATTCCTCGCTGTCGTGGCCCCTTCATCCTCCCTTGCCGGGAGGGCGTTGGAAAAGCACTGATATCATCGGCACCGAGCCTGACTCATCCTGGCTCTTCAGCACAAGCCGTGCCGCTCAGCGGGGCACACATTTTATTCCAATTAAACCACTGCAGGCAAGCCAGCTCTACATAATGATTTTTTTTTTCTTTTTTTTACTCGTAGCAAAGCGTGCCTGCCCCGGGCCAAAAGGTGAGAGGGGACAGAAGTGACGCTGGAGTCAGTGGAGAGTCTCCACTTCTGATACGGAGCCCTAGGAATAACTCTTGCCAGAAACGTGCAGGGTCTGTCTCGGCTGCCGCAGCATCCCTGCCTGCCTTGTGCCTCCAGTGCAGGCTCTCAGCACTGCCTTGTGCCAAGAGCCCCCGCCCTTTCCCCAAATGCCCAGGTCACGAGCCCAGGTGGGAATGTCACCTCTTCTCCCCACGACACGGAGTCCAGCTCCTGCCAAAAGACCCCAGGGGGGGCAGCATCCAAGTGCCCCTGTCATTGTGAGAAAATGTAAGGTGACTTGTTCCTCCTGCCCTTCCTGCTCAGGTTTTTCCCGTTTATTAGAGGTTTGGGAGGTGAGTCAGGGAGCTGCGGGGTGAGGATGGAGCTGGGGAGGAATCGGCAGCTAAGGAAAGGCAAACCAGTTCTAGGCACAGGTGAATCACTTGCTGGTGAAAATACATCTTATTCTCTGGGAGACATGCGTGGATGGGGTTGGGAGTGAGCTGCAGTTTGACTCCATCAGAAAATTGTGGAGTCAAGAAAAAAAACAAGGCAAGGCAAGGCTGCTTTTCCAGTAAATGAGGCGATACATTGCAAAGGAGCAGCCTGCAGCCGGCAAAGCTCCAGCAACCCGTGGTCCTGTGGCTCCCTTAAAAGGGGCGATTTTAGCCTGGGACAGCGGGGAGACAGAAAAGCCATAAACGCCCTCAAAGGAATGTGGCTGCCGAGAAACGAGAATCTCCGCAGGCGAGGCGAGGTGGGGGGAGCCTGGATGAGGTTTGCACCAGCACTCCGTGCCTGGAGCCAGCCTGTTCCTCGGCCATGCCCTGTCCCGAGGCAACACCCCCTGGCACAGCGCTAACAGTCCCTGTGTGGTGCCGGGACAGGCTCCTGCCAAGCCCCCGGGTGTCGTGTCCCCGCGTCCTCGGGCTCCATGCCATACAGACATTCCTGCTT
>NW_005054337.1:4386824-4388045 GCF_000277835.1 Geospiza fortis | reverse complement strand
GGTAGAGCTGGGAGGTGCTGTGGGGACAGCAGGACACCAGCCTGGGCCAAAGAAGGAGCAGGCAGGGCTGGCAGAGGGTGCCTGTCCCAGAGGAATTTCCTCTTCATCATATCCCACTTATTTTTTGGGCAGCTGAGCTATTTATTCTGCACAGACTTTGCTCTTAGTGCCACGGAGCAGCCCTGTGTGTCCTGGGGCATTGTGCAGGTTTTTGGGAAGAGCCCTTGGGGCTGGCTTGTCCCTGCAGGTAGCTGTGGGCATGTGGTGACACCTCTGGGCCAGGCTCTCCCCGGCGTGTCCCAGGCTGGTGGCAAATGGAATGTGCCTGACTGAAATGAACATGCTGCTTGGTTTTCTTCCAGGACTGATGAAGTTGCAGCACGTGGCACTCGTCTGTAAGTAAATGTTGTAGTTTGTTGTTTTTGTTGGTCTTTCATTAAAAAATAGTCTTTGGTTTTCACACCCCAGCCCTTTTTGCATTAGATTTGGGTATATACAATGTTTGTAGACTTGTGGTTTCCAATTGCTCCGGGTTCCTGGGGCTGGAGGTGTCTGGGTGTGGTGGCACAGCTGCCCCAGGGGTGAGGGTACCTGTGCACAGAGGGGTCCCACTTATGAGGGTCCTGGTACCAGTCATGTTCATGGGCTGGTGCAAAACAGTGTCCCCAAGAACAAATCTGTCACTGGCAAAGAGAGGGGTCTGACATCCCCAGCCTCCACCAAAGCAGGCAGGAAAGTTTCTGTTCCCCTTCCTGCTGGAGCCAAAGGGATTCCTGGAGCAAGAGCTGGGATCAAGCCACACTCATGCAAAATCCCAACTGATGCCACAAACACCACGCAGCCTTGGGAATTGCTGAGCCAGGGTCTGGGCAGAAGGTTTTGGAGCTGTAGGTGCTGATGTTTAGTCCTTTGACCCTTCAAACGCTCTGAGTTTTGCTTCCCACCCTTCATTGTGCTCTCCTGTGCTGTTCAAGAGACTCAAGCCAAGCGAAGAGTTCCTTGCCCTGCCCGGAACCTGCTGCTGGCAGCGGGCACTGTCCCATGTCCCCGACTCGTGTCACACCCGGAGTGGGCAGCAGAGGCTGCGGTGGGCAGGGGTGGGGGCCTTTGGGGTGAGGATGCTCGTACGGGGGTGCCGTGGGCGCTGGTTCCCGGGGGTGGATGCAGAGCGTGGGCAGCGCTGGGTGCTGGCAGAGCGCCGGCCAGATGCGGTGCGGGGCT
>NW_005054337.1:4382899-4386320 GCF_000277835.1 Geospiza fortis | reverse complement strand
GGGCCCCCCGGGGCGGGGGTGGGCTCTGTCCCCAGAGGTGCCGTGCTCACTTCGCCCTCGGTGCTGGCAGGGCACCTGGCCGGGCTGCTGGCAGCGGGACCCGCCTGCGCCGGCGCTTACCGCGGCCTCTCGGACTGCGTCCTCAAGCTGGGGGACAGCATGGCCACGTACGAGGAGGAGGAGGGCATCGAGCTGCAGGGGCTGGGCAGGGTCTGCAGGTGAGTTCTGTGCATGGCCAGCCTGGCTCCGGGCATTGTCCCTGTCTGAAGGCTCCTGCCCTCCCGAGTCCCGTCGTGCCTGCGCACCCACATGTGCTCCACACCTCACTCCGGTTTCACATTGACCCAGCGAGCTTCCTTTCTCTGTCCGTCCATCCATCCATCTCCTACCTGTGTCCTACGGGAGCTTGTATCCCTGGCCCTTGGCAGCAGCTCCAGCCCCAGCACTGGTCCCGTCAGATCTTGCATGCAGAGGAGCAGAGAGGGACCCAGGAAAATCTCCCCTGCACCCCAGGTTTCAGGCAGTGCTCTGCCCCGGTGTCCAGCTCTGCCCCGGGTACCACATGCAGAAGCTTTCTCCCTCCCTGTTTGGACCCTTCATCCTTCAGGCTTGGATTTGTCCCAGCCCTGGTTTGCCCGAGTTCGTAGCGGTGCCCTGAGATGATATTGGGAGGATGTTAACTGCAACAGAACTGAAGAAAAGCTGAGCAGTGAGGGGTGGTGTTGGGCAGGTTTGGGGAAAGGTCTGCTTAAAAAGCAGACGAGGAGAAGCAGCAAGGTGAATGTAAAATGTTTGCAGAGATAAATGGAGGCAGCTTTGCATCTCCAGAGCGAGCTGTGAGGAGTGAACAGGAGTTACAAGGAAATGCAGATAGCAATGAAGGGAAAACCCACGTGCCTGGGGGCGGTGGAAAGCTGGCAGAGCGAGGTGGAGGGCTGAGTGCCCTGGGGCTATGCTTTCTGAGCTGCTGGAAACCACCCTGCAGGCTGTGACCTGCTCTGTATTCCCCCTGCTCCAGGAGACAGCCCGGATCGGGATGAACAGCCTCTCTGGGGCCGGCCTATGGATGGGCTGAAATGGGAACTGCTCTAGTTTGGACAGAATTGATACTTTTTGGTTTGTTTGGGGTTTTTTTAAAGGAGGCTTCTTGGTATTAGAAAACACCCAACAGTCAGTGCAGCTCATGCTGCTACTGGCTGCTGGAGGAACGATTCCTTTGCTGAAGCTCATGTGAAACATGTGGACTGAGTTGTTCCTGCAGCTCAGAGATACAGACCATCCCAGAACAGGTCCTGAGATCTTCCCTGGCAGGAAGCTGATGATGTCCCAGCTTCCTTCCAGGAAATATTTCTGAATTATTTGCCTTTGACGCTCAGCCTTATCCACTGCTGCTTGCATTTCTGGAGCTGGTCCCCTCTCCAGGAAGGTGGGTGAGGGATGGACAGGGAGCCAGGAGCTGCTCTGGGGGGCTGGTGGTGTCTCAGCTCAGTGTGCAGCCTGCCTGCCTGAGCAGATGGGGGCTGTGGAGGGTGAAAGGCTGGGAATTGCCATCCCAGCTGAGAGCAGATCCAGGCTGGAGCTGCTGTTCTCTCCTTCACCTTCCAGCTTGTCTTGCCTGAAGACATGGGGCAGGTTTAACTCTTACCTGTCCGAGCTGCCTGCTGCTGCTGCAGGTCGGGAGTGAGCACTGGAGGTTGCCAGGGCTGGCACCAGCTTTTCTCATTATCTGGGGAGGTTTATTCTGCCACAGTGACTCGGTTTAATGAACTCCCTCACAGCTGGCGTTCTGACGTAAGCCCCAGCTCTGAGCAAGCTGAGTGCTCAGGTTTGCCTGTCTGCACAAAGTGTCATCTCCAGCACAGGGCACTCAGACAGCACCGTGCTGTCCTTTACAGGTGCACAGTGTCCCCTCTCAGCCAGCTGGACTGCATCCCCTTCCTGACAGGTGACATGTGTGCCTGGTGTGTTGGCAGACACGGGGAAGGTGTCAGAGCAATTGCTGCTGTCCTCCAGACTCCTGTTTTCCAGCTTGCAGGGAGCTGGGAGTGGTGCCCAGCCCCAGCCCATGTGGGACAGGACAGCAGAGCAGCTCCTGCTTTATTCCTGCAGGACCACGGGTTGTCTTTGCCTGTTTTCTCTTTTCCTTCTGGTAGTCTCCAAAAGCCTCTTTCCACTGAGCATCTTCTACTTGTGATAGTAATACCCAGCAGATAAATGGAGATGATTCTAATGAGAACACAGTGACTAACTCCTCCTGCCCCTGCCCGTACCTCAGGAAAGCTGAGACAGCCTGTGGGAGCTCTTGTCCTTCTCCCTGCTTTGTGCTCCCATTTGCCCTTGACTCTGCTTGGAGAAAGTGATGAATGAGATGTGCTGGGCCTTTGTTTGCAGCCTGTGTGAGATACTCAGGGAAACATTTGTTGATGGAAAATAATGGATTTTATTGACTTCCAGAGAAAAGGGAGGGGGGGGAAAAGCAATAAATAATTTCAGTGTTTTGAGATTTGGAATTTTAGCCAAGATGCTCTGGCAGATGATGGAGAGGATGAATAGTCTGGGAAGCTTGCACAAAACACAAGGGTTGCTGCTGCTCAGAGGGCAGGCTCAGGGCAGCAAGGCTCTGCCTGGCATCCTGCACTGTGGGAGTGCAAAGGGACTGACAGTGTGGTGTCTCCCTGTCTGCAGGTATTGGGATGAATTCCACACCTGTGCCCTGACAGTGCTCTGGGAGTGCCAGAAGGAAGCAGCAGCTGTCTGGGAGATGCTGAGAAGCGAGTCCCGAAAAACCAAATTTCAAGGCAGCTTGTTTGACCTCTGCAGCCCCAGCATGGCCCAAAGCTCTGCCTGGACCCACGTTCCCAACATTTCCATCCTCAGCATCCCCCTCATCGTCACTTGGCTGAACTTATAAACTGCAGCTCTGTGAGTATCCCAACAGAAGTGGTGGCAGGGTGTGGCGTGGCATCTTTCAGATCTGTTTTCCAAACCTTTGAGGAATACACTGTGTGGAGCTCAGAAACTCCCAGCTCCATCCTGCGCCTCTGAGACATGGAAGAGCTTGGCAGCATCTCCAGGGTGTTGAAATTTCTCTGTAATTTGGAGTAACTCCTGTCCCCCTTCTGCCTCCAGGCACAGGCACAGGTCTGGCTGTCGGGAGATTTGGGAACTTGTAAATACAGGGCACAGGATTTGGGGAGAAATGATAAATTCTGGAAAAAGGATGAATGCTGGATACTTCTGCACTCTTTTATGGCAACTGGAAGGAAACCTGTTTACTTGGCTGACTCTTTCCACCAGATCAACTCTCCAGGGTTTTGATTTGGATACTCAAAACAAGATGGGTATTTTTCCCACTGCTCCATGAGGTGCAGGGAATGGTGTTTGTCCTGTCACAGGCTGAAGGGAGACCTTACTGCCCTGT
>NW_005054337.1:4379278-4382842 GCF_000277835.1 Geospiza fortis | reverse complement strand
TCTCTTGCACACATCTGAATTCCTGAGTAACTTCTGTGTCATGTGTAAATCCCTTTTCTATGGACAGAGGTGAAAAATATTTGGGGGGAGAGGGAGTATCAAGCTAGGAGGGAAAAAGGGATTTATTACAACTCTTTAAAGCTCTCCCCAGGGTACCTGTAGGCAGCTGTGGGTAGAAGTGTGTAATTGCAGAGTATTAAAGTTTGTTGTAGAGCCAACAGCATGGCAGAAGTTATTTGTCCTTGCTCTTGCTCAACAGCACAGTCTCCTCTTGTCTCCTTTGTGGCTCAGAGTGTTGTCAGTTCTGCAGCTTCAGTACAAGCATGGAAGTATTTGGACCAGAGAGGTGTTTGCAAGTGATTTCTGAGTATGTTGGAGAAACACAACAATATTATCGGCTAGCCCAAGGCAGCCTGTGTTTTAAGGATGCTGATGGATCTCTGTGCCCTGCCTGGCTGCACAGGGCCGTGGGGTGTGTGCTCAGTGTAAGCAGGGAAACCAGAGCCCTGCTAACTCCACAGATCCCACCAGATGCATTCCAGGCATTGGGCAAGCTTCTGGAGCAAAGGATCTCAGTCCTAAGAGTGGTGTTGGGTCATGCAGCTTTCCTCTGGCATTCACGTGTTCTTCCTCTTACCTTCACTATCCCTCAACACTCTGCTCCTGCAGCAGCAGCAGGAGATAATGAAGAAATTGGAGCAAATTCCAAGAAATAAGCCAGAGCAGCTGGTGTTCAGACAGCACTTCAGTGCACAAGTTGTTACTTATGTATTCAGTACTCAGCATCTGGGGCACAAAGCCTTAGGGTGAGCAGTGGAGAAAGGGTAAATCAGAGCATTGTAAAACCTGGAGTGAACCACTCAGATGCTTCATTCTTTTCTTTGTACTCCATGCCAACAGCACTGTTTGCTGTTTCATCCTGTTCCCCCTCCCCTGTTAACTTTAGTGGCTGGGGAAAGCTGAAGCAGGGGAGAGTCAGGTACAACCAAGACTGGAGTATTTTGGCTCCAAATCCTGTACCTGCTCTTTGTTTAGAACAACTGTTTAATGCCATTAGGAAAAGAAGTAAGCATAGCCCCCTAAAATCCCACAACCCTTGCTTTCCCTTTGAATTTGGCAATTCCTCTCTTAAAATTTTCTATGTTGAAACAGCTCTGGGGAAAGGCAAGGTAAAAGAATCAGATCAGCAAGAAATCTTTCTGCAAAACCATGGATGCAAATGGCTGACTGCCACTGCCACTGTCTCTGAGAAGAACAGGTCTTGGGACATATCTTCCCTGGAAGCAAATCCCTCAACTATTGCACACAAAAAAACCCCAAAGATTCATTAAGAAACAAAGACCATCTGCCACTGTTCTGGTATGGAGCAGCAGATTTTTTTTTGTAAGCCAAAGGTGCTTCTAAATCTGACTGAAAGCATGTGAGAGAAAACTAGGTCTCACAGTATGGGAGTGATGAGTTTCCTCAATCAGTATTTCATTTTTAGCAGAACTTCCTCTATGACTAGGACAATTAAAGTAGAAGTCCTTAGGAAAAAAAAAAAAAGTAATACACAGGTTCATTTCTCCTAGGCAGTCAGCAGCCTTTCAGAAAGATTTCTGATCCTACAGCACACTTCATGCTGGTGCAGTGCAGCTCCTGGGATGTCCTGCAGCCTCAGTGCTAAAGCCCCATTTGTCAAGGATTCTTCTCATGGCCTTGCTGTGAGTTTCTCCAGATACAAAGCTGTCCCCAGATCTCCCCCCCAGGGGAGCTGCTGAAGCTGTCACAGCACATCTCATGTATTTAAAAAGAAATGGGTTAAGTGTCCTTTAGTCCAAAGTCTTCACCTTTGTTCTTGCAGGGGAACAAAGGTGGCAGCTCTGTTAATACAGACCCACAGCTACCCTGGGAGCAGCTGGAAGAACGTGGCTTTGTCTCCTTGCTCTCAAATTCACTGTAATTAATCCTCAGCTCCTGCTTGCCTCAAGAACAGCCCTGAACAGAGGAGTTCACACAAGGCTTTGGTGTGGTATTAAGCCTTGAAGTAAACCTGCAAGCTTTCCCTGTCCCTGCAGGACTGGGATGTTCTTTCTCAAGAATAGCACCAAGAAGCAGCAGAGGACAAAATGCCCCTGAAGGAGTATTAAAACATGACTAACAGCACGGCAGTACTTGTCACCCCGAGGCAGCACTGCCCTCTGCTCCACGCCCTGATCCCAACCACAGCACTCCCTGCTCCTTTCTGAGGGAGATACTGGCACCTACTGGAGACCAGTTTATATCCAGCCTGACATGACTGGGACAAAGGAAAGTATCCTTGTACAGGAAAAATGAGATTTTGAGAAGGGATGGACTGTCTTGCTGCAGGGGCAGCCCTAGGAAGTGACCTTTGGGTGGCCCTCCAGGCTGGCTCCTGCCCAGAAAAACACTTGTGTAAACTCTTCCCTCTGAAAGCTGCTGCTGTTTGAAACTCTGCTTACAGCGGCTTTGGTCAGGAAGGGCTCCTGGTGAAATCCCTCAGTATAAAAAGTGCTGGTTACATTTGTTTAGACAGAAATCCTCCTTTGGAGACCTGCTGAGCATGTACAGCAGCAGGATGTCATCCTGCCCCATTTGCAGTGTCTGAGTGTGAGAGCAGGGATTGAAATTCAGCTCAGCTGCCCAGTAACAGAACTCAAAAGAGCACCTTCAGAGAGTTTATCAGTCTCACATCATCCCACCACTTTTCAACAAACTGAATTAGCGAACGATTTCTGCACATTAAAACTTACAAATATTAACATACAAAGGGAAGTTACTGCAGCAAGATGCTGCACAGGAGAAAAATCTGTCTCTAGACCTCGCTTTGCCCTCTTTTGGGACTGCACAACATGGCTATCCCTCAGTGGAAACCAGGCAGGATGTGGGGCTGCTTTCTTGGGCTGTTGCATCTGGAGGAATCACCCAGCTCTGGACCCTCAGCAGTAAGGGGATGTCCCTGCCTGGTGAAGTTTATTGGAAGGACCTCTAAATATTCAAGAAATAACAACAGTCTCTCACTTAACATCACCTCTACCAGGCAAGACCTGTTGCTGGACTGCTGAAGCCTGATGGAAAAGCCCATCCAAGGGGGAAGAGCATCATGGCTCCAGGACACTTTTGCAGGTTTCCCCAGGGCAGCTCCAGGCTCAGGCTGGACATGTGGAGATCCTGGACTGCTGACACCCCCTCTGAAGTGGGGTTATGCCAGCTGACTTCCCAAGACAGCACTCAATCATGCCTTCCTTTCAGAGCAGAGGTATGAAATGTTTATTGTAGGAAATTTTAAGTGCCCCAGACAGTGGGCACCTGACAGCCAAGTGTTCCCTGGCTGCATCCTCCTGTTGCCATGATACAGACACTCGTGGTGTTTCTTGAAGTGCTCAGCTTCCCAGGAGAGCCGTAACACTCACAGCAACATTATATTTTTATTATTACAAAAGATTTCTTCAGCAAACTGCTGTCTGTCACCTCTGTGTATCAAACATGGAAACAGCAAACAAACCCATCTAACGTTACAGGTTATTATTTAGTGTCTCAGCTGGTGATTCAGGTAAGTACAAC
>NW_005054337.1:4377309-4379213 GCF_000277835.1 Geospiza fortis | reverse complement strand
ATGGGAAGCAGCAGCTCCCAGCCCCACTGCTCACCGTGCCAGCTCCAGCAAGAAGAGCTGACCATTGTGTTACCCGTCCAGGGCACTCCCACATCGTTAATTCCAAATGCTCCTCACGCACCGAGTTTTGCTACCTGGCTTTTAACAGTCTCATGACTGAAGAGTTGAAGGGCACACTCTCCATCCAGTCATATTAATACTTTGTGTTAACAAAATAAACATCTGCTCTTCCCCCGCTGTCAGCCGATGCCAGAGGAGTTGCTCACACTCATGCAGTCACCGAGGTCCAAAGGAAAAAAAAACCAAAACCATAAAGTCTAAACAGACCTGCTGTGCTTCTTGAGGGATGATTCTGAGGCATTGGATGCATTGTGCTGGGAACAATGACAAAACGCAGCATGTGGTTGCCAGCGGCAGTCTATACGTTGGATTTGGGGGCGGAGTTGAGGGGGATCTCCCGCAGCTCTATTCTCATGCACAGGTACTCGCCGATGGCCGCCATCAGCGCCGTGCACACGATGTGCACCAGCCACCACGTCAGCGTTGAGGGGAAGCGCGAGTTGTAGATCCAGCAGCCCAGCAGGTGGAAGAAGTGCACGGTGACGGTGAAATCCAGGCACTGCTTCCCTCGGCGGATGAAGTACAGCAAGCCCAGAGCGCTGCAAAGCAAAGGCAAGGGATTGATGAACTCCACCAGACCTGTGGAAAAGGTGCTGCAACAAGAGCTCAGTTCTCACTGCTGATTATGCAGTGGGTTTAAAACTTCTTCAAATATTTTAAGAATAGGTTGTTTCTGACCTCTCTCCTGGCTGCTGCAGCAAGACTTGCAGGGTTACAGCTTTTTAATTACATGATGGCAGGAAAATTAGATTTTAGTGCAGGGAACAGGAAGGAATTAATAGAGTATCTCCTAATACATTAGTGTTTATAGACTAATGTTTGCTGAAATCCATTAATTCTAACTTAAAATCTCCCACAAAAGCAAATCTCATTCCCAGCTGGGAAACTGAGGCAGAGAAGTGAAATTACTTTTTCCAGGTTCTAGAAAGCCAAGAGTCAGCAGTTCCCAACTGCCCTCAGCAGACACGCTTAAGAAGGCACAGGGATTTTGGGAGATGTTTGGAGAGAGGCAGTACACCACACTGAATTCTTTTACAGCTTAATGGTACGAAAGGACAAGATGCAGGCGCTCCAGCTAGCTGCAGACTTACCAGGTGAGTGCATTGAGGATGAAAGCCATCATGGAGAGCCTCCCCGGCGGGGTTGAGAAGCCTAAAATCTACATGGGACTATTAGTAGGAACAAATCGCAGCCCGAGTCTCCCGTGGCACAGCCCTGCATGGATCAGAATCTACAGGAGGAGCTGGGCATGTCTGTCTGTCTGTCTGGGGGCACCTACAGGAAAGGGAAAGGTCTGGTTCTGTGCTGAGGGGAACCACCTGAACTGGGGGTGGAGGGTGTGCGTCCATAGTGGGGTTATTTCTAGGGGGTAGGGGAGCTGTCTTTATACCGGAATTTCTATAGGGGGTATCTCTATGAGGGGGTATCACCTATAGAACGAGGTGCTCCCTCCCCACAGGAGCACAACCTGCACAGGGTCTGTCCCTATATGGGGGTACCTCCCACCATACACCGAATTGCTGTCTCTACCCCGGGTACCTATTCAGAGGGACGGCTTTACCTCCACACTGGGGCACCCACACAGGACAGGTCTGTGCATTGGGGGGCTGCTATGGGGCAGGGGAGCCCTGAGCTCACACCGGGGTGCTCCCAGGGCGGGGGGCTGTCCCTAGCACCGGGAATGCCCACACGGCAGCGGGCCCTGCCTGCCCCGGAGAGCCCCAGCAATTCCCCCGCTCCAGGGGCCTGTGCCCACGGCGGCGGCTTCCCGGGGCGCGCCCTCA
>NW_005054337.1:4371126-4376992 GCF_000277835.1 Geospiza fortis | reverse complement strand
GCTCGGTGTTCCCGATCCCGCTGGATCCCGATCCTGACCCCAGCTCGCTGCCCCGAGCCCGCTCGGCCCCGATCCTGACCCCGCTCGGTGTCCCCGAGCCCGCTCGGCCCCGATCCTGACCCCGCTCGGCGTCCCCGAGCCCGCTCGATCCCGATCCTGATCCTAACCCTGCTCGGTGTTCCCGATCCCGCTGGATCCCGATCCTGACCCCGCCCGCTGCCCCCGACTCCCAGCTACGACCTCGGACCCGGCTGCCCTCCGTGCCCAGTGTCCAGCACCAGCTCTCCCACATCTGCCTGCCAAGGGCGTCCCCAGCCCTGTCCCCTGCCCTGGGCCGGTGCCTTCAGTAACTTGGCTAAAAGTTCCTGAAAGACGCAGAGTCCTTCGTGCTCCCCCGTCCCCCTCCTGTGATCAGCTCTTGGCTGCAGGGGCTCGGTTTGGTGGCCACAATGAGCCGCGGTGTTTGCTTGGCTTCAGGTATGAGATTGTCGCTGTGTGAACAGTGAAATTCCCGAGGCTGTGTGGGACAACAGAGGATTTTGCAGATAAGGCTTCCCCAGCCCCTGCACTGGTGTCAGCCTGTTCAGTAACTTGGCCGAGCAGCCCTTGCTAAAGACACAAATACCAACCATACAAGAAATTGTTGTCCCCGGGTATTTCCTTTCATTTCCAGGCCAGTTCTGTAGGCGCTGAGGCTCTTGGCAGCTGCTGCCCAGCTGTGCTCATTTTAGCTCTAGGCCATCGGGTACCAGGATGTTGTTCTGAGTCCTGGTGTGCCCTGGCAGCACCTTTCCGTTACAGGGCTGGTTTGGGAGGTTTCTTCTGGTACATGGTGATATCTTCTACTTAGCCTCATGACATGGCCAGGTGCCAGACCCCCTCATGCTCCACTGTACCCCTTCTGTGATCAGCTCCTGGCTGCTGGGGCTTGTTGTGAGCTGTCCTGCTTGCTTGGCTTCAGGTATAAGAATTGTCACTGACTTAATAGCAAAATCCCCAAGGCTGTGTGGGACAACGGAGCATTTTGGAGATAAAATCTTTGCTGGAAAAAGGAGAGGAGGCACCCCCGGGCTGTTTCGGTCGATGGGGGAGTTGCCACAAGAGCCGTTTTCACCTGGAAAAGAGAGTAGAAGGAATAAAAAGGGGAATCCAGGTTCTGAGGGAGGTGGTAGGCTCACATCAGTCGTGGGTGTGGAATATGCTGGCTATGGGAACACAGATTATGATCTCTGACAGGCTCTCATGACGTTTTTTCCATGCCTCTTATGGGAAGTTCCCTATGCAGCTCTGCTGTATGTTTTCCTTTCCTCATTCTGTGAATTTCTGTGCTGAGCCAGGTTTGACACATTTTGTTCCCTGTTCCCTGACCATTTCCTAGGAAAGATTGTGCAAGGCAGAGGCACATGTGTAGTGGACGTGGGGCACTATTGCCAAGTTCTCACTTAGGCCTTTGGAGAATTTATTTTTGCAGAAGCTCCAGCCTCAGCCAGTGTAGAAATGAACAGGGGAAAATCCCAGCCGTGTCAGTGCTGTCTGCTGCCAACACGTTGCTGAGCATAAATTGTGAGGCTCGACACTTCCTCTGTTAATTCTTGGTAGAAATTGGTTTCCTTTCCTGAAATCTGCTCTTTGGCTCTCAGAAACAGGCAAGCCATCGCTTAGATATTCATTCTCACTTACCTATTTCTTTTATAGTTCCTCATAGGACTAACTTTCCTTTGCCAGCAAAATTTTCGTCAGTTTAGCAAAGCTGACTAAAGCTCCAAGCTAGTGGAAGGTATCACTGTTGGTATCACTGCTGGTTATCTTTCCACAGCCAAATATCTGACTTATCCGAAAGTCCATGGTATCAAACAATACAAGCCAGTGTTTTGGGAGGTGTCAACTTGAATTGCTTTGGAATTTGAGGCTCCTCCCTGCTTGGTTGCTGCCCTTGTGACTGAAGGTATGGAATAGCCACAGCTGAGCCAGAGGTGAGATTTGAGGCTCCCTCCTGCCCTGGACAGGCAAAGTTCCCACATGGACATGGGGAAGGGCTGTGGCACAAAGACATTTGTGCTGTGACTCAACTGCAGCCCAGTTTGTGGACTTGTTTCCTGTCTGACTTTGTGACAGCATCTTTCATGGTCATGTTTGTTTGTTCCTGCTCCTGATTTGGCTCTCTCTCCTTTTCAGGCTGCTCCAGCATAGGGAACTGTGTCCTTCTCCTGGAAAAGAGGGTGTTCTCCCTATGGGGTGCCTAGCCCCACACTCCTGCTCTGTGGAATAAGGTTTAAAGTGGAGCTGGAAAGCAAACAGTATTGGGGAATTGAACAGCCTTCTTAATTTCTCTTTTCTTCCTCTTTTGTTTAAACAAAAAGTTGGAGACAGCTGTGGAGGAAATGTGTTATAGAGGAAAAGGATGTTGAAACACAAAGATCATGATTTCTAGGGTGCCTCAGTGGGTGCTGCTGGCCTGGCTTCTGGTTAGAACATCCTTTTTAACCAGTGACTGTTCTGTGTGTGCCACGTGTGTGTTGTGAAGAGCAGCAGGTGGAAGGAGAAGTGGCGATACGCCCAGGACGCAGCTGATGACTTGAGGGTGTACCCAGTCACATGAAACTATTGTGGTCACTTTGTTATCAGGAGTGTAGGAAAAGAATACCCTATTTAGCCACAGATTCTTTACATAAAAAATAGCTGCCTAGGAGGGTACTGTTTTCCTCCCCAGGAATCATTGCCTAAACAGGAAGCTGTTTATTTAGGTGGTCTGTATTTTACCAGCTGGTGTACAAAGGGTGGTGCTGTCTGAATGACCTTTGCTGGAGTTCATTTCCCTCTTGACTGGAAGGTAGGAGTTGTGCTAAGGTCACCTTTGCTAAAGGGACAGCCAGGCTAAGAGCACACATTTCCAGAATCATTCAACGTTAAGCGGCTCGAACCATGGGATGAGAGTTTTCGGTCACTCCTCTTCCTCCACCCGCGTGGTGTGCAGGCGTGTTTTTCCAAAGAATTCATGTACTGAATGGACTTTGGAAGTTGGAATTTTTAAAACTCTACTTAAGGTTTCTTCTCGCTTGAGAATCCTGCTCTAAGCTCTTTTTAAAAATTTTCCTGAAGGAACTGTGCTGAGCTTGGCTGGAGAATCTCTTTTCCTGATTAGTGCAACAGAATTTATGATCAAGTTGTTTAAAGGGCCTTGTGTGTGGTCTTCTCAAGATTACCTAGATTATTTATTTTTATTTCTATTATTATTTATTTCTATTATTATTTATTTTTATTTATCTCTAGATTATTTCTTGATGTGCCGTGTAAAAGTGAGATTCCCTTCAGCCTCCAAATGTGTTGTATTTGGACACTCCATTCCACTTCCAGCATGTTTGTGTTGTGTTGGTAATTGACAACTGTTTATTTTGATTTTCAATATGAGGGTTAGGTAATTCTTCACCAGATTAGGAACACTGGTGACCAGCCTGTGTTATTTCTCTACCAGCTCTAATTTGTATGTAGAGAATGCAACTGACACACCTTGAATGTGAGAATTCATTGCCCAGAACAAATGTGTTTCCCAACATGCATTTCATTTTGCTTCTGCTTCTCTCCCTCATGGTGAAGTTTCAGGAAAGGACATTTCAGTGTTGCATTTTTGCTCTCTGGGCCCATTTGTCCTGTTGCTCTCTCAGTGTGTCACATACCCATGGATTTTCTGCATTATTCCAAAGAGGAGAATGTCAGCATCTTGAAAGGAAACACTTGAAGGGCAAAATGAAGGAAGCTGTTTTATGGCCATGAGTTTAGAATCATCTTATGATTTTTATGACTGCATTTCCTCTTATTCTCTTGAGATACAGTCACAGACATTCCTGTATGTGTGAGGAAGGGAGGTGGATCTACACAATGCACTTTAAAAATGTCATCATTAAAGTTACAGGAATTTGTTCTCAGGGTTGAAAAGTACATTAGTTTAATTTTCTCTTCTGTTTCCAGAAGCCCAAGATCAGTTTTCCTGAAGGATTGTGCACGCAGATGTGAGATGGATGGACAATGTGTGTGGTCCCCAGGCCAGGCAGACTGACTCCTCTCCATCCCATCACAGCAGAACTTCCCTGGGAGGGAAAACACTGTCCTGTGCCATGCAAGGGGGTTTTTTGGCAGAAGGGGTATGTGTTGAGGGGTATGATTACCAGGAGCTTGGCATGTTGTGCTTGTCTGGAGAGGAAGTTAACAGGTGAGTGAGCAATATTTGTAGCCACAATACAGAAAGCTGGTTTTGAAAGCATCTTTGTGGTGGCTGCTTTACCTGGAAGGACGTGTAGAGAGGTCATGGCCACATGCACACAAATACAGGTGGCATTTAGAGGGTTCAGGGGCATGGAGTACTTCTGGCCACCTTGTGCTGCTAAGGCTGTCTCCTGTTTGGCAGATGTCATGGTAAGGACCACTCTTTGCACATTTGACCCAACCTGTGTGCTCTTGTTCCTCACCATCTGCTGCTCCCCACCTCTGCTGAGTGTCTAGAGCTGGATATTTATGAGAGCTGGGCACCCTGGCTGCAGCAGCAGTGATTTTTATCAGATCCTCTGTGTGACGAAGTGAGGGTAATAAGGAAGGGTAGTAACCCAGCCTGCAGCACAAATCCCTCCCTGATGGCCTTGGATGCTGAGGTGAACTACAGGGTTAGTGACACATGGCTGTCCTGAGCAGAGCAGGTCAGCAAACTCCCCCACAGCCTGCTCCAGGTTGGCTCCTATCATTACCCACATGTGTGCTGTCTTCAGATCTTAACTACTTTTTTTAAGCCCTGAGCAGTGCCCCTTGTCACTTCATATTATGCCAACAGGCTCCACAGCCAGCTCAGCACGGATCCCTCCTGCCAGTGTCCTGTGCCTGGGCACAGTGCTAGTAAACACTGAGGACACCAATGGATCTCAGCTCACACCCTCTGCAGCTGTTTATTCCCAGAGGAACAGGCACTTGGAAAAGCTGCTTCACCTTAGGGATCTTTTTGGTTGGAGGTGGGACACGGGGAAGCCTACAGGTTCTCTCAGGTAACTTTGTAGTGCTGGAGGAGGGTGAGAACCAGACTGAGAGGAGCTGGCACGCATACCTGGCAGGTGGGATCATGGCACACATGCTTGGCTTCCCTGTTAAGAAAATTTTTTATTCTCTACAAACTAAGGAAAAATGCTGGAAACCCAAGTGAAAAATTGATGTGGCTGCAGCATGAGCACGGGGCTGTAGCGTTATGGTGTCTCAGGTGCCCCTCGGGTTAAGGGGCTGAAATAGATATTGTCAAGCAAATTCTTAAGGTCAGGCAAAGTTATTCGTGTGAGAACAGAAACGGAAATAGTTCAACTGCGCTGTTGGGTTTTCCGCCTCCTTTATCAGCGTGGGTTTTCGCGCTTGCCGCTTACTTAGAAGTCTGAGGGAGCGGTTTCGTGTTCCATCCCCGAGTGATGCAACCGCGGCGGCGACACGCTGCCTGGGACAGGGCTTTCTGTAAATGTGACATCGTCACTTGTGGAATGCGGCAAAAGCGGATGCTGGGTGCCCGCTCCCCCCACTTTCTCTTTCCTCCTTCTTACCCCCGCTTTCCCTTCCCTTTTTTCCTTTACCCCCCTTTTTCACTTCTTCGCCCCCCTTCGCTTTCCCTCTCTCTTTTCACTTCTCCCTTCCCTTTCCCATCTTTTTCCTCCTTTCGTTTTCCACTGACTTCTTTCTCCCTTTTCCCCCTTTCCATCCCTTTTCCTCTCTCTTTCTCCCGGTCGCTCCTTTTTCCTTTCTCCCCTTTCCCTTTCTCCTCTCCCCTCGCTCCCCATAACGCAGTGACGGTGGCCGCCGGCACTGCGAGGGTCCCTCCGTGCACAGTGGGTTCCGGGCCGGGTTT
>NW_005054337.1:4349306-4370579 GCF_000277835.1 Geospiza fortis | reverse complement strand
TTGGCTCGGACGCGGCTTCCTCCGGCAGATGCCGAGGCAGCGCCGCCCTGGCCCGGCCGTGCCCGGTGCCCCGCGCTGTCCCCGCTCGGCCGTGCCCGGTGCCCCGCTGTCCCCGCGGCTGTGCCGCTGCTCACGTATCCCGCTCTGCCCCGCTCAGGGTGCCGGGCTTGCAGCAGTGCAGGGCACCCGGCTACCTGGTGGAAATGAGCCGCTCTCCATTACAGTTTTAGTCTTCAACTTCTGGTCGTGAAAAGTCCTGTAATTTTTTTTTCTTGTGCGTGTGGGGTGGGTCGGATGCGTTACGGTACCTGGATAGGCTTTCCAGCCTTACCTGAGTTTGGTTGTGCTGGTACCGGGTGTTTTTCTGTGTCTGTCAGACCTTCCTCGCGTCCACATGGGAGTGAAAAGTGCATTACCGTGGAGGGTTTCAAAAATCTCTTAAACGTATAATGAGGTGAAACATTTGGACGTTCTTCAAGCCGGCACATGTGAGGTCTTCGTGGTGAATCTGAGATCTGGGGATTCTGGCTTCCCTGCTGTTTGTTTGTTTTTGTGTGTGACCATCTTGCTGATAGTGCAATCAGGGCAGATTCCTCTGGTAGTGTGAAGGAGCTGCTGAGATTACGGTAACTGCAGGAGATCAGGGATTCCCAACGTAGATTTAATCATCCACATTGGTTTGTTTTGGACTGATGGCTGGGTGGGCCCATCAGAACTGATAAGGCTCTGCTGCTTTCTTGTAGGGATACAGGGCTAGGGGGCTGCTGACTGTAGAGCAGGAATCTCCCACAGAGAGCATCTGTAGTAATTGTCAGCTACTCTCTAAAACCAAGCAGCCCAAATCCACTTTACTCTAATCTGGTGTGTTTATCCCTGCCATTAAGCACGTGAATCGGTCGTTTGGGAACTGGCCCAAACTAGTAGGGCAAACCTTTGGGGCACACAGCATCTGGAAGTTGCACTGACCATGTTTGGTATGAAATGCAACTTGGTGTCCCTGAGGACTGGACTGTTCTGTGAGCATCGGGTTTCTGCAAAGACAACAAATTTTGCGCAGATGTGGTCTGTAAATACGTGTATAGAATTTACGTGGAATATTTATCCGTGTCTTTTAAGCTACCTAAGATTTGAGTGTATGCTTGAGAAGTAACACTGGCCTACTATAAAGCCTAATCCAAACAAATTGTTTGGGTTACAGGGGAGGAGACAAGGATGACACACGGTTTGGGAGAGTTCTGCTGGCACTCCTCCCATATTTTTTTTTTAATAGCACTGCCAAAACGTGCAGGGCTGCACAGCATGTGGCTCTTGGTTTTTCTGTGCGGGCAGAGTGAAGACAGGTAGCTGTTTCTTAACAAGATGGGGATTGTATTTCTTGTGCTTATGTAAGAGCATGGACGTTGAGAGTGAATTGGTGCTTGAATATTTCCCCAAGCCTGTACAAACAAAAGTGCCTTGGCTCTTTTCCCTTTGAGCAGCTTTCTGGTGTAAATGGGATTTCTCCTGTGTGAAGCAATCCTGGATGTGTAAGAGGGTGGGGAGTATGACTGAAGTGCTTCACTGTGACGTTGGAGCTCAGGCTGTGGGTGGGTGGGTTGTGTTACAACAGCCCCGCAGCTTTGTGTGGGAACATTGCCTTCTTCCCCTGGGGCTGGGGGCTGGAGCTGGAGCCCGATGTCCCCAGGTGGTCCCCAGCCCTCTCCGCTCGAGTGCCTTGGAAAGCAGAGGATGCGTGGGCAGGATGCTCCCCTCTGTGCAGGGATGGGCTTCCTGCAGAAGATGCTTGAGGGGGGATGCACAGAAAGTCACCAATGCATCCAAGATGTGGGATCGGTGGAGTTAACAAAGGACGTGAGGTCTGCCTTGCTGGGGCGGAGTGGCTGAGCTTTCCCTGTGCATTTAGCCTCCAGCAGTGCCCCAGGCAGCACAGGACGGGAACAGGGGGTATTCCCCCATGGTGAGGGTGTTTCCTCTGCTGCAGCTTCGGGCTCTGGGCTGCAGAAGGGCCCGGAGCCCAGCAGGGCTGGAGCAGTGCTAGTGGGCTGCAGGCTTGCTGCAGTTGTCCTACTTTTGTGCCTTGAACTCTGCAGAAAAAGTCTTCCTGCAGCACCACATCGTGTTTGTGTGTCCTCAGCAGTACAGAGGAACACAAATCCAACCCAGAAGCTGCTGGCAGGGGATTGCTCAGGGAGAGATGGGGGAGGCTTCGTGCTGTTTGTGGGCTCTGTTTGCCGGTTTAAAGCAATCATGCTCAGAGGCCTCCTGATTGGCAAAGCTGGTGTCTTGTTGATGATAGCTGTGTTTGGAAAGTAGTGCAGCATTATTAATGTTAAAACCGGTTTGGCTTGTCCTGCTGCCATTGATCCCCGAGGCCTGTTCTTTCTGCTCTTTGCCCAGTTTCTCATCTGTCCCTCCCAATCAAATCAAGACATTGCTATCTGCATGTTTTACTTTATTTTACCTTTATTTGCTATGTTCACATTTAGAGCAAATCTCGCTTTGCTTCAATCTCCCTAAAACACAGAGCAGCAAAATGACAGTGTCTGAAGCAATGTCCCTCAGCCCTGAAGGGGAAGGAGCTCATGACTTCTGGAAGTCAAACCTATAGTTGTTGGGATGAAATGACTGTAATGTGTAGGAGAAAACCAACTCCTTTAGCACCCTGTACTTTCTTGAGCTGCATGCACAGCTCCTGGGGTGGGACCGTGCAGGGCTGCTGGGTCCCTCTGCAGCTGAGCGCCTTGGATGTGGGGGTTCCCATGGGTAGGAACAGTCACCCTGCAGCACTTGGGGCGCAGCCAGGGGAACAGCACTGCTGCCCAGCTCTCAGCTGTCCCACTGCTGCCAGCTACCATGCTGCAGAATGCTTCCCTGTGCTTCAGAGCTTTCCCGAACATCTTACGCAAGAGGCGAATTGGGGCTGAACTTGGTACTTTTCAGAGTTGTGATAGCAGAGGCTCATTCACCCTCGTAAGTAAAGGCTGTTAGCCAACCTGATTGCTCTCTTTCCTGCCCCTCTGGTTGCTCTCTCCCAAGGTCTCGGCACTTTGGGATCCTGCTTCCAGTCCAGCAACAGGGAAAATGTTTTTCCTATGTGTCTTCCCCTCTTCCTTCCAAGCCTCTGTTAATGACTGTACTATTGCCTTGAGCTGTTTGAATGGCTTGGGGAGGCCATTTGCTCTCAAATGCCTGAACTAGAGCCTAATGTGACCTTGCCATGATTTTCCTGTAGTGCCATACTGCCTTTTCAAAATGTGTGTGTCCCACCTCCACCACAAGCTGGAAGCTGCTAGCCTGACTTTCCCATTGATGATAGTGGGGTGGGGGGCACACTGGCTTGCTGCTCAGCATGCAGGCTTCAGCACAGCTCCTACAGCTACTTTTCCTTCCCTTTTGACTCCTGGTGCTGCTAAATGCTCTGTTAGAAATATCCTGGTTGCTTGAATCCCCTTGACAATAAGTTACCCCTGAGTTGTGCTGTATTTTGTAAGTTGTTTTTCCTCAAATGAATGGATTGATGGACTTAGGTTTAAATACTTTTTTTTGATTAGTGATAGTATCTGTACCTGTAAGGGTGGCATGGTACCTCTGGTCCCACAGTCTGCCATGTAAATTACTTGGGTTGACTTGTAAGATGACTTGATGAAGTTATCATGGCTCTGTGATCCTGCAGAGCTCCCCAGCTATCACTTGAGCCAGACTAAACTCAGCATCCATCCTTCAAAACACTTCCTAGCTCTTGAGTTCACATTTATCCTCTTGAGCCTGCTCTTAGGTCTTGCAGCTGCATTCTCCCCCTCTGCTCCGTACATCCTGTTCCTTTATGCCCTGTAACAACAGCCGGGCTGTGCTGCTTTTGCAGCCTCGAAGGAGAAGCTGATGCAGTTGAAGCACTACAGAGCCGAGGGGACGAGCCCTGCACACGCCTGACCTCAGGGCTGCTGCTGAGGAGCATGTGTGGCTGTTTGTTTGAGACTCGCTGGAATGCAAATGCTCGAGATTAAGGATTCAAATGATTTACACTAGAATGAGACTCTTGTGATGGGACTGGGCTTGGTGGCTCTGAATAGGCAGGGCAGCCTAGTTAAAGAGTTTCACTTGTAATAAGCCTCTGCTCCGAGGGGCTGTAAAAGATCCTACCCTAATGAGCAGTTAGGGCTGTGCTGCTGGGTTAGTTCAAACTTAGTTTTTTTGTATTTAAGCGTGTGCCTGAATGTTTGTCCAGTAAATGCTGCTGGTCAGAGGACCAGCTCTGCTGCCCTGACTTGCAGCAGTCATGCTCTGACTCAGGTTTCTGGCACTTGGCTTGGCATCCCAGCTCCGGGGACACTGCTGTCACCTCTGAGTAACGGCCCTGGCCCCTTACCCAAAGCAGTGACTCAGACTTCTGAGGCAGAGGTGGATCTCTTCTTCTGGGGCTAGAAAAGGGGTTGACAGGCAAAACTGGTGCTGCTGCTTGGCACCCAGTCTGTGCTGCCCTTGGCACCGACCTGCTGCCTCCTGTTTAATCTGGTTGTGGCTTTGGTGGGCAGAAAAGCTGTCGGGCTGTGCCGTGTGACTGCTGCCAGTAGCAGAGTTGGTGTTGGCAAGGACAGACCAGAAAATGGCCCTGTCTTGAGGAGCTGTAACTTGCTCTGGCAGTGCTGTGGTTCCTTCATTTTCAAGCAGATACTGTTGGAAACAAGAGCTGCATGGGAGACAGGAAAGCAGCAGTATTATCTGAAATGACTGAAAGCATTCAAAGCAAGCTAAAGGAGCGTAAAGTCTCAAAAGAGGGGGTTAAATACTTAATCCTGAATCTGGAGAAAATGTCAGTGTAGGAGGGGAAAGCATGCAATACATAGCTGTGTCCCTCAGTTTCTAAAGGCTGGCTGACTTGAAAAGTGTGCTTCTTGTAAAAGTCTTTATTTTTGCTGGAAGTGTGCACTCTTGTCCGTTTTAGCCTTAAATCCTTTGAGGCTGAGACTCTGCTTGTGAAATGCCAAGAGGCTGTTGTTAGACAAATTATTGGGATAACTTAAAAATCAAAGCAGTTAATTAAAATCTCAGGGAGACACTCCTTGAGGCAGGAAGGAGACTGGGAAGACCCATAGCACTGTTACCCAAGCAGCTGGTCTTATGTCAGCCAAAACCACGGCTGCTCCTTGCTTAAACAAATTCTGTTCTGTCAGGGAAAGCAAAGCCTTCCATGGGAAGGATTTCTCTCTTGATGTTGCTCTGCTGAAGGGAAAAAGGTATCTTCACCATGGCTCCTCTAAAACTGTGATGCTGTCAAACTTGAATACAAAGAGATGTGGCCTTGCCCCACTTACCTTGCTGTGAGGCTAACCCTGCCTCCTGCCCTTTAGCTGCTGCCACAGTCAAACTAGAGCAATGGAAAGCAATGGTAATGTGTATTAATGACTGTGAAAGTGCTTGGACTTGCACTGAAGTGGCCTGCACAGCACAGTAGCCAGAAATCTCTGTGCAGAAGGCAGAGTGACTGAGATGAGTGTGGCTGGAAGGAAGGCACCAGGTGTGCTGCTGTGCTGGCCTGGAGAGGAGCGAGACCCAGAGGTGGAGGGACAGATCCTGCCTGCTGTGGTGCTAGGAGGGTGGCAGAAGCTGCTTTAGAGAAGCTCCTAGTCTCCTCCAAATGGAAATACAGCCCCTTACTGATGTCAGGAGCTTTTGCTTGGAAGATTCTGTTCCCCAGCGAGGTAAATATTTATTGCAATTCCTCACTGTGTAGTGAAGCAGAGTCTGGAGCCAGGATCTTGCAGGAGACTGTTTATGTGCGGGCTGTTCTTGGCGCTAATTCCGAATTTCCTGAGGCTGAGGACGAGGAGCAGGTCCTGCGTGTTGGTTGCTCCCAGACTCGCTCGTCCAGCCCAGCGTGGCTCTGCAGGGGAAGGAGTGACCAAAACAACGCCTGGGTCCCTCTGCTCTGGCTCTGTGGTTGCACAGATGTGGTCAGGGAGGGCTGGAAAACTGCTGCTGGTTGTTCACCCTCTGCTCAGAGAGGGGAAGGAACCTGACAGGGAGTTCAGAGCCCTCAGAGGGAGGAAAATGCTTCTGGAAGTGACAGGTTTCCTGAAGTGCAGCTGTATTATCCCCAATAGCACGTGCTGTGTCTGCTGCTTTCTGGGCCCCAGCCAAGCCAGAAGTAGGCAATGTCTTTGTGAAGGAACAAACCAAAAAATCCCCACCGAGCCCCGTGCACTGAAAACCCAGCCTGTGGTGCTGCAGCTAGCCAGGAAAATCCCTGCTGTTGAAATGTTTGTTTGTATAAATGCTCACACGGGCATGGCCGATAGCGTAGCAGCAGCACTCTGCTGTCTCGAGTGCTTTTGTGCCGATAACTTCCCCTGCTGCTGCTCTTTGCTGGCACCTCTGCCAGCAGAGCAGGCTTTGAAATAGCATAACTGTGCTGGCAGAGCTCGACAGCCTGGGCTAAGCCTAAATCTTTGGGCTACTACTTCTGATTAGATTAAAATGGATGGTGGGAGGGGAAGCATTTGTAGGGCGCAGCGTTGGGAATCTTGACTGTACAAACAAGCTGAGATTAGCTGCATGGTGAGCTAGAGAGGAAGGACACCCTTTGAAGTTGGGTGTCTGCCTGGCTGAGTTCTGCTAACACTCTGGCATGGGGGAGCAGAAAGATCCCAAAAGTGCACGTCACAGATTTCTTGCTAAGTGGAAGTTCTGCTTGTATGCGTGTTCAGGGAAGCTTTGGGGTGTAGCTGTATTCTAGGAAAGGGCAGTGAGGGCAGGCTTCTTCCTGGCATGCGGGGGAAGTGGGACATGTGAGATAGCGCAAGTTTGAAGTGTCAGCATGAAAAGTCATCCTTGATGGAAAAGCTGTTTTGCTGGGGCATTTATATCCCTTTTTTCTTTCACAGACAAGGATGCAATAGAAACATTTATTCTAGACTAGGGCAACTCAGAGTGAGTTGTGAGCTGGAAAAACTAAATTCCTTTTTTTAAGCTTTGAACAGAATTTTTCCTGCTGCTGAGCTCTGGACAGTGAAGCATATGAACTCCTTGTGATTAGGTTTGTAAATACTATAAAAAAATAATCTCTTTATGAACTAGGTGTGTATCATGGCCTGTGACCGGGAGAACCCTTCAGGGACGTGAAATGTCTGTCACAGTTGTTTTCCTCTTGAGTCACATGAGAGCTCCTCCTTTTTGCCTCCTGTAGTTTTCCTCCAAACTTTCTTCATTGGCTTCAGGGCAAGTGATGAAGACACAACCAAACTTTCTTTTTCTTCCAAACTTTCTTCGTTTTGCTTCGGGGCAAGTGATGGACACACAGCCGAACTTCTTTTCCTCCAAACTTTCTTCATTTGCTTCAGGGCAAGTGATGGACACACAGCCATCTGCAAGTGCCTGCCAAGCTTTATCCCCCTGAGCTGGAGTGGGGAGCAGTCATCTCCTTCCCACTCAGGCTCTGGAGCTGGGAATTGAGTGTGGAGCTGGGAATTGAGTGTTTAGAGCAGCTATTTTGCCACCATTGCAGTAAACATATCCCAGCATGTGCCTGTCTGGCAAAGGACTCGATCTTTATGGCTTTGCTCTTGGCTGATAATCAGGCAAAAGCAGTTAAACAAGAGTTCATTCATTTTTAATCTCTCTACCCTGCTCCTGCAGTGTGGCTGTGCACAGTGTGGGCTGGAGGGAGCAGGCTGTGTGTAAGCAGGAGCAGCTCAAAGGTAGCTGAGGTTTGACTTTGTGAGTGCAAGGAAGCCTATTTTGAGCGGGCAGGGGCTGGGAGGGTTCATCCCTGCTGCAGGGGACAGGAGTGGCTCTGAGAGCCCGGGATTACTGTCACTGTCACGGGGATTATGGCTCGGCTGCCACATGAGCCCTGGAGAGCTGCTTGTGGCCACAGGGCTTAAAGAATCACCCAGGGACTGACCAAGGGGGGAGAGGGCCAGGCTGGGACTGGGATGGGGCTGGATGTGCCTTCTGCACGTGGGCTGTGGAGGGTGAGCACACTGGGAGGTGCAGACCTGCTTGGACAGGCACTGGGCTCACCTGGAACAGGTGATGCTCTAACCAGCTGAGCAGTTCCCCAGCCTGCCTGGTGCTTCTGCTGTCTTATTAAGCAAAACCCTATTTTTTGCTGCTGAGAACAATTTAAAAGAATTCTTTTCCCCTCTTTGGTGAGAGGCACAGACTGTGCAGTAACTGCTGTGGGTGCTGGGGCTGCCTGCAAGCCCTGGGCTGTTCTCCACGCTGATTTCACCTTTCCTCAGTGCTGTGGGTTTACCTTTCTGGGTCACTGTGGTGGGAAGTGGCTGTCAGGGCAGATGGGCAAGGCTGGCTGTGGCCCTGCTCTAGGACTGCCTGGGAAGTGTGGAGCAAAGGTGGTATTTAACTTTGTCTGGAAGCCTCAGGTGATCCTGTCATGCAACTAAATGCAAACATAGCCTGGATGGGAGCTGTGTAACTTTTGTCCCTTGGCACAAAGGCCAGTGCAGGCTGTCTGTGCTGTGAGTTTTGTGGGACAGACTGACCAGGAATGGGTGGTAAATGATACCTCCAGGCATGGTCACAAGGAGCTGGCACAAGTGGATTTTTTTATTATTTTACTGTGGCTGGTGTGTTAAGGGAGTTAGGTGTGACTTCAGTTGAAATGTTGATATTTGCTTTGCTCTCAGGACTAAAATGACTTCTGTGTGTTTATTTTCTTCTCCCTTACATGGAGCTGAAGCATGAAGGGAGTGGAGGGTATTTGGGGGGTAATACACACCCTTCCCTTACTTGTCTGGAAGGAGCTGCCTCTGCTGGAAGCTCATGTCACTTCTAATATGGTTTTTTAAAGCTTATTCAGATGGGAAGATAGAGCAGTCTTTGCCTGTTGTCACTGCCCACCTCCTGTTTCACCCTGATTTGAGCTGCCCTGTTCCCAGTGCTATGTGGCTCCTCTGCTCTTTTGGGGCTGTTGGGGCATCAAGGGGGTGAGCTCACTCCTAACCCCTGCTCTTTCACATGCTTGGTGTGATCTTTAAAACCTTCCTGCTTTGTGGGCTCCAGCAAGAGCTGGGTGGAAGTATGGAAATCCCCTCTCGTGGGCTCTGCGGTTTACAGAGCTCTGCATCCCTGCAGCTGCTGGTGTTGTTCAGGAGCCCTCCCTGGTTATGCTGAAAGCTGTGTGTTGTGGTGCTGGCAGGTGACACCTGGCTGTGACAGCACAGGGGCTGGGGAGGATATTTTATTTTGTGTTTTGCTGCTTGCTGCAGTGAAATGAGGTGATCTGTACCCCTGACCCTGAGTGCAGAGGCTGAGAAGCCCTGGGCACAGCTTTACACCCACCTGTCCCTGCAGGGCACACAGGGTTAACAGGTCTGTGCCTCTGCCCTCTTCTGCCACCCCCCAGGCTGGCCCAGCTCCATGTGCCTTTGTCTAGGAAGGGTTGACTTTCACCTTGTTCCTGTTTACTCCCAGGTTTATGTACACAGTGCTGGGAAGGGAGGCCAGGAGCAAGCGCTGGGTCTCCATGCCAAAATTATAAACTTGATAAAGGGCTCTGTACACTGTGAATGCCCCAGTCCCTGCAGGTCTGACTCCCTTTGCAGCCTGCTGGCTGTGACCCTTCAAAGGAGATTTTAATGAACTCTGTGTTTGATCAGAGGCAAAGGACAGCTACAAAAGCCAGTTCCATGTTGGGAAAACTTTGTCTCTGCCCCAAAACACCATTTGGGTTTTTTTGAAAGGGTTTGCAAAGACTGTGGTGAGGACATGTAGGCTGGGGCGGGTGAGCTGCCTGGGTTTGTTATTTCCCAGGACTTGCCAGTGGCTGGGGAAATTCACACATTGCACAGAAACTTTGCTCACTGCCTCAGTAAATAGCTGATTTTGTTTTGAGAAGAGGCGAGTGGTGTTCTGGGGCTGTAAGGGAAAACCCCAGGAGCATGAAGTGGAGTGGGATGGGTTAGGGATGGAGCACAGCAGGGCTGCCTGGGGTCCCAGGGGTGCTGTTCCTCTGCTTTCAGTGAGCAAAGTGTCTGCCTTCATCCACTAGTGCAGCCTGTCTCAAAACATAAGGCCTCTGTGCCCAGCTTTTCCAGGAGTGGCACTCACAGTTCACGTGCCTGACGTGCTGGCTGTCTGGCAGGGAATAAACATTTATTTATTTATTTATTTATTTATTTATTTATTTATGGTGCCACTGGCACGCAGGAAAAGCTTCAGCTGTTTAATCTCCCTTCGTGCTTACTGGGGATAAAGCTGCTTAACATGAGGAAGAAATCCTTGAACTGGACTCCTGCAGGAAAGGTTGATTCCTGTACAGACCCCTCCTGGAGAGGAGCACATTGATTGTAGGATGGCATTTCATCTGCCAGGGTGAGGTGGGGCTGTGCAGCCCCCCAGGCTCTCCCACCAGCCCCTGGCCTGGCTCCAGTGCAGCACAGCAGGTGGGGGGAGGCAGGCTCAGAGCTGGCAGCTGCAGAAGGTGTTCAGCTGGATGTGCCAGGGGTGGCTTGGCAAGGGCTGACCATCCTCCTGTGGCCATCTCAGAGCTTTTCCCTCTTGGCAAGGGCTGACCATCCCCCTGTGACCATCTCAGAGCTTTTCCCTCTTGGCCACAGCCTGCAAGCCAGAGGAAGTACAGGCGCCTTCCGTGGTGCCTCTGCACCAGGCAGCAGAGCTGCAGGGAGGACTGCGTGCTCTTGGAGAGGGATGTACTTCTTTAAACAATACTCCAGGGAGCTCTGTGTGGTACTTGGGAAGCCCCAGAGCTGTGAAGGTGCCTGCCTGTGTGCCCTCTCACAGGTGTGCATGTGAGGAATGTGCCTGGCCCAGCCCTGCACTGCAGTGTTAACTCTTCCCAGCCTGCCATGCCCCAGCTCCCAGGCAGGGCTGCTTCCTAGAAGGACCTGCCTCTAAACCTGGAGAGTAATCGTGCAGGTGCCCAGCAGCCCTTGGACTGCCCTGTTGGATGAACCTGTCATGTGAGGCCGCTGCCCACAAGAAAAGTTTCCTGTATGGTTTGAGGAGTTCTTGCGGCCTCCAGGAACTTCCCCATCCTTGCTCAAGAGGATGATGAAGAATGAGCTCAGGGAACGCTCCCATTTAATCTTATTTATGCTTGTGAGTCAGTAATTTCCTTGTTATGTGCCCTGCTGGTAAACACTGTCTGTCCTGATTTAAATAGGGGTTTTTGATAGCCAGCCCACAGCGTGCACTAATCGCTGTGGCTGTGTGCCACCAATCAGCTCGTGGCTGGGCTGATCTGATAAGGCCAGTGGGCTGTCCAGCCACCCCGGGGCTTAAACCTGGCTTTTCTTGAGCTGCCCTTGCTTGGACATTACTGGCTGTGACTCATGGTGAAGTACAGGGTGAGCTGGCACTGGGGTGTGGCTCGGCACAGCTCTTGCCAACACCAATCTGTGCCTGGTGCAGGGCTTTTGGGATCTGCAGCAGACGTGCTCCCCAGCCCCAGGAACTGGGCTCTTCCTGCCCCTCCATGAAATGGCCAGGAGCTGCCCTGGGAGCAGCTACTGCCTGCTGGCAGGCAGTTTCCACTGCAGGGCTGGCTGAGGCTGGGTTTCACATATCTTGAAATGAATTTGCCTTGGAGCAAGTGATCCATAATGTCAGGCATGCCTGATTCCAGGCTGGGAGAGGATTCCTTCCAGGCTGACTTTCCTCCCAGCCCCCTTCCCAGCACCTAGTGCCAGGCTTGGCATGGCAGGGAGAGAGGGTCTGGCCTCAGCACTTCATGCCCTCTGGGCTGTTCATCTGCTTGTCCTGTAGCAGGGTTGCTGGGGAAACCAAAAATGCCTCAATAAGCAAGGAAAAGCACATCCAGTGCTGCTGCTCCTGGTGCAAACTGAGAGACATCTTGTGCTTGTTTGTGGCCAACCCCGTGTGCCAGTGGGCAGGGGAGTGGGGCTGGAGCTGTGGGCAGGGGAGTGGGGCTGGAATCAGGGCTGTGGGCAGAGGAAGCTGACACATGGCTCGTGGCTGATTGTTAGCCTTGGTTAGAGATCAATAGCGGATGTAATCCATCACCTCTGGGCTGTGGCCTGGGCCACACCTGGCCAGCTGAGCAGGGGGGTGACCCCAGCTGCTCAGGGCTCTGTGGTGCTGCCATCCAGGTCTGAGTGTCCCCACTGGTGTCTGATCCTCCTCACCCCAGTGAGGCTGTAGCCTGGAGATCTTGTATTGAGAAAAACCCTCGTGGAATGCTCTCCTGGACAGACAAAACCTTTGTGGAGACTTCCCAGTTGTGCTGTGAGGCCAGCACAGAAGAATGTTGTCAGCTTAGCCCCCAGCTAAGGGACCTGTCCATCTGCATTGTGCCCCCGGCCTGGGGCAAGGGGCTGAGCCCCCCTCCTTGGTGATGATTTCATGGCTCTGGAAGCATCTGGAGTCTGTGGGGTGGTGTTGAGCAACCCCAAAGCTCATACCTGTGGTACCCTCACTGGCCTGGCCCCAGGGCTGTGGGGTGAGGAGAAATAGTTCTGGGGAGTTGCATAACTTTGGTGAGGGCAGGAGATTTGGGCTTGTGGCTCCTTGAAGGTCCAAGTGCAAATGAGCACTGGTGTGCAAGTTGCCCTTGTGGGCAAACAGCTGGTATCTGGGAGGCTCTCCAGCTTTCCTGCTGGAGCTGCACTCCTTGGGCCTTTGGATCCTGGAGATCTTTTATGGGTTTGTTTGTTTACATGCTTTTAAAGAAGGTGGTGCAGGGGAAGCTCTTCCTTCAGGCAAGTCATTATTGATAGCAGTGCTCTTGAACTCAGCCTGTATTGCACTGCAGTTCAGCTGAACTGACAGACCAGCTTTTAACCCTTGGGTGATAAAATAGCCTTATTCTCGCTATAAAGAGTGAGGAATTGCTTTGGCATGAAGCTCTGGTGCTATGCAAAAAACTGGCCTACACCCATCAGGTTTTTTCCCTGGGAATTACAAATCCTTCCTCACTCTCTCTTATCACAAGCTGAAGGTACTGCTTTTCCAAATGCTTTGCCACAAACTCCTGACCAAGTTGTGGTATTTTCACCCTGTGTGTTTGGGTGAACCTCTTCAATCTGTAGCCCTCAGGAAATTCCCCTCCCAGCCTGGCTCTCACTTCTGTTCTGAGAAATTCTAGGGAAATTCAGCTGATAAAGATAATGCTTTTGGTGGAGAGGAAATTCAGCATTTAATGTTTTTTTCTGGTGGAAGTGATATGCTCAGGCTCTGAACCTCCTGTGAAATGCTTCTGGAGTGTTGTTTCATATTTAACATGTCTCCACCCTCATTTACAGGTGAGGGAAACTGAAACCATGGATGCTGGATGGCTGGACTACCCTGCCTCTGGGGACCTGCCAGATGATGAAGACATTGGTGAATTCAGGCCTCACTTAACCTCTGATGGGTTAGATATAGATGAGACATCTGGGTCAGGAGGTAAGTGGGGAAGCGGATCTCCCTCAGCAGCTGCTGTGAAGTTTCTTTCAGCACCAGCCCTTGAGTGATGGGCTAAATCACAGCCAGAGCTCCAGAGAAAGCACAGTGTCAGGTGGAGATGAAAACTGTGACTCTAGTCACTCAGATGAGAACAGTGAAAGTTGTGGTGCTGTGAAGTTGAATCACTCAGGGAGGACAGATGGAGTCCAGGCAAGCTTGTCTTGCTGCAAATGAAAAAGCCTTGTGCTGGCTGGATCTTTTTCCTGTTGAACTCCAGAGAACTGCTGAGAAACTTGAAAAAAATAATCTGTTGTTGAGGCAGTGTTAAAAGGCTTAAAGTTAATGTCTCAGTTGAGGCCAAACAAGGTAAAGAACTAACTGGTGTTCAAGTGAACTCTCTGTGACATGCAAAGCTCCCTGCCCAAACCAGTTTCTGTAGCTCTGTGTCCCTTTATGTGAACATTTGCTCTCTAAAAGCAAAAGAACAAGTGCTGCAATTGGTGCCTGACATGTCTGGGCAGATCTGGAGGGCTGGTGAAGGATCCTTTAGGGGTGGGTGGTGGGAGCAGTGCCCTCCATTGGCATTACCTTGGGAGCTGTGGCAGACCTGCTCTGCAGGGCCAATGGGTCCAGCTGCAGATCCCTCCCAGTGGAGAGGTGTTGGTTTCATGATTGCATCTCGTGGTCTTGTGCAATCCAAGTCAGTCAGTGATAAATAGTGCTAGTAGATAAGAGGGAACTGTGGAGTACCAGAGTCCTAATATGTGCAGTTGCTGGTATTGCAGGAAGTGTCTGAATCCTGTAAAAACAGCATGCAATGAGGCAAAATCTTGAGAGCCCTTTCTATTTTTTTTGTCCCTTCTGCAGACTACCCAGACTCTGAAGATGGCTTGTATCTGACCACCATGGATACCCCTGTGGTAGGTATTTAAGCAGCATGTAGCTCCTCTGGTCTGTCTGTGAAACCTTCTGAGCACCCTCCTGCCCTGCAGGACGTGGCATCAAGACAAATCCACCTGCATGAGCAGGCACAGAGTGTTTGTAATGCACTGAGCAAACTTTCTATTCCCTGCACACCCTCCTGGTTTCAGCTGTGGGTAGGCTGGGTGCTGCTTGCTGATGGGTGTGGTTTGTCTGTGTTCTGTAGATATCTGACAACTATATCCCTGGAGATACTGGGAGAAAGATAGAAGGTGAGAAGGAAAACACAATGGTGGACAATGAAATCATTCCAGACAAAGCTGTACCTGTGGAGGAGAACCTGTCCAACAAGATCTCCATGGCAAGCACAGCCAACAGCAGCATCTTTGAGAGAACAGAAGTCCTCACAGGTAATATTCCACCTTGAACTGGTAAATCATTAATACTGAAAATCAGCATGGCTTTTGCCTGTTTCTCTGGGGAGCAGCTCTCTGGGGAATGAGTTGCTTTACCATGAGTGGCTGCCTGTAGCAGGGTGGCTCTGCCTCCCAATCCTTAACAGCAGAGCCTGCTGCTGTCTTTGCTGGGATAAACAGCTCCTTTTTGAGCCTGACAGCTGACTGCTGGCTTGACTCATGTGGCAGCTGCTCTGCACCCAGGTACTGCCTCTACAAGAGGTGTCTCTGGCCATAAAGCAGTGACATCAGAGTTTCATATCAAACACAGGCATTTTCCTTCCAACCTCTGCCCAAGTTCTGCCTTTTTGGAGCTTTGCCAGGAGCCAAGCTGCCCCTCTAAGGGATTCCAGCTGTAGGAATCTGAGTGCCAATGTCCAGAGCAAAAGTGACTGCCTTCCCCTCAGTATGTGGGACAGGTCTGTCCCCAGCATATTGCTGCTTCAAGCACTTGGCCTGATGGTCCAAGTACAAACCCAAGTCCTGTGTGCTGATCTGCAGCCACCCTCCCAGTCAGAGAGGAGACGGGAAGGGTGGATTGCAAAACCATTTAGCAAAGAAGCTGATTTAGTGCAAGCAATAGGTGTCACAACAAGGAATAAACTTCAGTGACTCTTGTGGCCATGCTTGGTGTGAGGAGAGAGGAAATCTTAGTGGCTTTTTGCAGGTTTGTGGGTTTTGGTTGTTGGGGTTTTCTGATTTTTTTTCTTTTTTTTTTTGAGGGAAGTGATGTTGGTAATTGGATGTTGATGAATTTGAAATACAGAGTCCCCAGGGTGTGCTCACACAGGTTGTTAACAAAGCATTCAGACTGAGGCTGTACCACTTCCCTGTGGGTTGTGGTGGGGCTTTTTTGGGTGGTGTTTTTTTTTTGTTTTGTTTTTTTTTTTTGTTCTGTTTTTTTGTTTTTGTTTTTGGGTTTTTTTTTGTTTTGTTTAGTTTTTTGTTTGCTTTTTGGGTTTTTTTGGGAGGAGGGGTTTGGGGTTTTTTTGTTTTTTGTTTTTTTGTTCTGTCTCTATACAGGTAGAACATCTTTTGTCAACATTTCTTTTTTGGACTAAACTGGAAGATTAGCTCAAACTGGTTAATGTGGAACATGTGATTATTCTGTGGTTGGACTGGGAGCCATCCTGGCCATTCCCAGTAACATCTGCTGTTGCTGACAGTGCCAGCACATGCAGTGACAGGCACATGGACACTCTTGGAGCAGTGGTGGTTTGGGGCTGTCCAAGGCTCATTCCAGTCTCTTTCCTCCCCAGCTCTCATCGCAGGAGGAGCAGTGGGTCTCCTGTTTGCCATCTTCCTGATCCTGCTCTTGATCTACCGCATGAAGAAAAAGGACGAGGGCAGTTACGACCTGGGCAAGAAACCCATCTACAAGAAAGCCCCCACAAATGAGTTCTATGCCTAAAGCTCAGCAGCACCTTGTGCCCATCAAGGGACAAGCAGACTGTACTGAAACACTGTGCCCTCAGATGAGATGTGCTGAACAAATGCTTTTTTTTTTATTTTTTGGATTGAATTTCAAAGTGACTTTGAGAAAAAACAAACTTCCTTCGTTGACCCTTCCCATCCCACTCAGCTAACAAGGGCCCAATGAAATACAAAGAGTCTGAAAAAAAAACCTCAGTGTATTTTTTTTCCCTACGTTAGTATAAAAAGAGTAAAGATGCCAAATTTTCTGCTTGGTTTTATAGAGGGTATATAAACACAAACCAGACTGTATGGAAGCAAACACCATGTGTTTGCATCCAGCATGCTGTGCTGGGATTGGCTGCTTCCATAGAAGATGGCTTTTTTTTTTTAATATATAAATCTTACTACTAGATGTCTTGCAGCAGGCTGTTGATGAGAAGCATTTTTGTGGAGAGCTATTTATGAATCTCTTACACTACAGATAATGTTGCCTTATCAGGGAGTAAAAGGCCCACAAGGGCTCAATATCCCTGAATGCCATAAAGGGCCTATGGGAATGTCTTCCCCAGGAGATTTCTGTCTTTTCCTGTTGGCCCCAGGCAAGGGTCATTAGTCCTTGAAATCAGGACAGCCAGTTGTGTTTGGCTATGGCAACACCCTTTCCTTGCCTTCAGTCTCTTACCTTTTTTTAAGGATTGCTTGTAGGATTTTTTTTATAACAAAATTCTAAAGAAAATAGCCTAATGTTTATATAAAGTTTGTAGAAATTGTTTTGAAATAATAAAAAAAATAATCTACTTTTTTAATTTCCTCAGATTTATTTTTTCAATCCCTTTGTGTTTCCTTTGGCCGGGCATTTCTCTAGAGATGCTGTTTTATATGATTCCTATTCTGAACTGAAGCAGAGTTAGCTACAGAGTGTTACAGGTTTCTTCTTGTTCTACAGCAGCTACTATAGAGGGTAAATATATTTATGGTTTTCTCATAACTTTTCTAGGATTTTTTAAAATAGAATTATTTATAGTTTCTGAAATGGCTGCTTTCTCATTTGGTAACTTTTATCCTTTTTATGTAAAACACTAATATAATGAGTCTCTGTGAAAACTATTTAAGCTTTATTCTGTGAATTTCAATTACAAATTCAAGGCAATAACTTCTGTATGCAAAGTTGGATGCATAAATATGATTGAAGTAGGGAAAAGACAGGAGTAATTCTAGGCTGTAATATATTACAATCAGTCCTATAGAGCTATATATTATATATTTTACTGAGATATATACAGATGAGAATGAAAAGGCTGGAGTTAATTCTTCAGCAGCCTTATGGTGTGGTGTGTAAGAGGCTTTTGATCTTGTTTGTGCTGCTGTTTGTCCAGTGTCTTGTGTGGAGCACCAGGGGCTTGGGAAGGAGCCTGGGGGCTCCATGGCTGTGTCCAGCTCCTGGGAGCAGCTGTGGCCAGATGTGCTGGGCTGGATGCACAGAGTCAGAGCAGAGATCCCCACCTCCAGCTGCCCTTGGGAGCTTTAGTGTGGAGGTGACAACTTTCTGTCCCCTGTGGTGCTGTGCCAAGCCCTGCCTCAGGGAAGGCTGGCTCTGAGCTCTGCATCTCCCACTGGGAAGCACTGAGCTTTCACAGGAGCAGGCTCTGAACTCCCCTGCTCTGGATCTTTCTACATGCCCTGTACCTCCAGTGAGGGTGGGACCAGCCCCCAGTGTCCAGAGCAAAGGCTGATGTGTGTCTGGTGCCAGGAAGGTGTTACAGAACCATGAGCAAGCTGGGTCCTCCTACATCTCCCAGTCTGACGTGGTGTGAGACAAAAATCTGTGTGTGGGTCCCCAGACTGAGCACCCGAGCAGGCAGCACTAAACCAGGCAGTTGCAAAGGCTGGTTGGAAATCTTCGTGGCTCCTGAAGTCTCCTTCCTGAGGGTTAGCTGTAGGCTTGAGGCCAAATCCAGAGAGGAGATAGAAAAAAATGTGTCCCCTGCTTGGGGTGAGGCAGGAATGTGTGTTGAGACATCAGGGCAGAGGAGAGATCCTCCTCTGGGTGACTCAGTCCCAGTACCAGTGTGTTTGGGAAACTGGGGGCTCTGGGAGCCTCTCAAAGCTGCACAGAGTTCACAGGAGGCTGGAAAGGAGAGGGAGGGCTGTACTGCCTGTGGACAGCACTGCCAGGCAGGCAGGAGCTGTGGCTGCTTCTTGGGATATTCAGATTCTCTTGTGTAATTGCTCCTGGGGATTTTCCACTGTTACTGGTTTTGTTGGGTTTTTTTTGGTTTTTTTTTTGTTTGTTTTTTTTTTTCCTCAAATAAATGGTACTTTCTAAAACTGGCTTTTTGGACCGTTTCTGATCTGAAATTACTTTTGGGAGCTGGATAACTGGGAGCTAATGTTTGTGTAACTGCTTGGTTACTGAAGGGGGAGGCAGGCTGGGACCTGGCCTGCAGCTCAAAGGGGCTTTGTCAGCAGCTCCTGAGCTGCCTGCAGTGCCTCACCCATGCAGGATTCCCAGAGCACCAGCAGCCCTGGGCCTCTGGAGCTGCTCAGCTCCTCCAGACAGGTAAAGCAGACACAGCACAGTGCCATGGGGGGAGTGTCCTGCTCGTGATCAGTTTTGTGATGGCGCTTTGAGAATGCTGTCCCCTTGTGAGCAGGAGGGGCAGAGGGAGGGAGAAAGCACATCCCCCGTGCTTGTCTTCTGAAATAAAAACAGTGCACTGGGTGTTTTGCTTAATCAAGTTTCAAGCCAGCCCTGTTTAACCAATGCAGGCCTTCCAATGGGTGCAGAGCTGATCAGCTGCTCTGGGAGCAAGTCCACAGTGAGTTCTTGCTGTTTGGGACTAAACAGCTGCACTTTCAGGCGGGCTGTGCAGGAAGCTGCTGTTTGTCCAAGCCCCCCTGCTCTGCCAGCTTGGTGCTCTCGGTGGACAGGACCCACCTCTCTCCCTGGCAGGTGGGAGAGCAGGGGCTGCTCACTGGGAACTGTGCTGGGGCTCCTCACAAGTGCTGTATTTAAATGGATTATCATCCTCGAGAAAATCTAATTCCCTTCTCCCTGGTGGGAGTTCCCGCTCCAGGTGCTTTGGATTAGCCGGACAGAGGGCACAAACTGGGACCAGCACACAGGCTGCCTCAGGGTGAGGGGGCAGCGCGTGCTCCTCTGCTCCTTGCTGCCTGCTCTGTGCCAGGTGTGCTCTCACAGGTCCTCTGAGAGTCTCTGCAGTGCCAGGAAAAGCAGAGCCCTGTGCTCCCAGGGCCCTGCTGTGCCCATGGGAGCTGCTGTTTGTCAGCACATGGCTGATGCACCCCGCCAGCTCCGTGTTCTCCTGGCTCTGACAGCTTCTTGGAAGTGCTGCTTGGAACAACCTATGTTTGTCACTTTTTGTTTTTTTATTTTGCTTTTCCCTTTCTTTCTCTCCTGGGCTTCGTCTCTTGGTTGCAAGAATGCTGTGTACTGTCCAAAACTGCCCTCACTCAGCGTAGAAGTGCCTTGTTTTTGCAAAGCAATCTGGACGGGTAGCCTGCGAATCCCCAGAGCACAAGGCTGGCTGGCTGCCTGTCCTTGCAGAGCCCCAGTTCCTGAGATGGCTTTGTCACCATTCCCTCCATCTGCCTTTCTGCCCTTCTAGCCATCCTGCCTGTACCTGGTTGTGTGCTGGGAAATACCAACACTGAGAATTCCTTCATCTCTGACCTCACAGATGGCACTTTTTGGTTTTCTTCTTAGTGCTGCTCTGGTTTTAAAACCAAAAGGCTGAGGATCTTCTTTATCTGGCTTAAAAATAGCTGGAACCCTCCCAGGTACTGATGTCATCAGCCAGGGGAGGTCTGTCATTCCCAAATGCTCCCTGCATGAGGGACATGGAGGAGCTGGAAAATGAGGTGTAACCTTGCTGACCCCCTTTGCTTTATGGCTTCCAGGGGGTTTTGAGGTGATGTTTGTGGGTGTTCGGGTCTCTTGTTTTGCAGTGTGAGCTGAGGCACTGGGCTGTGTGCCAAAGGTGCCAAAATGGCTCACAGCAGTGATGTGCTGGTGATTGTGGTGTCTGTCTCCAACACCTGGAACCTGCAGAGTGTGTGAGGGCACCATTCCTGCGCCCTGGAGATGTGGTGTTTGCCATGAGCATCCCATGAGCCCCCTGGGTACCGAGCCAGGTGCTCAGCTGGGCTCCCTGTGGCTGCAGGCAGGGTCAGGGTGAGCCCAGGGTGTGGAGTCCTGGGTACAGCCCTGCTCTGCCCACTGGGGCTGCACTGGGGCATCCCTGGGCTCCCAGCTAGCTGGATAGGCTGGGACTGCGTGGGAGGTGACAGAGCAGGGTGTGGGGCTCTGCCAGGTGAGAACTTTCCTTCCTCTGGTATCACAGCAGGTGACCCTTTGCTGTAGGGATGTTCTGATACTTGGGGCTAAAACCTGTCAGTTCCTCCTCTCCTGTCCTCTGTCCCACCTTGCTTGGTGCCAGTGCCGGTGCAGGTGGTGATGCCCAAAGTTCTGGTCCCTCTGGGGGGTCCAAGCCTGTCCCCTGTGCCAAAGGGGCTCTTGAAGGGCTGTGTTTGATAGAATCGGAGCATGACTTGCTTTGAAAGGGACCTCAAAATCTGATCCTCCACCGCCCCTGCTGGGGGAAGAACAATGTCCACTAGACCGGGTTGCTCAGGGATCCCATCCAACACGGTTCTGAACACTTCCAGGATTGGGACAACTGGAATTTCCTGGCAGAACACCGCGACATCTCCCCCCTGTTATCTCCCCCATCAGCCTGGCTCTCCCCTGTTATCGTGGCTCTCCCCCGTTATCCCGGCTCACCCCGTTATCCCGGTTCCCTCCCCCGTTATCCCTTTCCCCCGTTATCCCGGTTCCCTCCCCCGTTATCCCTTTCCCCCGTTATCCCGGTTCCCTCCCCCGTTATCCCTTTCCCCCGTTATCCCGGTTCCCTCCCCCGTTATCCCTTTCCCCCGTTATCCCGGTTCCCTCCCCCGTTATCCCGGTTCCCCCGTTATCCCGTCCCGCTTCCCGCGTGTCTGCTGCCCCCTCCTGGGCACGCCCGGTACTGCAGGGCCCCGCTGCCCCCGGCCCTGCCCCGCTCCCGCTGCCTCCCAA
>NW_005054337.1:4340714-4349296 GCF_000277835.1 Geospiza fortis | reverse complement strand
CCAGGTGGGAATTCTGCGATCTCAGTAATGGTGGTGAATCCTGCTGGATGCAGGAGTTTGTCTTTTTTTCCTTTTCTTTTTTCCCCTTTCCCCTCTTCTTCCCCCCTTTTTTTCCCTCCCTCTGCCTTCCCTCCTGCCCCATTCCACCCGTGGAGTTTGCCATGGGCAGGGATGGATACGAGTCCCATGGATGTCCTCATGATGTCCCCAGAGCTCTGTGAAGATCCGGGGTGCCGGGGGTGTCCCCAGTGCCAAAGGCACCGCCTGACCTGCTGGCCCTGCCCTTGCTGCCGCAGCATCACCCTGCCAGCCCTGGGTAAGTTTTTACGACCCGAGGGTGTTGTTTTGGGGGAGTGGGGGGGGGGGGGGGGGTGCAGGAGGTGGTCTGGCTGCTCGAGGCACACGGAGGGGAACAATGGAGCCACTGTGCAGCCGAAGGCCCCGGCTCCGTCAGAAAGGTCCAGCGAGGGGTTTTCAGCACGTTCCTATTCCGCTGCTCAGGTATAATTACACGGGGAACAAAGAGCCCTTCAAACCCCCCAGCACGGCCACACCCCGTGGGCACACACACGTGTCAGTGCTCAGCGGGTGTGAGGGGACAGTGACCATGCACACCCACAAAAACAGCCCAGTGGGGCTGGTGACACTGGGCAGGGCTTGGGAACAAACCTTGGGGGCATGCCCATCTTCCTTGGGAGCCACAGCTGCACTGGGGAGGCTCCTCTCGCAGAGCCACGCTCCTGCTGAGCCCCGCAAGGCAGAGAGCAAAGAGCAAACCTCACCCTGCCTCTTGGCACCCACCCTCCTCTTGCTGTTCATTTATGAAGCGCCTTTCCTTCTGCCTCTGGCCAAATCTGCTGCAGAGGCGAGAGGCAGCAGTGGCACAGCTGGGGCTTCACCCCCAAGCTGTCCCAGCCCACACCAGCCAGGGCAGGAGGCTTCATTTAGCAGATGTGGGGCATGGGGGCTCTTGCAGGCAGCACCACCATGCAGCTGGGTGCCAGTGTGCTCCGTGCATGGCTGTCACAGACATCTTTTATGAAAAATCCTTTCCTTAGGATTTTTCCTCCTGAGAAGCTGAGAGGCCTCAGGAACAAAATGTAAACAATGATTATCTGCTGCTGTGGAATGCAACAGGTGCATCTGTGATTAGCCCATGTTGGATGTTTCTAATTAATGGCCAGTCACAGTCGAGCTGGCTCAGACAGAGAGTCCGAGACAGAGCCTTTGTTATCATTCCTTGCTATTCTATTCTTAGCTAGCCTTCTAATGAAATCCTTTCTTCTATTCTTTTAGTATAGTTTTAATGTAATACATAATAAAATAATAAATCAGCCTTCCGAAACATGGAGTCAGATCCTCATCTCTTCCCTCAGCCTGAGACCCCTGTGAACACGGTCACACATGGCACTGCACAGTCCTGCCTGCTCCTCACAGTGCTCTGGGCAAAGCCATGCCAGGCTCCTGCCAAGCCCCACAGCCTTGGGGCTGTGCATGAGCACCCAGGGGTGCTGCTCAGCTCCATTGGCAGCTCCACCGATGCCAAATCCCCCCTGGCCTCACGGGGAGGGAGCTGTGTCCAGCCCTTTCCTTCTCAGGGCTGATCTGTTACTGCCCGCCTGCTCTGCACCCTAATTACTGCAGCAGTGCAGGGAAATCAGGGCCGTGTTTTCAAGCCCAGTTGTTTATTTAAGCTGTTTAAAAAGCTACTCTCCTCCCCTGGTGAATCCTGAGAAAACTATGCATGGGTTTCTTTTGAGAGCAGGATGAAAGGAGATTGCCAGTGCCCTCCCTCCCTCACTGGATCCCCAAAGCCCCCAGCAGTGCTGCAGCGTGGGGCTGACCACAGGGAGCTGTGCCAGCACTGACCTCCACCCCTAATCAGGCCATCAAACCCTAGCTTCAGCCTTGGGGGACACTGCTGGCCCCTGGGACACTGCTGGTCCCTGAGCTTGGTCCTTCCATGACTTGCAGGGAGTCCAGAGCTTGACAGGAATTAGCTTGTTTTCAGCTTGCTTTTAGGAAAAATACCCGAAACCACTGACAAAAAGGAAGCCTAATTTTCCACAGCCTTTTTGGCTGCATGGGCAGGGCTGAGTGCCCAGGGCTGTGGGCACAGAAGCGTGGCAGTCTGTGCCCATCTCAGGGCTAATAACACCCCCTCCTGGCACTGCTGGTGCCACAGGCACCCCTGGGTGCCTCACTCTGTCCCTGCTGCTGTTTGGGTTTATTTCAGAGCCTGGCCAGCAGGGCCACACGCCTGAGCAGTTCCCAATGTGCTTGAAGCCTCTTGAGCAGGTAATTGTAATTCCTCAGCAACCCAGCTTGGCTTATTTTGGCCCCAGCGTAGTTTTGCATCCTGAGGCCCAGCTGGGTAATTTATAGCTCTGTCAGAAAAAGGATAAAATCAGCACAGGGGTTTCTGGGCACTGTGCAAATCTATGGCCCTGTGTGCTGGGGCTGGGAGTGCCCTTGGTGGGATGCTCAGGGACCCCACTGGGGTGTGTGGATAGTGCTGGGGCCAGGCTTGGTAGGAGAGGGATTTCATGCCTTGTGATGCAGTGACTGCCCCCTTGGTTCAGTGTGGCTGGCTGAATCCCTTCTGTGCACTGCATCAGCCCTGGGTACCAACACCTTGGGGGCAGCTTTCAAGAAAAGGTTTCTCCCTGCTCCTTTCCCCTGGCTGATGGGCAGAGCAGCATCCCCACATCCCCTGTTCCTGAGGGCCAGGGGTGCAGATATTTACACTGAGCAGTGAGGGCTGTGGGGCCCTGGCCCTCCTGGAGGCTGTGCCCGGGCTGTGGGGCAGGGACAGCCCCAGGCAAAGGGCTCAGAGCAGGGGAGGCAGGCTGCTCTCAGTGAGAGTCTGCTGCCCATCCTGGTGCACATTGCCTGCTGATGCTGGCCTACACTCTGTGCTTCTCCACAGGGGATGGAGAGGGACCTGGAGAATTGCCACACTCCTGTCAGGGAGGTCACCAAGTCACAGCACAGCAGAGGGACCTGCCCTGGGGCTGTCCTTGCCGAGGCAAACACCTCTGGTACAGAACAGCCCCACTTTTTACAGCTCCCCCTTTGCCCACCCCTTGCACTCAGGAGTTGCAAAACCCCCACTTTAATCAGAGTTTTTCTGGTTTTCCTGCAGGTGTTGTCACAAATTGCCCTACAGGCAATCCAGCCCAGTGCCAGGAGCAGTGTCACCAGCTGGGCTGAGTGAGCAGGGAAGGGACAGTGCCCACCTTCTGCATGTCCCACAGAGGTGTCCCCACTCCTCTTTCTGAAAAACAACCAACCAACCCACGGGGAAAGCTGCTGGGTGATGTGGGGCAAAATGCAGCGCAGGGGCTGTTTAGAAGCAGCCAGACTCTCTGATTTGGACAGAAGATGTGCCCCGGCGGTGGCCAGAGGTGCCCAGTGTGTGTCCCGGGCTGTCCCGAGCCCCGGGCACCATGGGCAGTCAGTGTGACCACCGGGCTGGGGCTGGGCTGCTTCACTAGATGGCAGCAGCTTCTTCCAAACAGCTCAGTGACACAGCCCGGGCAGGGAGGGAGCACGCAACACGGGCCGAGTGCTCCTCTGGGATGTTGTGCCATGGCGGGAATGCCAGGATTTCATTTTCTTCTTGATGTTTTTAACGGTAATGCTCTCCTCTGGGGCCTGAAGTGGCTGCTTGATGTGGTGGGGCTGCTGGCACCCTGGATAGTGGGAGCAGGGCATCCCCATCGCCTTCGAGCCTCACCATCACTGGAGATGCTCATGCCACACCACATCCTACACACGAATTATCCCCTGCATCCCTAAAGCTGTCGATGCTTTTCCTAAATCCCACTCTTGTAGCCATGTAAAGGTGTTTTCATGCCCGATTTTATACCCAGCTGTGTTTCTGCTGCCTGGGGACAGGCAGAAGCTGCAGATCCCCATCGCCTTCAAGCCTGACCCTCACCTGGAGATGCTCATGCCACACCACATCCTATGCATGAATTATCCCGTGCATCCCTAAAGCTGTTGATACTTTTCCTAAACCTAGCTCTTGAAGCCATGTAAAGGTTTTTTCATGCCGATTTTGTACCCAGCCGTGTTTCTGCTGCCTGGGGACCGGCAGAAGCTGCAGGCAGAGCTCCGAGCAGCGCTGTCAGACGGGCAGCACAGAGCCAGGGCCGTGCTCCCTCCCCGGCCACACGCTGGGTTATTGTGGGATCCGGCAGAGACATTCCCGAGCGAGAACACGCAACTGCCTGCCTGGCTCCTGTCCGAGACATTTGTGTTAATCAGCGATTATGCAAATAAACAGCTCTGCCACGCTCCCGGCTCCCGGCGCGATGCGGAGCATCTGTTCCCATGGCAGGCGAGTGTCCCCGGCAGGAGCTCCCAGCTCCTCGTTCCCAGCGTGGGACCCGCTGTGAAAAGCAGATTAAAGGCAGCCTGAGGCCGGTGGGGAAGGCAGGAGCCCCGGGAGGCTCCCCCAGCCCGCCGCTGCCACCTCTCTCCTTTCCCCATGTGGCTTGAATTACTGCGGCTGTTTGCTCAATCCATCAGGCTGCAAGAATGAGCCACTCAGTGCTTTCTTGGCCTCTCCATCCAGCAAAGTGCTGTAAACATAACAAGGCAGGCTTGTTCCAAGCCCCTGAAGTCAAGAAGCAGTGCTCCTCTTGCCCTTTGGTGCTAAATATAACCCAGGATGCTTTCCATTCATAAAATGTGAATTATGCCCTGGCCTCTGAGGGAGGAGAGCAGGCTGAGGAGCTGAGGGCTCTGGACATTCCTGATGCAGGCAGCAACCAAAAGGCCTCAGCCCATCCTTTCAGAGCCCTCCAGCTCCTCACTGAGTAGATGGGGGAGGAAATGCTGTTGGGGGAAATGTAGGGGATCCTCTGTTTGGGTTGGTTAAAGTATTTTCTTGCGTCTCACCCTCGGGTGCATTAGGGCTGGGGTGGATTTGCTGGGGAGGTGAGTGCAGGGCATGGTAAGAGTGGGCTGATGGGGTGGCCCAGCAGCAGCAGTAGCACAGGGGAAGCCCCCAGCGCCCCCAGAGCTGTGTAAGATATTTGAGCATTTTCCAGAAATGGGAGCAGTAGTGTCCTGTACCACTGCTCCCAACACCTAATGAGCACATTAGGACTTTTTCACCTGCTGGAGGAACTTAATTTTGGATTCCTTGTGGATCTGCATGTCATCACCCTTCTTCTGTCCTCCAGCCTTTTCCTCCACCAGCCCTTGGCAGTTGGCATGTCCTGTAATATTCTCCCAGTTTTCCCACAGCAGCTCCAGATGCAGACATGTGTCTGCTACAGCTTTTTACCCTCAGTGAGGTTCCTGTTTTGGGAAAGAAGGAACCCCATCTCCTGGTGGAGTTCAGGGAGGTGCTGTTCCCTGGGAAGCCCTGGGTCAGGATGATGGGAACCCAAGCTCTCGTGCTCCCATGGGAGCCAGGGACAGGTACAAGCTGCAGAGGGGGGAGGCCAAGACTCCAGGCATGGCTGAGCATCTCCCTGCTGGGTGGTGCGAGGCTGTAAGTCCTCTGCAGCCCCAAATTCAGCACCTGGAGCCACAGAGAGGCATGGGGTGCGCACAACAAGGCTGAGGATGGACTGCAGGCAGGGCAGTGCTGCATCTGAAACATTCCAGCTCACAGAGAACACAGAGGTAACCCAGGGGCTGCACATGTGTGCATGCTGGGGGGCTGCAGGCCATGGGGGGCTGTGCTTCCCCTGCTCCCCTGCCCCCAGGTCAGGGTGGGGACTGCCACTGTAGTCTGGCTGCTGGCTTGTTTCAAAGCCCAGCTCAGGACTGCCAAACCAGAAGGTTTCCAGGTACACCATGGGCCTTTGGATGCCACGGAGATCTAAATAAAGCCTTTAACGCCCACTCTGCAAAATGCTCATGTCCAGCTCCAGGAAAGCTGGCTGCTTTTTATGGCATCTAAATCAGCAGTTTGCTGCTGATGCCAGCAGTGTGTCTAATTGTATAAAACAACAGAGCTTGGCAGGGCCACGCCAGCTAGGGAGGAGCTGGGTTTCACACTGAAGTTTTTTCTCTCTTTTTCCCTTTTCCTTCTTAAATAACCCCATTTGGGCCTCCAATAAAAAACCAAAACATCTGGTGCTGGGTATTTGGCTGCTGGGAAGCAGCTCCTGCTGAGCTGAAAAGCACAGCAGCGATGCAGGGATTCCTGGTATGGATCAGTAACACTTAAGGTCGCATTTGGGCATTATCCCTGTCCCTCCTGGACTTTGAATATGTGGCCTGAGGACACTGAGGGAGCTGTGGTGCTCTATGCCAGCATGCAGGTAAATCATGCAAATCAGTAAAAAGGCAATTGAACCAGTGAAGAGTCCTTCAAGCCTGATTTATTGATGCTCTCATGTGAGACCTCAGCAGTGTGAGATGCTGCTGTGAGAAAGAGATAAATCAGTAAATCACAGGAGCATGGTGTGTGTTCAATGAGTGGGGAGAACCCTTTGGCAGGGCCACCCCAAGCCCTGGATGAGCCCCCCCAGCATGGCTCAGGGCTGTTCCCCTTCCCTAGGCCAGCAGTGAGTGACCTCAGCCTGCTAGGTCTGCATGAAGAGGTGGAAGTTGGTCCTGGTAAACTCCTGGTGGATGCTGTCGAGTAATTTGTCTGAGTCCTGGGGAACATCTGAGAGGACCTGCTGCCTGGGGATGCAGCTCTGCTCCGGGGTGTAGGTGAATGTGAAGGAGCTGGAGTAGATGAGGCCATCGTCCCTGATGAGCAGGAGCGGGACCGTGATGGGATAGCGGAGCCACCTCCAGTCGCTGCCGAAGGCAGAGACATCAGGGACCACACACACGAGGGACTTGGGGCTCCTGGGAACAGTGCAGGAGAGGAAAACGTGCATTAACAGGGGAAGGTCCTATGCAGGAGCAGCCAGCAGTGAGTGACTGCACTTCTCCTCCATCCTGGAGCTCAGTGTGAAGTCTCCACCCAGTTCCCTCTCTCCTCCCAGTCTTTCATTCCTCTCTGCCAGGCTTGCTTGGTTGTTTGCAGTTCCCTGGAATCCCAGTTGTCCCCCAGCCATGGCTGTGCCCAGACTGCAGCCAGGGCAGAGAGCAGGCACCAGACTCATTCCTGCCTTTGCTTGCAGTGCTCGTGCTTGCTCCTGCAAGTGTCCTTGTCCTCAAGGTCTGCAGCCACATTCTTCCCAGACCTGCCCAGCACAGCCCACTCCTGGCTGCTGTTCCCTGCCTTCAGCTCCCCTATCCACGTTACCTGTACATGGTCTCTGCTTCCACATCTCCAAACCAGACCTTGAGGTGTGCATGGAAATACTCCCCCTGCACCTCCAGCATGGCCACGTCCCCACCACCTGTGAGCTGTGACAGGCAGAGGGCACGGCAGGGTTGTAAAGCCAGACTCCTTCTCCCACAGGCTGCTCTGCCTGTGCATCTCATTATCTCATTCCCACTTGAGAATGGGAGGTGCCACAGGGGGAGAAGGGCTCAGGAGGAGGAGGCACAAGGCAGGCAGGTGACAGGGAGGGGCAGCCCGAGGCTGTGCCCACCTGCAGGGCAGCGATGAGGGGCACGGGGCTGACAGGCTCACGCACACACGCCAGGCTCTCGCTGAAGGTGTACTCCACTGTCTCCGTGCTGATGATGGTCCAGCACGAGCCATCATTCAGCAGCTCCCTGTTGGCTTCCTTCGGGCAGGGAGATGCCTGTGGAGAGTGTCAGAGTTCCAAACATGCTGCAGGGGAGGTGGTGGGGAATGGGGCTGGGATGCCAGGCTTCTGCCCTCAGTGTCTCGGTTCCAGCAAGTGACTGCTTTGCTCATGGGGAAACGGGGATCGTGTTTCCTTTCCAAAGGCCTCAGTTCCAGTGTCCCCACTAAAGCTTTCCCATAATTCTTGGTTTAGTTTGGATGCAAGACCCCTCCCAGTGCCATGCTTGCCAGCCTGATGCAACACAGGAGTTTGGAGAGATGACAGCAAGCACCCTGCCCCTGCACTGCCATACCTGGAACTGGATCACCTTGTCTGTGGAGAGACACAGGTACATGCGGTCACTGCCCTGCAGCTGGAAGGCACACTTGTGGAGCTGGGAGATGGGCTCATCCACGTCCAGCATGGCGTACTGCTTCATCACCTTCCGGATGATCTGCGGGCGGCAGCATCCCCAGCATGGAACCCTGGTGTGGATCCCCAGCACGGATCCCTGGTGTGGATCCCTGGCACGGATTCCCAGCACAGATCCCTGGTGTGGATCTTGGCACAGATCCCCAGTATGGATCCCTGGTGTGGATCCCTGGCACGGATCCCCAGCACAGATCCCTGGTGTGGATCTTGGCACAGATCCCCAGTATGGATCCCCGGTGTGGATCCCTGGCACGGATTCCCAGCACAGACCCCCAGCATGGATCCCCGTCATGGATCCTGGCACAGATCCTCAGCACGGATCTCCAGCGTGGATCCCTGGTGTGGATGCCCAGCATGGATCCCCAGCACAGATCCCCAGCATAGATTCCCAGCATGGATTCCCGGCATGGATCCCCGGCATGGATGCCCAGCACGGCTCCGCAGGCACGGAGCGTACCAGGGGCGGCAGGGTGAGCAGCTTACCAGGGG
>NW_005054337.1:4340396-4340652 GCF_000277835.1 Geospiza fortis | reverse complement strand
AGAGTCAGCCCCGGGAGCTGGTTCACCCGGCTGGGCACAGGTCTGGCCCTGCTCCCGCTGCTGCCTTACTGCTTTCACTGCTTGGACAGAGCATCACTCCCTGGGAGCCCAGCCCGGGAGAGCAGGATGGGGATGCAGTACCTTGCAGGGCAGGAATACTGTTGGGCTCTGGCCTCTTCCAGGCAATCCCTTGCTTGGATTTGTAAACCTCCAGACCAGTACAGCCCTGGTCAAAGCCCCTGTGCCCTCAAAGCCA
>NW_005054337.1:4330282-4340371 GCF_000277835.1 Geospiza fortis | reverse complement strand
AATGCCGGGCAGAGGTGAGACTGAGCCAGATTCGTGCATCCCCCGGCTAATTCCCACGCCTTTTGCCCCCAAGAATTGGCTTTGCAGGACGGGAGAGCCAGGGCTGGAGGCATGGTGGCATCAGTGTCCCCGAGGGTCCTTACCCAGGTGGAGGGTGAAGGCTGCCCACTGCCGGGCGCTGGCGATGAAGGCTCCTCCCTCCACAGACAGGTACCGGGTGCTGACGGTCTGCGAGCGCAGGCGGTTGAAGAGGGACACTTTGGAGCCTGAGGAGATGCAGACTGAGGGGAGAGGTGCCCGGGTTAGTGCTTGCCAGGACTGAATGATGGCTCTGTCAAGCCAAGCAAGGACCAGCCCCGGTTCCTGGGGTACCCAGCAGCCAAAACCCTCCCCACTGCCTTCCCCTCTGTGTGAGTGGAGGGAGGCCCATGGTGTGGGGACCACATTGGCAGCAGGGCAGCACACCCCGTGCTGGGTGAACCATTTGGAAGTGAGACATCACTGTGTCAGATAAATCCTCTTTTGGGAGTTCCCATGGGCTGTGGGTGTAGCCACATTTCTGTTCAGAGAGAAAAGCAAGGCACAATTCTTCCCGAGAATATTTCTGGGATTCACATTCTCTGAAGCTCAGAGAAAGAAAACACAATTCTTACCATTTGCTGTGCCTGCATTTGTGCAAAAGTAGAATGCAACATGGAGATTGTTTCCCCAAAGTGATGGGGTTTTGTTTCCTTGGCCTATCAGGGCCAGGTGTGTGTGTGTGAGTCGGGACTGTTGGGTGACAGTCATGAGATTCAGCGCAGTGTGAGCAGGGCTGAGTGCTTGGCAGGCTCAGTTTTAGATGTAAAGAACAATGTAGTATAATAAACTAATTAATTAGCCTTGTGATATCCATGGAGTCAGCTGCATCATCCTCTCCCCTCATTGGGACCCTCACAGCATTGCAACATTTGGGTCCTGCCTGGACCCCTCCAGAGCCAAGCTGTGAGCAGAGAGCATCCCACCCTGGGCTGGCACCCACCTCCCTCCCCACAGAGCCACTCACGGTCCGTGTTCTTCAGGGACTGCTTCTTCTGCGAGGGTTTGGAGATGACCTTGATGAGTTTGCTGTGGAAGGTGCCGATCTCCTGCCCGTTGCTGAAGAAGAGTTTCAGGACCAGGCGGAAATGCTTGCGCTTGTCCGTGTCCGAGATGTACAGGGCCTTGGCACAGCTGAACCCCTGCCAGGGCACAGAGGGGCTGCCAGCAGCTCCAGCCCAGCCCCACCAGCCCTTCTCACCCTCCTCACCACCCCACAAGGACATAATAGTTCCCTTCAACAAGCCCCGGGTTCATTTAAAGGGAGAAACGACCAGAGATGTTATTACAGGTGGAATGAAGAGCTGGGGATCAGCAGAGGCTTTATTTACACTGGGGGCAGAGTATTCCTTATGGAAATGAATGTTCATGTGTGATTTATCCCACATAACATGAGAAATCACCCTGGGTTTATGGTTTCCCTCATCCTGGCCGATATGCTGAGCTTTAGCAGCAAGGCAAGCACTGTGGACAAAGGCTCTTTCTGTGAGGCTCCTGGCCTGCCTCAGACCCCATGCTCTTCAGAGACCCCAGATAATGCTTTTTCTCCTTTTTTTCCCCTCCAATCAAAAGATGCCAGAGCTCTGCTGAAGGATTTGAACTTTGGGATCAGCTGGGGCATTTTTTTAAAGCTGTTTATCCGCAAATGAAGGACCAGGCTCTCATTTTGTGACAAGCAGCAGTGCTGCTCATCAGGAGAAGGAACCAGGGCTGAGGGAGCTGGGCAGATTTTGACAGCCACAGGGCTGTTGACCTGAAGAGATGGCTCCAGAGGAAGACAGGGATCTTTGGGCTGCCTGGATTGCTGCACATGCCCCAACAGGCTGGCAGAGTGGGAGTGGGGAGCTATGGCTAGGAAGAAAGAGCTGTGACATCCTGAGGAGGATGGGGAGGGTGTGACATCCCAGGGTGTGGGGTGCTGCTGGTGACAGCCCAGCCCCTGCATGAAGGGAATCCCCACAGCCCCAGGGGCCTACAGGCTTTACCTTTGCATCTGGCTGCTCCTCAAAGCTCAGCTTCTGGGTCTCCATCAGGCTGCTGCCCATGCTGTCCAGCCCCATGTACCCACACACCCGAAATCCAGCTTCTCCCAGGTCCCTGGCTGGAACAGACAAGGAGCAGCACCTTCCAGCCCCCTGCACAGGCTCAGCTTCTCCAGGAGCACAGCATGACCAAGCCCCAGCCCTCCCTGGGACTGGATTTCAGGGGGCTCAGGCTTGAGCAGGAAAGGAGTTTGGGGGGCCAAAACCAACATAAACAGACTCACTGTCCCCTTTGCAGAGGCAGAGGGCAGCTCTCACTGGTGCAGGAAGGGAGGGATGAGAGGTCCAGGGCTCTGCTCACCTTTTATCTGCTCCTGCTTTAACTTCCATCCCGGCCCGCTCAGGTAAACACAAGGTGGGGGGCAGAAAAACCTGCAGAGACAAGAGGGCATTTTCTCACTGCCCTTCAGCACCCTGAGAAGGCGCTCAGGAGTGGCTCAGTGGCTGTGCTGAGAGCAGACACCTGGGGATCACCAGCACTGGGGGCACCCCTGTGCCCTGGGAGGCTCAGCCAGGGGCTGGGGACCCTGAGCCCTGCACCTCCTCCAGTGCCACTGTGGCCACGATCCCACCAGGGACAGGATGGCCCTGGGATGGGAGGACAGGCAGCCTGGCACCCCCAGCTCCCCCAGAGACAGGGAGCCATCAGCCCCTGCCTGCCTGCCGTGTGGGAGTTTCAGCAGGCTGGGAACAGAGTCTGCATTCACAATCAGTTCTGCAGCCCAGTGCAAATAAATCCACAGCCAGGAGTTTGGAAGCCCATTTTCCTGTGTTTTATTTGGGTTTCCACTGTCTTTGCACTTGTGTGAATGGTGTAAATTCATCCTCTATGGATTCTGGGTAAAGCACTAGCAGAGAAAACACCAGTGCAGGGGGTTGGATATTTTGGAGCCCTGGAGGTACAAGTTTATTTAAACAACTCATCCACAGTGCAGGCCCCTGACTCCCATTACTAAGGAAAATGGCAGCAGCACCTTCAAACTTTAACCTGGGAGCTCTGTGCAGGTTTTTCTCTCCCTTTTCAGAGCTGGCATCTGATTTTCCCCCCTTGCATGGGGTCAGGAGCAGAGGAAAGAGGCTGTGATGAGAGGGCTCCCTCCTGGCTGGAAGATTCAGTCCTGAAATAACTTTTTTAACCTGTGGACCAGCAGCCCCTGGCAGGAGACTGGATGTGGTGAGAACGTTGTAGGCACAGCCAGCCCATCCCAGAGCTGTCTCCTGGGGTCTGGATGGTTCCACCTTGGAGGCTGAGCTGGTTGCCTCCCAGCTGTTCCATGCTGGGTAATAACGGAGCAGTATTTATATCCCAAGGATTAATGGAGGATTAATTACATTGCAGTGCTGCAGTCTGACGTCACTGCCAGGGAGTGGCAATTTTGGAGACTCAAGCCAGAACCTCAAGGTGTTCAGTGTGGGAAGGATTTTCAAAAATAGCAGCTTTGGAGACCACTGGCATTGATGGAAATGGCCCAGTCCCTGCTGTGGCCGTGCAGATTTTAAGGCAAGAGTTACAGGGCACTTAAAACACCAGCCTTTCCTTCTTGGGGAGTGAGATTTGAACAGAATCTTGACTTCATTTACTTTATCTTTCTTTACTGCTGCATGGAAAGAACCTACCCACTGGGAATGTCTAACTGGGATGGATGCAGGTTGGAGCTAATCCTTTCTTGTGTTATTCAATTCATGGGACTAAACAATGGCTCTGGATGCAAGGATGAGTGAATGCAGAGGGGATAATTTTCACCAGCTTAGATCTGTGAAATCCAGCAAGGCTGAAATGAAGCTTTAGGTAGCTGGGTTTAGAAGTGGCTATCAGGGAAGCTGGGACTATGTCCTGTGGCAGCAGCTCTATGGCCACAGAGAGAAACCCACAACTTTACCAGGCATCATTCTGGGAAAGGCTGTGAGAGGATCAGAGAAAAGGATGAGAAACAATTCTTATCTTCACTTGCTGCACCTGGCATTGTGAACGTGTGGAATGTGTTAGGGAGATTGGTTTACCAAAGGGTGGTTTCTTAATTAGGCAATGGTGGTGGTGTTTGGATTGAAGGACCAGTTAGGTCAACCTATAGTGCACTAGGGTATAAATCATGGGTTTGTTAATAAATAACAATCAGCCTTGTGTGATATATGGAGACTAGGTAACTTATTGCCTGGTCCTGACAATCTCCCACCTTTTTTCGTTGCCGTAGGACTTCTGTGCCACCTTGGCATGCAGGATGAGCACTGTCTGGTCTGCTGGCAGCTGCAGGTACCTCCTCACGCTGTCCTGGAGCAGGCTGCCTTGGCACGGCTTGGGTCTGCAAGACACAATTGCCCTGGCACTGGGGCACCAGAGCCAGCTCCTGCCCAGCCCTGCAGGCAGCAAGAGCTCCCTCCATGCCCAGCCTGATGGGCAAGGTGGAAAGGCTTCAGAAGGAACTGCGGCTCAGTTGCTCCGAGAATGGGGCTGGCATTGAAAAACAGAAAGTTTGGATAATGGAGTAACTGCTTCACCAGTTTGCCACCACGGGGCATTTCTAAGACTTCCAGCCCCATGCAATGGTGGCTGTGCTCTAACTGGTTATGAATTTGTTTTTCAGCCTGCTGTGCTTGTTGCTGTGTGGCTTTTGGGTGAGCTGGGAGGTGATGCTGCTGAGCTGTGAGTGCAGCTGGGAGCTGCCACGCGAGGTGGAGCAGCTCGCTGGCTTCTGCAAGGGACGTTGGGTGAAAATAGCTGCATTTTTCTCTGAGACCTAGGGAGTAGGTGGTTCTGCTGATTGTTTCTGCTCTATTAACTAGAAGGAGTTCCCAGACACCTGGCATTTAACTCTGCTAACTCGGTAGGTTGGGTGTTAAGCAGCTGGAGAGAGATGAGGTGGGTCTGAGATGCCCTGCTCTGCCACCTGGGACATGAGTGCAAGGACTGGGGAGTGCAAGGTGGGGAGAGCTCTGGGATGGCAGCTGTGGAGGCCTTCTGTGGTACAACACCAGCTCCTGCCCTGCTGAAAGCCCCTAAACCCCTTGAGTCTGGGGCAGGAGCATTCCCTGAGTCTGGGATATTTGGCTGGATAAGTTGAAAGCAGAGGAGATGCCTGTGTAGGAGTCCCTCCTTGGCACATCTGTCAATTTGGTCACTGGCAACACTGCTGCTACTGAGGGGATCCAGCCTGCTAATGACTCTCCTATCAGAGACAGAGGCAAAGCAGAAACAGAGAAGGCTGGGAAGCCCCAGCCTCAGTGGAAAACACATCACAGAGCAACTGTGAGAGAGCATCTGGGGGCTGAGGGCAGCACTGGGGGAAAAGGGGTGACACTAGGGGCATCAGCCATGGCCACCCAAGGAGGAACTTGCAAGAGATGTGCAGGGGAGCATTCCCTTCAAACACAGTCTCTCTTCCTCTCAAATGGGCTGGAAGTGGAGAAAAGTTGAGAGCATAAATGTCAGATGTGTGAAGAGAGGTAAGTCTGGTCCTGCCATCACCCCAAGGCAGGCTCCTCGTGGTGAGCTCCTCTGGGCTCAGAGGCCAGAGCAGGCTCCCAGGGAGAGAAGCTGCACACAGTCACCCCAAGGAACCTGCTAGCAGAGTTTGCCTGCCAGCTCTGCTCTTCTCAGTGCAATACTTTAAAAATGGCCCTTACAGCTTTTAGCACCGTGTTGCAATTCACTTCAAACACATTCCAGTTCCAGCTTTCCCACCTTTGGATGGAGCTGATGCTCTGCTGTCGTATGAGGAAGTAAAACACATGTCCCATATAAACAAATCCATACCCAGTGTCTTCTCTGAGCAGTGCCACGGGGACCTGACACTTTGCACTGCACAGATGTGCTCTGTTAGGTTACTAGAGGGGCAATATAATCTCCTGCCCTCCTTGCTCCCTTATCCTAGATGTGTTAGCTGGATCACTACTAAACATAAATCACCAGAGCCCTGCCAGAATCAGATTTACAGCCAGGGCCAGTGTCAATGTCACCCACAGCATTAACTGCTGCTCTGTGCCTGGAAAATGAATGTTTTATGGCCATTCCTGACTGCAGAGCACAGGCTGCCACCAGGCTCTGCTCCTGTGGCAGCCCCAGAGCTGCTGCCAGCACAGGGCTCTGGGCTCAGCCCACAGCACTCATGGCAAGGCAGGGCAGCTCCTGTGCTAAGGCTGTACCTGTTCCCCCACCCAGGTGCTGGGAGGCTCCAGCAATCCAGCACACTGAGGCAGAGCTTTAGCAAGCAGCATCCCACCAGTGGCTGCTCCAGGGTGGGTCACTTAGTCTTGCTGAGGTTTCACTCCCCTTCCTAGCCAATGAATAGCTTATATCTTTGCACAGCCAAAGAGATCCCATAAGAAAGTTATTTAATCTTTTTCCATAGTGGCAATCTGCAGCTGTTTCACTCCTCTGCTGCCAAGCAATGGTGTGATTTCAGCTTTGATCTGCCTTTGCTATTTTTCCTTTCATATAAAAGCACTATTTGGGAACCTCTCAGCAAAACTCTGGGTTTGGTTTTGGGTTTTTCTTTCTTTTTTTTTTTTTTTTTGCTTGGTTGGTTGAGTTGTTGTTTTTTTTATTTTTTTTTTCAGAACAACTGATTATGATTGGGATAAATGTAGAAATGTATCAAGGAAATTGGCCTGACCCTGGATACCCTTTTACATTAATGCAGTGTTAAATTAACTAACAGAGTGTTAAATGAGTACTGAACCTTGCTGGCTCTGTTCAGTAGCATTTCACCCTCAGTTTGTCAGAGACAACGTGCACACAGCAGGGAAGAACCAGGCTGGGTGTGTGAATTTTTTCCTGGTGAGTCTCATCGTTCAGTGTGCTGTGTAAAATTGGGAGTATAGCTCTGGGTCCTTGTGTCTCAGCTGCAGAGCCACATGCTCCATCCTGTCAGTGTCACCAATGCAGTCACAGGACCCATCCATGCAGCCTGGGGTCTCCCTGTGGGGCTCCTCTGCCATTGACCCCTTGGCAGAGCATGGAACAGCCTGGAACAGAGGCCAGGCCATGGCAGGGAGTGTTCAGGAGCGAATTGCCAAGAGCTGTGGATTGAGACGTGTGCTGACAGCGTGGGCAGCAGCAATGCCTGCTCTGCAGAGTCTCCCACAGCACTGGCTCAGGGCAGGGCCAGGCTTGTGCAGGTATCACTGCTCCCTGCCATCCCTGCATAATTCCAGAGGCACGTGAGTCACTGCCTGGAGCTGATTGAAGAACCTTCTGGAACAATTACCCACATGCTACTCACTGCTTGAAGGGGGAATGTGCATGCCAAAGGCAGGTAAACACATGGGAGCTCTTCAGATTTGATGTCCAGCTGGAGGAACAACTACCTAGAAACTTGGCTTTCTTTACTTTGTCCATCCTCTGCAGCCCTTGCCTTCCAAATTTTGGGGCTAAACTGTGTGAGTGACGCACTCCTGAACAGTGCTTGCCATTCTGCCCACAGAGGCGACCACCCAGCATCCATCATCTGCGATAAATTTCTCTTCAGAGAGTCAAAGGGCTATTGCTAAAGCAGCTCAGTATGCCCACTTGGCTCCTTCTGGCACCTACAGCCTCCTCAGGGTTACAGAGAATTATTCACTCCTTCTGACATTTATTATATTAAATTATTAAAATGCTTAGGTTGTAGTGAAGTGTTAGTTCAGTGTCATGTTAGCAGCACCACACGGGCTGGGCTCTCACAGCTCTCACTAAAAGCTGCCTTTTCAGAGCCTGAGGTCTTGGCTGGGGCTCTGCTGCTCTCCACACAGTTGGGCATTATGTAGAAAAAGGAGGGGGAGCAAGGGGGGGATCCACCACCTTTCTCCTACACTGATTTCTGTAAGCCTTTCCCCTTCCCTGCTCAGCCTGGCACCACTCCCCAAGGCTTTTCCTTTGCTTTAGGTCAGGCTGTGCCTCAGGAGAGGGTGTGAGTGCATTTGTGGTGCATCTCTAGGGTGGCTCTGCCCTGCTGCTTGAGGTGCGAGAGACCCAGGGTACCCCAGGGGATCTGTAAACCCTGGCTGGGTTTCTGTGCCCTCTCCCACGGGAAATGAAGCAGAAAAGGAGGAGTGCTCTGTGTGCTTTCCACAAGAGACACGCAGCTGGACCACCTTGCACAGGGCTGTTTCATGTGGGCACTCAGGGAGCCCAGGCAGGCGCCGGGAGGCTTTGGTAGGGTTGGACCCCACAGTCCCACTGCTGATTTTAGGAGAACTGATGTTTAACACCACAGCTGAAAATTACCCCTCTCCCTCCCAGCAGCAAGTGTTCAGGGGCATCACTCAGTGCTTTGTCCTGCCTCCAGCTGGGGAATGCTGCTCCCTGTGTGGGACATGCCCTGCTCCACACATCACCTTCTGTGTGATGCCCACACCCTGGGGCAACCGCAGCAGAAGGAAAAAAGTGCTTTACAGGCACTGGGAGAAGCAAACTGCCCTCTGCCCTGCTGCTTTTCAGTTCAGTGAGCTCCACCAGCTCAGTTCAATGAGCTCCACCAGCTCAGGAAGGGATCTGATATATTTGGTCCCCTGGGAATGAAAGTACCCACCTCTGGAGACCAAAATGCAATCCCAGCAGCTATTGTTTAAAAACTGGGTCTTCAAATCACCTCTTTAGACAAGAACTGTAACTCACAGTAACAGTGTCCCCAAGTGCAGTTAACACTGAATTGAAGTGCAGAGACTTAATTTGCTGCTTTTTCCCCCCAAAAAAGGAGCTGTGGTTTGCCTTGCTCAGGACACAGCTGCCCTGAAGCTTGCTGGGGACTTGCTGCCACAGAGGGCAACTGTTCTTCCCTCAGTTTGGGGAAACCAAACATCCTAATAAAAAATATCCATTTTAGAGGTCTGGGTTATATTTTGTGCAGATCAGGGGAGAAAATGCCTGCAGTGCTCTTGGGTATGGAGTCAAGGCAATGTTTATGCAAAAGGAAAAGCCATTAGAAATCACAGAAATGAGAAGCCTGCAGTTTCTGGCTTCCCTCATTTTTCAATACCTCCTTTAATCCAGACCAACCCAACCCACAGCCCTTGTATATGCATGGGTATTTATAAATCCTGTATTTTCCTCACTGCACACACAAGTGAAATTCAGCCTTTTCTAGGCCTGGGGGATTTATTGACCACACCAAGGGCAAACAGCAGCCGAGAGCAGGAAGCACAAAAACCCTGTGGCGGCAGTGAGCTCTGCAGGGAGCAGGGGCCAGCTGGGCTGGGCACCCCAGCAGCACCAGCACCCCCAAAATGCCCAAGTTTGATAAAACAGTACTGGCACGTCTGCTAGAAAATTCAGACAGTGAGGGTGATTTACTGGAGTCTCCTTTCTCTGTTCCTCGTGTGCAAAGAGGAAGGGAAATGCTGTTAAAGCACCACTGCACAGTCCTATAAAGCACTAAAGGGGGTTCTTGCCACTACCAGACTGATCTAGGTGCTGGGGGACTGGGAAGATCTATTCCAGGGTTTCCAAGAAGCCTCTGCTGATGATCTCCAATGCACATCAGTTCACTTTCTTGATGGAAGCTTAACCTGAGGCTCTACAGCCCTCCAAGCTCTGCTCTGCAGTCTCCTGGCTCAAAGTCACCTCCCCACACTGCAGCCACTACCTGCTGATGTTCCTAAACTTCCAGGGCACTGTAGGTCAAATGGGTATTAAGCTTAGACTCTCCTTTTCCCATGAACTTTTGAGTTTATGGAGCTGCCATGTGCATTCCCCCCAGCAGGGGAAGAGACAAGAAAAGGGTAAAAAAAAAATTAAGAAAAAGAAAATAATAAAAATATAAAACAAAGAAAAAAGCGAAAGGAGAAGAAATGGATAAAATAAAGAAAATCAAAATAAGATAAAGAAGAACAATAAATAAATTAGGGAAAATAATAAATAAAATAGAGAAAATAAAGAAAAAAATTGAGAAAGAGAAATAAAGGGGTAAAAAAAGAAAAAAACAGAGAAAAATAAAGAAAAACTAACGCTGAATAACGAAAAAAGAAAATAAACCGCTAAAAGCAGCCGGGCCCT
>NW_005054337.1:4309268-4329740 GCF_000277835.1 Geospiza fortis | reverse complement strand
AGGAGGGGGAGCGGCGATCCTGGGCGCCAGGAGAAGAAAGGAAAGGCGGGAGGAGGGGAAAAGCATATCCTTCGCCCCGAAGGGTTTTTCCTCCCGTCTGGGAGCACGGTGCCTGCTCGGTCCCGCGGTGCCGCGGGAGCGATGTGAGTGAGCTCTTCAGGCTGCCTGCCCTGCTCGCCTTTTGCCTACCTGTCGGGCAGGTCCCTGCTTATACAGCCGAGGATCTCTTAGCAGAGAGTAATAAGGTCTGGTACACCTGGGCAAGGCGTGCTGAGCAGCAGGAAATCGAGATCCTGCAGAAAGATAAGCTCAGAAGTGTACCCTAAGTTTGTTTCTGCACGACTGGAAAATTGGGTTTGTGCATACTCGTTTGCACAAGAAATCACCCACCTTTGGCTTATCATTCCAACTGTTTCACAGGATAAAATTAGCTTTGGGCACTTCTGTTCCAAGCAATTACATGGGAAAACTTGTTTGGAAAATCAGATTATTCTGCACTCATCGTGTTTGTGTGGACATGCACTTCAGTGAGCTGAGCAGAGCTGAGCAGACACACGCTGTGGTGGTGGTATGTGTTCCGCTGGGGTTTTGCAGGGAAAGCCTTTGCTGTGGAGCACAGAGCTGCTGAATCCATACGGGAGGCAGGCTGCAGAGTGGTTAAGGAGGCTGGCAGGGAAACGGGACAGTCCTGTGTCAATAGAAGCCACCAGGTGTTCAGTGGGACTGAGGGGAGCAGGGGTCCGGGAGAGGGATCTGTTCTCAGCCCTTACTCTGAGACAAAGCATGGGACTTTGCCTTTTTTGCTTAATCACACTGCATTTTTGCTTCATTTAAACCTAGATTATTTACGAAGTTATTATGAAGTTCTCCCTGTGAGACCCCTCCCTGTGGGACCCTCTGTAGCATCTCTTGATAGTAAAAATCTTTATTTTTTTCAAGGACAGGAGCAGTTAATCCCAGGCAGTGAGTGTGCAGGTTCTCAATAGCAAGTAGGAACTGCGTTTCACAAGCAGATTCTTGCAATCTCTGCAGGAATTCATTAGATTGCTGTTGATATCACCAAGAAGCTGTGTGTGGGGAAATCTCTCCGATCTCAGCCCTGATCTTTGCCACCAGGATATGGATATATTCAGCCTCATCCAAAATGCAAACTTCCCTCTGGAAACCAGGTGACAGATCTTGGTGTCTGCAGTAAAACAACACTTTTCATCAAAGCAGGCAGGGTATTGCTGCATCCAATGGGAAAAAGCTGTTGTTGATTTTTGTGGAAGTCGTAACTTTCATTTGTTGTTGAAGAATTAAAGAAACCGTATGTGCTCAGTACAAGATGGGCTCAGGGGCTGCCCTCGTTGGTGGCTGTAGCAAACAGAGGAGCTGTGGCCAACAAGGCAGCCTGTTGTAGGGAATCTGTGGTCACAGAAGATGTTTGTGCTCCCATTGCTCATAACATAGCGTTTCCCTTGAGGTTGGCATTAGGGGTTAAAGGTTTTCAAGAGAAGTCTTTGTTTAAACATCTTTAAAGTTTCCAATAGGGGCCCCTTTGTTCGCTCTGGAGCAGCGTGCCTGCCTTGTTAAAAACTCAGCGCTCATAAAATGCCATTTACAAATGCCTGATGAATAGGGCTGAAACATGGAGGGGAGATAAATGGAGTTTGTACCTACACACACACGGGACTTACAGACAGGCCCTACTGTGAGTGAATAAATGGGACCTAGAAAACATACAGGAAAAAAAAATAGATGGAGTGGTGCTTATAAAGAAACTTAAAAAAGCCAGCTACTCCCCCTGCACCGCTTGGGCCTTTTCATGCCAGATGTCTCTTCCAGCCAGGCCAGGAGGCTGAGTGGCTCCTGATACTTGTCATTACCTCTCAGTAATTCTGTTTTCTCCACTTTGGGTCCAAACAGTAGCAAATTGAGCACCTGGGCTCCATCAGGAGCTCATGCAGCTGCCGTAAGGGCTGCCCTGATCTGCTGGCCATGGGGACCCTGACCCAGTGCTCTCCATTACCTGCTGTGGGCTGGTGAGCATCACCTCCCTGTGGGTACTCACAGCACAGATGTACCTTTGGGTGCCAGGTAATGTTTTCAGCACTTACAACCCTTTGGTTCTCTTCTGCCTTGGATAAATAAAAAGGGTTTTAAACCATCTCTGTTAAAGCAGGAGAGGGTGGAGGCGTGTGCTCAGGAGACTCCAGAGACTGGTTCACAGCAATGGCAGCATTTCCATGTGGGGTGCTCCAGACTGAGTCTTATCCTGTGCCTGAATCTTTCTTGGTTCTCACACAGCTTGTCCTTCCTGGTGTTTTTTACTGGAGTCAGAATCCATCTTTCCCACCAATATTCTGTCTTTACCTGTCTATCTGCAAACTTCTGATCCTCTCACCTTGCACACGAGTCCATCCCTAGCCTGGTCCCTCTGGTGCCTCTCAGGGAAATCCATAGGGCTCAGCTGCTGTCCCTTGCAGAGTGGTGGCAGTACCTTGGTTTCTCTCCAGACTTCAGCTTTTGTATCTCTGGGCTGTATTGTGCTTTGCCAGTGTGTAAGTTCAGGAGTCTTTGCAGTCTGTGGACCCATAGGAGGGCATGGTCTGTGGCAGGAGCCAGTGGGAGCAGATCTGTTGACAGCAGAGATAACCCCCTGAACAGGAATCTCTGTCTGGGCTGGAAAATCAGGCAAGCTCCACACGTGGAAAAACACTGCTTTTGGGAATTCACAGCTTGTACACCTGCAGCTGGGCTTGGATGGCTTCCCCAAAGTGTCACCTGCTCTTCAGTGTGGGCAGAAGGGAGGCCATAGCCACTGTGCTGCTGGTGAGGCTCTGTGGTGCATCTCATAAGTGACAGCATCCCAGTCCCAGGACAGATCTCCTGCTGCCAGAGGGATGTGGAAGCTGTGAATTTGGGTGTGAGACATTTCCTGTGCTACCTTTGAGGTTCTCCCTGTGAAAAGTATCTACACAAATTTGCTTTTCTGTTCTGAGGAGGGACAAAAAGTCTCCTCGTGCCTTTCTGCAGCTGCCAAACGTTCCTCACTTTCTGCTTTTTCAATTAAACACATAGCAGGATGGGTAGGATAAAGGGGAGAGGCACAAGAATATTCTCCTGGTGTGTTTTCTTATGCCAACACATTGAGTCACATCTCTAGAGTGAGAAATATGATATAAAGACTTACAGAAGGAGGTCAGGCAATGAATCTGTGATTGCTGGGCTGGAATAGCAGGCGGTCTCTGTGGTTGTCTGTGCCATGTAAACTTCCTGAGGTCAGCTGGGGATTGTGGTCCTAGCAGATCTGGGAGACAGATGTCCTGCTAGTAACTATCAATCTCATACCAGCTCTGCTGCATCAGGAGCTCAGTGGCTGATCTGGGCCATGACTTTTCCTTTGTGGTTGAACATGCATATTTCTGGGGGGAACAAAATGCTAACACCTTCCTCCCAAAACAAGAACTTGGGCAACGGATTGCTGCGTCAGCTTCTGGATGGCCAGGACATCCTTCTCTCCAAGGCTGGAAGTCTCCTGGCCCAGCTCAGCTGTCCTCCAAGGACCTGTTTGCAGAAGAGCATTTGCTTTTTAAAGAGAGTCAGCAAGGTGGATCTGTCCCCTGTTGGTCACTCGTCATCAAAGTCAGAGTACTCCAGTTTTGTTGAAAATAGCAATTAGGAGATGGGCTGAGTTTGCCTGTTGTGCAGCTCAGGGGACAAGTGTAGCCTAAAGATCTCGAGTGGGACAGAGAGGAGCAGAGAAATGGCACCAGCAGTCCTGAAACAGGAGCCCTCTCTGACATGATTAGTTGAACAAGGAGATTTGGCAGATGTGTTTTCCTCTTGGCTAGATCTTTAACATTTTAATTTGCAAGTGAATGTGGCTTTTATCTGTGGCAGCTGTTGCTGAAGCAGCCCAGGTACAGCTTGTTTCAGTGCAGGGCTGTCTGGGCAAGAGGCTTTCCTGCCAGGTGAGTGGCAGAGCACTGGGAGGTCTTTTAGAGATAGATTGGGGCAGAGAAAAACCCCGTGTGCTGTTGTGGAGAACATCTAGGAGGGGATGCTCTGTCCATTGCTCCACCCAGCATTTCCTTCCCAAGGGGATTTCAAATGTCATGTCACAGTATAAACCTGCCAGGAGTTGAGTCCATGAGCTGTGAGTCAGACATCTCTTACTGCTAAAGGACCTTGTCAAGAAATATCTTCCTCCTGCCCTCCCTGTGAATAAACAGGAGTGGGTCCCATAAAATGGGGAAAAGGCTTTTGTGGGGAGCAAACAGAGCAAAAGAGACATTCCTTCTGCATCCAGCAAGGCTTTCCTGTTACAGCACTCCTGCTGATTTGCTCCTGTTGGGTTTGGAGCCTTGATGTGCTGTTGGAGAAATACAGCCTTGTTTTTCAAGCAACGTGTCCTTCCAGGTGGCACTTGGCCCAGTCAAGCTGCCGTGGAGTTGTAACCAGAGAGCTCTGTCATGTCCTGGAAAGAGTCTGCTCTGCTTCTCCCACATGTGTTTGGGAAAAACCAAGGACACATCACTCCTTAAATGGGGGGAAAATCCCCTTTTGGGCTGGAAATTCTTGCCATTTCCATGGCCTTGATGTGCTTGTGGTCCCTGAGTCTTCCTCGCTCTAAAAACTGCATTGCTGTCTCTCTGATTTGCCTTTTGTCACCCAGCTGCTGTGGGGGATGAGCACTGAGATTTTGGAGCTGTGATTGAGTATAAGGTCAATGCTGCTGTAAAATGGTCCTGAGGGTGGATTCAGAGCTTGTGAGCAGCAGAGGTAGCACTGAGAGCTGGGCCTCTGCAAGCAGGGAGCACCTTGAGCCTGGGGATTATGCTGGGAGAAACCAACCTCTGGGCAACTCTCCAGGGGAGGGTGGATCCAGCTCCAGGCTGTCCCAGGCCTCATTCTTTCACGCTGCCTGCAGGTCTTGCAAATACAATGTGCCAGCAGTTCATCCATGTTTCTACAACAAATTTTGGCATCGAGAGGCGCCTCCAGGATGATGTAAATTGTCTGCATCTCTCCAGGTGGCTCTGGTTGCTTCATTGTCCCCTGGGGCAAGGCACACTTCAGTCTTCCTCCCTTGGTCCCACATGCATTTTTGGGCAGCCTTTCTCTCAGGCATGGACCAGGATGATGACTTGCTGTCCTGCTGAGGACATCACAATTTTTTCCCCCATCCTCCAGCTTGAGGGTGCTCTTGCTGTCTTTATGTTGTCCTGACTGAACTCAGGTGTCCTGAGCAAAAAGACTCAGGGCTGGCACTCCTGGTCATATTTTAATTGGCTTTTTTGACACTTTCATCAAATAACACTGATAGAATTGAATTTCTCAGAACTGCCTGGTTGGGTGTCTGCAAAGAAAAGCTCTGCAGAGCAAAGGAGGGTCATGGAGAGGCAGATGAGGAGGGTGAATCTCAGCAACATCGTGCCTAGGGCTGCTCTAGCATTGCCCAAGGCTTCCAGCACAGAAATAGGTGCTGTTAGCATGTGTGGCATCAGGGCCCTGCACCCTGCCAGGTGTGCCTGGACCTGTGTCTGTGCCTCCTCCTTGCACAGCCCTGCTGCATGGGAAGCCCTCTGGCCTGGCTGGTGCTTGCTCACAGGCTCCCAGCTCTTCCCCACTCCTTGCAGCTCACGGTGAGCCCTTGTCCTGGCTTCTTGCAGGGTCTGGAGCCAGCATGGCTCCATAGCCTTGGTCCACAACCTGCTTTCCTCCTTGTGACACTACAGTCAGGGCTTTTCCTGGGCTGTGAATGCACTGCCACCTCTCCTTTCCCATCTGCCTCATCCCCTGTGGAGGTCAGTACAGGGAGCCCCCATCCCTGGAACAGAAGGAGGGCAGGGAGCTGGCAGCATTCCTCGCCCTGTGGCCTTGCCCAAGGCAGGCTGCACCCAGGTCCAACCTGCCACCATCTGGATGAAACAGAAGGGGAATATTCAGAGTATTTCTGTTAACCTGTAGCCAGGAGAGAGCTGCCAAGGAGGCCACGCTGAAACCTGAGGCGGCTGTTTTTGCTGAGACTCAGCATTTGGCAGGCAGAGCAGACGGACAAGTGGTGGAGCAGGGAGGGATGCAATTGCCCTGGGGAGCAGCATTGCCAGGGGAGGTGCCCAGGGAAGGTGTGCTGGCTTACCTGTTTGTCTCTGGGGATCCATCTCCATGTCCTCCTTGGCTGAGATCACGTGCAGAGTGAAGAGGAGGTGACCCTGCTGTCCTCACTTGTGGCTCTCCCCTCGGTCACCCTCCTTGCATCACACACTGAGCATCTCCTTCCGCAGTGAAGAGCAATAGCTGTTTCTGCCACTGAGTTGCTCAGAAATGCCAGGAATGGTCCAAATGCCCTCTCAGCTCATCTGCAGGGTTCGGCTGAGCCAGCCCAGGCAGCAGCACTCACCTTGCCTGGATCTTTTTGCCTTTATAGCTCAGTGTTATCTCAAGGTCTCTGGCGGTGCAGGTGGTGTTTGCCTTGCCCTGCAGCACCTGCCTGCCAGCCGCTGCCTTCCCACCACGGCCCTCCCTTGCTGCAGGGCAAGGAGGGGGTGCTCTGCACCCTCAGGGTGGGAGCAGTGCCTCTGCAGGGATGCAGGTCAGCCCCAGGGAAGGGAGGGTGAAGTTGCCAAGTGTGGGATGATGGGACAGATGTCCCCCAGTATCTCTCCTGCCATCTTTGCTTCCCCATCCCTTTGCTGCTGGGGCAGGACTGGGTATTAGATTGAATCAGGGCCCAGGACTCTGTCCCAGCCTGGTCTCTGCTGCCAGGACAGAATATGACTGAGCTGCCATGCCCTGCCCTGTCCAGGCAGCATCAACCCTTCCAGCCGTGGGGAGAGCCAAGACTTCATCCAAAAGCTGAGATGAGTTAAAAATAGATCAGTTGTGAACTGGTTTTCTCCTTCTTGGTTCCTGGCCCGACAGCTCATTCCTCCCCCTGGGCTGTCTTTGAAACTCTCTGGATGCTGTGAGACACAGGCTCCATAGCAGCCTGCCACTGCAGTGAGGTGTGGAGAGAAGAGGGCTGCAGAAATGTTCTAGGTGGCACAGCTGTCCCAAAAATATTTAGTGTTTTATGAGTGCTTTCTCCCAGGAAAGAAGCAGTGCTGGAAAAAGAATCTGCTGAGTGAACGGGGAAACAAAGCTGAAGGAGGAGAACTGTTTGCCTCTCTGCTTCCATGTGGGGAGGGGCACAGGTGTCTGAGCAATCCTGGCCACAAAGCTCATCTCTGCCCCCTGGGAAAGACCTGCCAGGCTGCTGTCCCTGCTCATCCCCTCAGCCAGAGCGATCCCACTGGTGCTGCAGGGTTCTGCAGGAGCTCCTGGCACTGCTGTGGAGTCACTGTGCCTGGGCTGCTCCTGGGCTGCTGGGCTCTCCCCTCCAGGGAAAGGCCACGTCTCTCGCTTTGAGATGGGTGTTCTGGATCCCAGTATCCTCCAGTACCCCTCTTCTGTCCTCCTAATTCTCTAATATAGTTTTCCAGGTGTGAACACTGAGTCTCGAGACAGTTTTAAGATGCAGCTGTGAAACCTATTATCAGTGTCCCTGCTATCAAAGACGTGGTGTTCAGGGCTGCACGTAACCACTGAGCAATTAAACAGCAACCCTGGTGATGAATTACAGCTGAGACCTCCTGGGGCTAAATAAATACTGGCTGATAACTACCGATAAAATGAATTTTTGTGTGTTTTTTTCTTAAAAGCACCCTGCCAGTATCTGAGCCCAGTCCTGGCACTGCACATGTCCTGGGGAGAGTCACATTATCTGTGGCATTTCCATCCCTAGCACCTTGGGTTTCCAACCAGAGCTGGAATAAAAATAAACTAAATAAATCCACGTCCCTGCAGGAGCCAGGAAAGGCAAGGCAAGACAACACAGAGGTGGGCAGGGAGGGAGAGAAGTGAGAAGCTGAGGTTTTGGGTAACAAGTTTAAATATCTTTTCCCCCACTGATCCCACCCTAAAGATATGAAAAAACTGTTGAGCTGCAGAGAATCCCTTGGAAAAAATTTTAGGACAGGGAGAGGTGCAGAGTAGTGGGGACTCTAAAGTGATGTGAAGGAGAGCAGCAGGGTGGCAGTGCTTCACCCAGCACCTGCTTGGGGGAGAGGGGTGAGCCCCTGCACAGGCACCCTTACACCCTCTGCCTGCAGAGGCTTCTGCTCTCCCAAGGGAGTTTGGAAACAGGCAGGGAATGGAACTTCTTGGAAATATTATCTTTTCCAGTGACTTTGAGAGACTTCTGAGCAGGTGCTGTCTGTGCTGGCGTTTCATCTGGGGGCTTCTCTCCCCGTGCAGGAGTATCAGGAGGGCTGGTGCTCTGCATCCCTGCGTGCAGCTTTCCCACTCTCCACTGGCTGCAGAGAACAGCCGCACAGTCAGGGAAAAAGCATTTGGCTGAACATCCCATCTGCCTGGTTTGCAAGTGAAAATAAGGCTTGTCCAATGGCCAGCTCCACCCAGAGCAGAAAATCAGACCCTTTGGCAGAGTGCTGCTACTGTAATGAAATTGAGCTGTGCTGAGACTGCCAGTCCTTGGAACAGGAAAGATTCCGTGTGGATTCAGAGAAGTTTGGGGATGGATCTGTCAAAACTGCTGCTCTTTAGGGTTTTTTGGCGCTGCCTGGGGACACCCATCACAGGAGAATGTTGCCCTGTGGCTGAGCTCACCCTTAGCACTGATTGCACCTTGTCTTCTCCCTGCAGCACATCCTCCCAGCACTGGAACTGTGTGCTCTCCCAGAGCCATCATGAAGCTCCTGCCTGCTGCCTCTCTCCTCCTGCTTCTCCTGACAGCACTGGAAGCCAGACCAAAACCTGCAGGTGAGCCCTGGCTGGTGGGGAGTGCGTGGAGGGGAGAGAAGTGAGGACATGGGGCAGTGGAGCCCACGGAGGACAGTTTGCTGTGTGACGTGGGGGGACATGATGCCTCTTCCTTGGGAGCATCCCCAGGAGGATGGAGGATCCTCCCAGCAGTGGGACACAAACCTCCTGGCCCTAGCATGGTGACTTTAGTGCTGCTTGCTTTGGGCACCTCCTCAGCTGTGACACAGCCCTGCCCAGGGCTTGTCACCCTCCAGGCCATGGGCTGTGACCTTGGCAGGAGACACAACTGTAAGGGAAACTCTCCTCCTTGCTTGACTCTCCAGGTGCAGGAGACAAAGCAAACACAGAGGTTCCAGCCTCTCTCCTCCCAGGATAGAGAGATCTAAATCAATTTTAGTTTAAAAACAGTGAAGGCACCAAATGGAGAAAGGAGCAGGTATGTCTGAGAGACCTTTAGAGCAGCTGAGATTGGCATCATCCCAAAGGGACTCAAAGTGTTTCCTTATGTTTAGGGCCCAATTCTCCCAGCAAAATAAGTTCACTGGCATTTCACTTGCTGAACACTCTCCCTGTTTGCACTGGGGGTAGCATCCTTATGCCCAAGAGAAGCTCTTTGACTCAATCTCCGCCAAGAGTGTGCCCTGAGCTTTGCTTTTTACTGTCTCATTTCCTGCCCTTAAAAAACCACAACCACAACAACCCACAGCCAGGGGATGTCTCCCCAGCCTGTTGGCCCTGCTTCCACTCTGCCACCACCTTCTGTGGTGGTGTGCGCAGGGGTCCCAGGATGAGGGAAGAGACGAGAGTGTTGACGCCATGTTCCAGAAGGCTGATTTATTATTTTATGATGTATATTATATTAAAACTATACTAAAAGAATAGAAGAAAGGATTTCATCAGAAGGCTAGCTAAGAATAGAAAAAGAATGATAACAAAGGCTTGTGACTGACCGAGACAGTCCAGACAGCTGGACTGTGATTGGCCATTAATTAGAAACAACCACATGAGACCAATCACAGATCCACCTGTTGCATTCCACAGCAGCAGATAACCATTGTTTACATTTTGTTTCTGAGGCCTCTTGGCTTCGCAGGAGAAAAAATCCTACGGAAAGGATTTTTCATAAGACATGTCTGTGACAACCTTCTGTGGATTCACTGGGCAGTGAAAGGTGCCAGTCTGTGGGGGCTGCCCAAACCTGCTCCCTCCTTCCCTCATGAGCAACCCCCAGCCAGCAGGCAGAGCTCTCTGTGCTCCCTGCAGACAGCCACAGGACTGAGCCTTCTCCTTGCCTTCTCCTTAGCCCTGAAGTGCAGGACGGGTCCCCTGGACATCGTGTTTGTGATCGACAGCTCGCGCAGCGTGCGCCCCTTCGAGTTCGAGACCATGCGGCGCTTCATGATGGACATCATCAGCAACCTGGACGTGGGCCCCAACGCCACACGGGTGGGTAGAGCTGTTCTTCTGGGGGAGAGGGGCTCCCCAGGGGCCCCATAAGCTGTACGTTCACTGGTAGCAGTAGGCAGGCAAGGAGACTCCACACAGCTTCTGAGTGTGCTCATTAGATGAGGGTTTATTGGGGGTACCTCCCCTGGGAGCAGCGTGGTTTCTGAGTGTGAAAAACGCCAGTCGCTTGTTTTTAAAATTTTAAAAGTTTAATAGTGATAAAATGGTTATAAAAACAGTAATACAATTAGAGTAATAATAATGTGGACAGTTTGGATTAGGACAATATGAGACAATAGAAACAAAGCGTTACGGCTGTCCAGGTACCTTTTTCTGATCAACATAAGCCTGAAAAAGGACACACTTTAACAGAGGATTAACCCTTAAAAACAACAGCCTCTTGCATATTCATACACCTCATACATGATGCATACATTCCATTCAAACACAGGATTCTGTCTGGTGGTCATTGTCAGCTTCTTCCTCATAATCCTAAAAGCGTCATCCTGCCCGAGCGAGGTGGGAAGAAGTTCATTTCTCCTGATAATGGAGCAATAAATTCTCTTTCTCTGAAAGACTTAGGTGTCCTGTGGCTGCTATCTCAGTGCAAGTTCTTTCTTTAGAAAAAAAGTATCCTACATAGCATAGTTTCTATTTTAACATTTTGTTATAACCTAAAACTATATTTAACACACTACTTAAGAGAATTAATACAGCATTACTTTCTAACACAACACATAATATTAATTTTAATATTTGCGAAAAGCCAATCATAAAATACACATTTTTCACATGAGAGAGAAGGGGGGAAGGGAAAGGGAGGGGGACAGAGGGAGAGCCTAGGGAGAAAAGGGGCCAAGAGAGAGCAGGGCCAAGAGAGAGGAAAGGGCCAAGAGGATTCTCATGTCCCTCACACAGCTTAACAGGGAGATTCAAGGTGGGTGCGGAATAAGACTTGGGCCATTGGGATTGCAGATCCATGATACTTCAGGGGAGGATCACAGGCTTGGAATAAACCCTACATTTTCGAGGGGTGAGACAGAGCGTGCCATTTAACTAAAATGTAACACCACAACAGGTGGGGGTGATCCAGTACTCCAGCCAGGTGCAGAACATCTTCTCCCTCAAGACCTTCTTCACGCGGGCGGACATGGAGAGGGCCATCAACAGCATCGTGCCGCTGGCCCAGGGCACCATGACGGGGCTGGCCATCCAGTACGCCATGAACGTGGCCTTCAGCACGCAGGAGGGCGCGCGCCCCCCGCACAAGGGCATCCCCCGCATCGCCATCATCGTCACCGACGGGCGGCCCCAGGACCGCGTCACCGAGGTGGCCACGCAGGCCCGGAACGCCGGCATCGAGATCTACGCCGTGGGCATCCAGCGGGCAGACATGAACTCCCTGCGGGCCATGGCCTCCCCACCGCTGGAGGAGCACGTCTTCCTGGTGGAGTCCTTCGAGCTCATCCAGCAGTTCGCCAAGCAGTTCCAGGACAAGCTTTGTGGTGGGTGAGGGCTGCTGCTGTGCTGAGTGGCAAGGGGGGCTCTGGTGTCTGCTCCTCACCCAGGCCAGACCTTCAGAGAGGTGTTTGGGGTGGCTGCCCCTGCCAGAAGCAGGGTGGATGGGGAAAAAACCTCCACAGTGAGGCACCAGGACAGGGCACTGCACAGCGTCTGTGTGCTGGAAATCAGTGGGTGAGCAGTGGGGCTGCGTGGGGGTGAGCACTGGGGCTGTGAAATCAGTGGGTGAGCGCTGGGGCTGCATGGGGCTGTGTCACACTGGCTTTTGCTGCAGGAACAGCGTATATGCCAGAGCCAGGGTGCCCATGTGTCTGGCATGCCTTGTGGGCCACTCTGATGCCCGTTCTGTCTTGCAGGGGTGGACATGTGTGTGGAGAGGGAGCACGGCTGCCAGCACAGCTGTGTCAGCACCCCTGGCTCCTTCTACTGTGAATGCAACCCAGGCTACAGGCTCAATGTGGATGGAAAGACCTGTACCCGTAAAAACCCTTTTTATTTCCTGAACTTACGTAGGGAGCTTGTAGTTATGGGTCCCACGGAGGGAAGCTGGCACACAGCAGAGGATTCAGTGAGGCCAGCAGCAGCCTGGGTGCTCTGTTCACTGGGCCCACTGCCTGCTGGGTCTGTAATGCCTGCAGACATGCAGCATTGCTAAATCCTGGCCACCTCTCTGAGATGGGACACCAGTGACTTATGTGGGCACAACCTGTCAGCTGAAGGGGTCTAGGCAGTGAGTACCAGAGGATTCACACCCCAAGTGCACAGTGCTTTTCCCCTGGATTTTAATGCAAAACCATCTTAGTTGGTCTGACCACCACACCAAGACTTCTCCTTGTTTCATGGTGCTGGGAGCTGCTCCAAAGCCCTGGAGCAGCCCTGCCCTGATGCCCCAGGGAGGCTGGCTCAGGAGGGTGATGGGTGTCCCAGGGAGGCTGGGTCAGGAGGGTGATGGGTGTCCCAGGAGGCTGGCTCAGGAGGTCAGGAGGGTGATGTGTGTCGCAGGAGGCTGGCTCAGGAGGGTGATGGGTGTCCCGTTGCCCCGCAGCCATCGATGCCTGTGCGGACGGGAGGCATGGCTGCCAGCACCACTGTGTCAGCCTGCGGGGCTCCTACTCCTGCCGCTGCCGGCCGGGTTACTACCTCAGCCACAACAAGAGGAGCTGCACCAGTAAGTCGCTGTCTCCCTCCCTGTCCCTTCTTTGTTTGCTTCCTGTTCTCTCTCTCTTCCTGTCTTTTCCCTTCTGCCATTGCTCTCCTCGTGTCTGCAGTGATTGATTACTGCAGCTTTGGGAACCACAGCTGCCAGCACGAGTGTGTGAGCATCCCCAACGGGCACTACTGCCGCTGCCGCAGCGGCTTCACGCTCCAGCCCGATGGCAAGTCCTGCAGGGGTAGGTCCCAGCGTGCTGCACAGCACAGGCTGTGTGTCCAGCACGTGCCTTTATGTCCTGCCCAGCCTCCAGGGAAGGGCTGTTCCCAAACCACCCTGAATGGGGATAACCCCATGCCCTCGGCTTGTCTTCCAGCCACCGACCTCTGCAACGGGGTGGATCACGGCTGTGAGTTCAAGTGTGTGAGCACGGAGGGCTCGTACCACTGCGTGTGCCCTGAGGGCCAGCAGCTCCAGGCTGATGGCAAGACATGCAGCAGTGAGTACTGGAACACAGCTCTTGACATTCTCCTTATGTGGGCTCTGTGCTCCTGGAGAGAGCTCACCTGAAACTGGGCTGGGGGGCTCTGTCTGCACTTGAGACTCTAAGCTAGGCTGGAAGAGGGTGGAGAGCTGGCTGTGGCTTGGGGAACACCCTGGCTGCTGTGGGGATGGATGCCTATGTCCTCAGAGACATGGCCCAGAAGATGCAACAGCTTTAAGGAAAACTTTGGGAAAAGAGAAACCTAGGAAAGACTTTCACGGAGTGTTGGGATATCAGTGGAGGTTTTTGGGCTGGGTCCCTTGGGCACAGTCAGCTCTCCTTCCCAGCTGCAGTTCCAGAGTGTTCCCATAGTGCCCCAGAGCTCAGCCCCAGCCCTTCACTGTGACAGTGGCCATGGCCAGGCTGCTCCTGTCACCTTCCCCTGTCCCTGCAGAGTGTGGAGCTGGGCACGTCGACCTGGTGATGGTGATCGACGGTTCCAAGAGCGTGCGGCCCCAGAACTTTGAGCTGGTGAAGCAGTTTGTGAACCGTGTTGTGGACCTGCTGGACGTGTCCCCCCAGGGCACCCGGGTGGGGCTGGTGCAGTACTCCAGCCGCGTGCGCACCGAGTTCCCCCTCAACAAGTACCACAGCGCCGATGAGATCAAGAAGGCGGTGATGGATGTGGAGTACATGGAGAAGGGCACCATGACAGGCCTGGCCCTCAAGCACATGGTGGAGCACAGCTTCTCCGAGCTGGAAGGTGCCAGGCCTCTCTCCCACAACATCCCCAGAATCGGGCTGGTCTTCACAGATGGACGCTCCCAGGATGACATCTCCGAATGGGCCAGGAGAGCAAAGGAATCAGGTGCAGGAGGGGTTGGGAGCCCCAAATTGCAGTTTTTTGGGCATCCCTGGATGGTTCCTTGGGGTGGCTGTCTCAGTGAAAAGCTGCAGCATCCAGCCTTGGGGAGCAGCATCCCATGGCAGACGTGTTCTGTTGTGGCCACAGGGTGCTCTGAGCAGCATCCTTCATGCAGCAGCCTCCACCACCACAGCACTGCCACGCTCCTGCCTGTCCTTCCCAAATTCATGCTGTGTATCTGGGAAGCCCAGAGAAAATCTTGCCTCCTTGCCTTTGCTCCCTCTGGGCTTGCTGCAGGGTGGCCAGCACAGTGCTCAGGATCTGTCCTTGCCACACAGGGATTGTCATGTTTGCCGTGGGTGTTGGGAAAGCTGTGGAAGAAGAGCTGAGAGCGATCGCCTCCGAGCCAGTGGAGCAGCACTTCTCCTATTCTGCAGACTTCACCACCATGACCCACCTTGTGGAGAACTTCTCCCTGAACATCTGCCCAGGTGGGTGCTCCTGGTCACACCAGGGACTTGACCCCAAGCTAGGGAAAGCCCTTGTGTCCCTACAGAGCCAGCAGGGTGGTTTGTGTGTCTGTCACCCTGTGTCAAGCACCCCAAGGCTGAGCTGGGCTGGTGTGAGCCTAGGTTGTCACAGGATCTCTCCAGGCTGTTGTGGGTATAGGTGTGGGTCTCTGGAGGGGATTTGGAGGAGAAAGTGAAACTGGGGGTATTAATTAAAAAGCAGGAGGGGTTAATACAAAAGTATTAATGTGATCAACCACCCCAGTGCCATTGCATGGGCAGAATTTGGGAGTGGCACCCTGCCTTGTGGGATGCTGTGAAGGTGGCCTGTGCACCTTGTTCACACCTGTGCTCCTGCTGCTGCTGCTGGGTTACTGTGAGGGTCTCCCTGCCCTGGGACAGGCTGGGGCTCCCCAGCGCCCTTGAGATCCCCACAGGGCTGCAGATACAGAGCCAACATGCCCCCTGCCACCCCAGCTCGAAGGCAAAGTGTAGCTCAGCACTGGCTGTCCTTGGCACACTGTGCCCACATGTGTGACACCTCTGTGGGATGCCTGGCAGAGAGATTGCTGGATCAGCAGGGCAGCCTGACAGAAAGCAGAGAGGCTGAAAGAAGGGGGCAAAACCATGGGGAGAGCCCTGAGCCCCAGTGGGTGGCTGCAGGGACAAGGGACCTGTCTGGGAGCAAGGGAGAGCAGGCACTGTGGGGCCATGGTGTGACAGCAGCCAAACTCCCTGTGACAGAGGAGGGCAAAGGGGAGACGGAGATCCGCAGCCCGTGTGAGTGCGAGGCGCTGGTGCAGTTCCAGACCAACACCGTGGCCATCCTGCAGAGCCTGACCGAGAAAAATATCCTTTGGGGTGAGGCCTGGGCTTGGCAGGGGGCTGAGGACAGAGCACATATGGGGGAGGGAGGGATGGGTGAATGGGAGAGGGGAAATTTTAAGCCCTTTGCCCAGCAGACTGCCTGGCTCACGCTGTTTCCTTAGCACGTTCACTTGCTCAGATGACAGCCAGACTTGAAGACCTCGAAAAGCAGATTGCCAACAAGAAGTGATCCTGGCAGAGGGCTGCAGTGCTCAGCAGGGCACAGGATGGATGTACAGTAGCTACATGACATTGTTATTGCTAGGTTATTGTAAAGCATCAGTGTTTGTTCTTGTATTGCAAAATCCCCAGGGGACTGTATTTAAAAAAACCCCAAATCCCAAAAACAACACAAAAAGGAACTTGAACAAAGCCCCTGCTACAAAGCTGAGGGGTTCAGTTGTCGTTCCTGGCAGGTCTGGGATGAGGGGGAGCAGCTATGTGGGCAGGCTGGTCATTGGACAGACATGACACCTGGTGTCCCCCAGAGTGACTGGGATGGCACGGTCCCCCTGGACCCTGGCAGACAGCTTTGCAAGAGAAAAAACCTGCAGTGGTGTCACCCTGAGAGCTTCTGTTGTCTCTGCTGCCAAGTGGTGGGGCGAGGACAGCCGGGTGGTGCAGGCAGCACAGGGGATGCCCGATGCCCAGCTGGCTCCCAGCGTGGTGCCCAGGAGGGATCCCATGGGAAGATGGATGGCAGGAATTCTTAGATCCCCTTTCCCCCTGTTTGGCAGAGTAGTTTGGAAATTGGTATTAATCTTGTTTGGTTTTGTAATCACATAGCAAAATGGTAATTATTCTTTCTATCAGTATCTATGTGTGTGTGTGTATATATATATATATATATATATATATGTATATTTAATTCTGAGAGCAGGGTAGTGCTATTTTTAAACACTTGTTTTATATAAAGGAATTTCTATCTTGACAATAAACACCCTGAAGATTTGTATGACATGTCCCTCTCCTTTCAGCTGGGCTGCAGGGTGACAGAGGAACCTCTGTGTCAGAAGTGGAGTCTCTGGCTTTTGCAGCAGCTCCTGTCCCCAGGATCCAGAAATCCTTTGGGGAAATCTTTGTTCTGTGGTACCCCAGGGTGCTGCAGGCTCAGCCCCAGCTGGAAGGAGCCAGTGTGGCACAGACACTGTGTCCCCATGGGCAGGACTTGCTCTGGAGCCTCTGCTTGTAGGAGCACAAGGAGCTGAGAGCTGAGCTGGGCATGGAGCCACAGCCTGGCCAAGGTGCCCATTGAGCTGCTCTGGGGTGGGTGCTGAGGCAAAGGGACGCCCAGGATCTGCTCCTGATGGATCCCTGCACAAAGAACCACCCCTGACAGCAGGACTCTGCTTGGGGCAGGCTCCATTCTCTTGATTTTATCCTCATTAGTGCATTTAGTTCCTTTCAGGGGATAACACAAAATTCCACTCTGCTCCCCATGAAACTGCAGCCCCCCCAGGATCCATCCCTGCCTCCAGCTCTGGGGTCCTGAGCACAGGAAGCACCTGGAGCTCTTAGAGTGAGTGCAGAGGAGACCATGGGGGTGCTGCAAGGGCTGGAGCCCCTCTGCTCTGAGGAAAGGCTGAAGGAGTTGGGGATGCTCAGCCTGGAGTGCCATGGAGGGGCCTCACTGCCTCCATGAAGGGCTTGAAGGGTCCCATAGGAAAGATGGGGACAGAGTGTTCAACAGGGTCTGTGGTGGGAGGAGAAGGGGGGATGGCTTTCAGCTGCAGGAGGTTGATTTGGGTTAAAATGAAAGTGTTTGTTTACACTGAGGGTGGAAGTCACAGACCCAGGCTGTGCACAGAAGCTGTGCGTGCTCCATCCCTGGGGGCATCCATGGCCAGGGGGACAGGACTCTTCCCACCAGTACTGTGGTGGGAAGTAGCTCAGGTTGGAATAAGATGAACTTCTGTATCCATTCCAAGGCAAGTCATTCACGCACACAGAGGGAATAAACTCTTGTGCAGTTAGCGCTGCACAGGAAGCACAGGAGGAAACAGGAAACCAGGATCTGAAGCTTTTGAGCAGTTTCCCTGGTCATTTAACCAGAGTACCATCTTTGGTCCTGGTGTCACCCCACCCTCCCTGCTCTGTTGTCAGCCTCATCCTTGCATCCTCCCCTTTATGTGGCTTGGGTGCAGTTCAGTCCCTGACACTGTCGTAGGTCATGAACGGTCCCTGCTGCCTGGATCTTGCCACCCATCCCTGCAGGATGCTCACTTTTGTCCCAATGAAGGTACAGTGCCATTCCATGGAGGTGGAAACCCCTGAACTGCCTGGGTGGGCTGGATCTCTGTGGGGTTGGTATGGGACAGGGACCCCACTCTGAGGTTCTGCTCCCTATGCAGGCTGTCACTGACACTGAGGAGGAGATGGAAATTGATATGAAGGTTGATAGAGAGGAGAGTATGGCTATAGATGTTGAAAAAAATGGAGATGAAGAAATGGAGGTGGATGTGGAGGAGGAGATGGAGGAAGAGATGGAGGTGGATGTGGAGGAGGAGATGGAGGTGGATGTGGAGGATTATGTAGAAGACATGGAAGAGGATGAGAAAGGTGAGGAGAAGGACATGGTCTTGGGATGAAGATGGAGCCCAGCAGCAGGACAGGCAGGCACTGGCCGTGCCCTGTCTATGGGCAGGGTGGGTCCCCTGCTGCCAGGCTGGGCTGTGCTGGGTGGCCCCGCTCAGGGACACAATGCCCAGGGGGGCTCCCTGGGTTCTGGAGGCACAAGCACCACCCCAGCCTGCCCTGTGCTTGCTTTGGGGCATGATTTGGGTCCCCCTGCTTGGGGCCCTGCCCTCAGCCCTGCCCTCAGCCCCAGCCAGGCTCCTACTGGCAGCAGTCCTGCTCTGGCAGCGTGTCCCAGCCTGGGGCCACAGGGAACAGCCCTTGGTGCCTGACTGGGGTGACCTTGTCCCTTGCTTTTCTTCCAGGACTGCTGCACATGCCGGGCAGGGATGCCATCCTTCTGGATATGTACAGAGTGCTCTTCATTAGTCTTCTGTATATATGTTTTAGAGAGTGTTGTTCTCTTTTGTAAATAAATGTTTCCACAAATAACTGTTATATAGGTTCTTATGTAAATACGTTTTACAGTTTGTTGGTTTTATGCTGATAATTGCAATATATATACACGTGTTACGTGTGTAACTTGTGACTCCACTTGGACAAGAAACCTCTTGTCAAACAACATCCTCTTCTTTTGGTTTTGAGGGGTGGAGGTGTCTGGTTGAGCTGGGCTGGGGGTACCTGTGCACAGAGCAGGTCCCACACATTTGTATGCCTCTACACATACAAAGTCTGCACACACTTTGTATGTGGACAGACACTTTCCAGTGGGAATCCATCTGGGAACAGGGCAGCCTGCGTGGCGCCACTCTCCGGATTCTCGTCAGTAGGTGGCACCAGACACCAGCGCTGGGAGGGTGAGGCTGAGGCTGCGCTGCGGGCACCCCGAGCCGGCCCGGGGCTGAGGGGAGTTCCCTGAGCCGGGCGGGAGTGGATGGATGGATGGATGGATGGGCGGATGGATGGATGGATGGATGGATGGGCGGATGGATGGATGGATGGACGGATGGATGGATGGATGGATGGATGGGCGGATGGATGGATGGATGGACGGATGGATGGATGGATGGATGGATGGGCGGATGGATGGATGGATGGACGGATGGATGGATGGATGGATGGATGGGCGGATGGATGGATGGATGGATGATGGATGGATGGGCAGATGGATGGATGGATGGAGCTCATCATCAGGCTGAAAGCTTTGCATCACCTGGTGGGGCACAAGCTATTCCTGGGGTGCTTATGCCCCAGGGTAGGGCTGGGGGATCAGGGGCTCCTGGTCTCCCTCCTTTCCCTCCCCAGGGAATACAGACTGCAGAGCCTTGCTCTGGCTGGGAGAAAGCAGCACCTGCCACCACACCCTCAAGCACTGCACAACTGGGGCCTTGCAGCCTTGGAAGGAGGAACACTTCATGGAGAAGAGCATGAGCCATGTGGGATGGGGACTGCTCTGAGGAGTGCTGGGACAATGGGTGCTGCACAGGTGACAGAATGCAACATGAGGACTGCAGGCAATCCTGTGCCCAGAAATGCTGGCTCCTGGTTATTTCCTGTGAGTTTGTAACAAAAAGAGTTCACACTTCCCCCCTGCTGTGAATAAAGCACCATAGAATGTTCTTCAGGTGAATTTGTTTCCCTCCCTTGTCCTTTCCATCTTCTCTGCAGCTTAATCCAAGCTTTGGTCCTTGGTATTTTCTCCTCCCTTGGAGACATAGGTCCAAACATGACCTCAGCCAGATTCTGGCACCAGCTGTGAGCACAGCCATGCCCTCTTCAGACCCAACAGCAGCTGAATGGCAATGGATTGTTTAAAAATTATTCCAGTGCTTGTATTCCTCATCAAAAGTACTACATTGCTGGTGCACAGGCCAGAAAATCTTTTTGGTTGGTTATATCATCTGCACGTTATTTAACAAATGACTTCACAAAGAGCTAAATGCAGCCACAGAGTCAACAGGGAAATTGGACAGTAATTAACAGATAACAGGTTAGGTGAGGCCAAGTTAACGGGGCCTGTTGTGACTTGGGGACGGAAGTCTGAGCAGGAAAGGGCACACTGAGACACCCACCATGCCCTGGATGGAAAGTGGCAGCTCCAGGGGCTGGATCAGTGCAGTTCTGAGGGGCTCAGGGGCTGCACAGAGCAGTAGAGGTGATACTGGGCTTTTGCACAGAGCAGTAGAGGTGATTCTGGGCTTTTGCTGCTCTTTGTCCCTGCCTGGTTGTGAGATCAGGGCTGCCC
>NW_005054337.1:4305894-4309208 GCF_000277835.1 Geospiza fortis | reverse complement strand
AGCACTGCTTGGGCTCCTGCCAGCCACACAAGTCCCACAGCAATATTTGAGGAACCCCTTACACAAGCTGAGTGAGACATTGACCAATTGGGGGGAAATGGAGTAACTTCCCACTGCCCAAGGGCACCTAAAGAAAACAGATTTACCTGGAGGCCAGGGCAGGGTTACAATTTCCTTGGGAGGGAGGAATGGGTGGTGGGATCTTTGCCATCCAAATGAGGAATACAGCCCCTAATCCCTACAGCCATCAAGAGTCAGGGCTCAGTGAAGCTGTCCTTGTGCTGCATCATGGCTGATGACACGTCTGTGAGGAGTGGGTTATCCTACCCCAGAGGGATCAGCCACTTTCTTCCAGCACCAACCTATTTCTCATATGGCAGAAGCCACCAGAGAAGATACTGGGGTTCAGGTAACCCCCCAGAGAGCTTGAGAAAGACTCACCTTGGGCTGATCCAAAGCTGCTTTCTCTACACAAACTCATTCTCCCAGTGGGGCAGGAGTAAGGAGGATTTGGGACTGGGGCAAGGTACCTCTGGGAAAAATCTTGAAGGATCATCCCTGGGAAGGCACTGGCAGTCTCATGCTGATTTGGATCACACTGTAAGGTTTGGTTTGCAAGCAAAGTATAGAGAGAAACCCATTTAACAGAATCCCAGAGGAGAGCACAGGCACCACAAGGGTTTCTCCTGAAAAAGGATACCTGGAGAAGATACCTGTCCAGGAGAAAGCAGCTCCACTGCCTGTCAGGGTGGACAATGCCCTGGCACTTCTCCCTTGGCTTGTCCCTCAGCCCCAGGTGTGGCTGCAGGGGTGAGTTGTGCAATACAGAAGCTGCTTTTTGAGCAATCAAACAATCACGTCTGAACCTTGCCCAAGAGGCTTTTCTGGAAACCACAACGCAACAGGCAGAGGAAAGAGGCACAAACACCGGCCCGTTCCCCACCCCCGTCCTGCCCAGGGTTTAAATGTTGGTGTCCCGCACCTCTCACACTCGCACCTCTCGGGGACACGGCAGCATGAAGGCGGTGGCCGCCCTGCTCCTGGTGGGGATGCTCATCCTCTGGGCGGAGCTGCCAACAGGTAGGAGATGTCCGGGGACGAGGCACGGGGAGGAAAAGCTCAGGGGCTGCGAAGGAGCCGTGCTTACATGGATCCTATGGGAGGGGAGAGGGGTGTTTGCCGGGCAGCATCTCCCCGGCGCCCCTCGCTGCCCCGGAGCCAACCAGTCCCGTCTGCTGCAGGCAGCGCCTGGTCCTGCCCCCCGGTGCGCTTCACCTGCGCCCTGCACAACCCGCCGAACCAGTGCTTCGTGGACCGGCACTGCCCCCGCGGCAAGAAGTGCTGCCGCACCTTCTGCGGGAGGAAATGCCTCTCCAAACCGCCTCCCATCCCCGTCTCCTACGGTAGGAGCTTCGGAGCCCCGGCTGCCCCCGGCGCAGAGCGGGGTGTGATGCTCGGGGCGGTGCCCAGCTGCCAGAGCCCCCGGCAGGCCCCTGGGGGGCAAACGCGGGCTGGGGTGAACGCCAACATCTTCCTTTCTCTCCCTTTCCCAGTGTGAGCTCCGGCTTCCAGGATAGACTGGGGGTCATCTCAGCATTGCCAGCCCAGCTGAGCTCCAGGATCACCCCGTGACAGCTGCTGCACTGTGCTCTGTGCCCCCCCTTCCCCTCTCCCTCTGCTCCCCCACTGCTCTTTCAACAAATAAAAGAGGCTTTTCTCAAGGGTGTTTGTGATGTGTGACTCCTTTCCTCACCTCCTCTCTCCACCCTGGCACACAGTCCCACTGCTGCTTTCACCCCAGAATTTCTTCTTCTGGGGAAAGGGGATGAAACAATCTGGCTTCACACTTGCAGTGTGATTAGGGGCTGGCTTGGGGGAGAAAATCCATCCAGAGGCACACAGCCTCCAGGAGGAGAGAGCAATGGGAAGGGACTGGAACAAAACATGCCAGGCTGCTTTAGGAAGGCTGCAAGGGGCCCTGGAGTGGCAGTGTGTCCTCCAGGCCCTCCCAGCTGCACAGGGCTGTGGGAGGGGACTGGCCCTGCCTGCCCAGGGGGACACAGAAGGCAGAGGTTCCCCGTGAATACCCCACTTGGGGCTCACCTGGAGAGTACAGGAGGGGTTACACAGACTCAAACCCCAAGTGGTGCTGAGCCTGAGCTGGTAGGGAAAATTCGGCTGAAGAATCTTGCCTGGGAAAGCCTCAAGCCAGGGCAATAGAACCACAGATCCAAGGGGTTCCTGTAATTTTTGTACAGCTGAGTGCTGGGGACAAAACTTCAGGAACTTCCAAGAAACATCAGCAGCAGAGAGTGCGCACAGCCTGAGGGAGCTGCTGGCCTCTGTGCATGGCAGAACCCGGCACTGCCACCGCCCACTGCAGGGCAGAGCATCGCCCAGCCTAATGCCCAAAGGGGGCCTGCCAGCCCTGCCCAGCCCCTGCTGATGCCAGGCTGGCTGAGAATGTCCCATTCTGCCCCAGACTGGAGGAGAGCTTGGTCTGTGCACACACCGAGGGGGCAGAGAGGAGCTGCTGCTGTGTGAGAGCTGGGCTAACGATCCCCACGGCCAGGCACGAGCAAAGCAATCTGGAGAGCAGCACCAGCTGGCCGGATCTTAAACTACCCACAAACACAGCAGGGTGAAGGCTCTGGCTGTGACATTGCCACCCTGCATGGTCCATGGGAGATGCTGGAAATTTCCTGGCCGAGACTGCTGGAGAGTCCTTATATGGTCACATCTGTGTAGGTGACCTCTGTGGAGCAGCTAGAGGAAGGCAAGATTCACAAGTTACTTGGACGGAAGGAAGAAGTGCAATGATGAAAAAACCCCAACCCTTTGCTTCGCCTGGCCACGGGAGGGCAGAGAGAACCGGAGAGCTCACGCGGCGCTGGGGCGGCTGAGAACGCCCGGTGATCGGCAGGGACAGGCAAAACAAGAACCGGGAGCTCATCGGCCAAACTCGCTGTAAAATCAGACATTGCTTCTGCCCAGAGTAGGGTCCTTGCAGGGGAAAACTCTCCCTGACAGCAGCCCAGCCCTCTGCGCAGGGAGAGCCGTGCCACACAAGCGGTGGGCTGGGAGAGGCTGAGCCCCAGCGCTCCCGCATCCATCCCTGCATCCCGCAGCCATCCCCTGCATCCCGCAGCCATCCCCTGCATCCCGCAGCCATCCTGCAGCCATCCCGCAGCCATCCCTGCATCCCGCAGCCATCTCCCCCACCCCACATCCATCCCCTGCTCCCCACAGCCATCCCCTGCATCCCACAGCCATCCCCTGCATCCCACAGCCATCCCCTGCATCCCACAGCCACC
>NW_005054337.1:4303925-4305641 GCF_000277835.1 Geospiza fortis | reverse complement strand
GCCCCCCCCCCTCCACCCCGCACCCATCCCTGCATCCCGCAGCCATCCCCCGCGTCCCGCACGGGGCTGGGGCAGCCGGGGCAGAGCAGCCCGAGTGCACCTCCCGCGGCCATTAGTCACAGATCACAGCCCTCCTCCTCCTCCATCAGCACCAGCTATTATCAGCTATTAAGCAGTCATTTCCATACAGCTGGCTAATTTGATAATGCTGCAATTATCTTGGTTTGTTAACAAGATTAAATTGCTAATTGGTTTGATTAAGCACAGAGCTCCAGGCGTGGGGTGCCTCTCAGCTGGCCCCGCATAACCTCACGGATGCCGTGGCCAGGGCAGCAGCTCCTCTGCAGACACAAGGAAATGGCAGGGAGGGTTCATCCTCCCCAAACCTGCTGCCTGAGGCCTCCAGATCTCCCTGTGAGAGGAGCCTCTACCTGCTCTGAGACAGCTCATGTCAGCGCTGTCACCCAGCTGCTGGCCCAGAAAGGCAGGAGGAGGTGCTTTGGGCCAGAGGGTGCTCTGGGGACATCCAGTCTGTCTCAGTCCTGCTGCTTTCTGTTTTGGAGCCCTGCAAGTCAGAAATCCCAGGGGCAATGCACCAACTGTGCCTCCACCTGCAGCTGTGTCAACAAATCCTCTGCCTTTCTCTCCCCAGGCACAGGTCCCTGCCTCCTGGGCACAGCATTTCCAGCTATCACCAGCTCTGCTGGGGAGCCTGGGGAGCTTCCAGCACTGGATCAGGCTCACCTCTACCCCTCCATGCAGCAGCACCCACCTGGGAGGGGCTGGGCAGTGCACCAGAACACACACAGGTCAGGATCACTGAATGTGGCAAACTCCTGGCAGTGTGCATTGGCTGAAATACTTTGATTCAGCTCTCTGGGGAGGAAGGAAATTTCCCTTTTTGCCCTAGGTAGGTGCCAGCAGGACAATGGGAAAAGCAGTGAGTGCTGTGCCAGAGAGATTCCTCCCACATCAGTTGTTTGCCCAAGGCCAGAGCAGCCTGGAGAGGAAGGAAAGTGTTCATTTTCTCTGCCTGGGGGCTCAGGACTCACTGCTTCTCCTGGGACAGGCCCACCAGGTCTGGTGCTGGGAATGGGGACAAAAGCTGCACTCAAGGGCCCAGCTTTGGGACAGAAACATCCATCATGGCACATCACAGCAGCACCACTGCAGGGCTGGCTAACTGCACCTTCCCTCAAAGCAAAGGTTTTCAGGCCAGTCACTTTTGGCCAATTCCCAAAGGAAACATCCAACATTGCCCAACATCCCAGGGGATGGAATCCAGAGTGTCTCCCCAGGGATCCATCAGCACCACAGAGCATCCTTGCTCCATGCAAAGCCCTTTGTTCCACTCTGAAATGTACACAGGACAGAGGGTGGAGAAGTCAAGTTTCACCCACAGCACTGCAGAACATCTTCAGTATTTCCTTGGAGCCTCTCCTTGCATATGTTATGGTCTGGCTCAGAAGACTGGGCAGTTGGGGTCTGAATACAGAACAGTTTGGTGCTCAGTGGCGATGTGAGACCTTTTCAAGAGATGATTCAAACCAGCCTAATAAGAATTACTACAGCTTTGACAGCCTTTGAAAGGGGAGGGTTATTTAGCTAGCCTGGCCTAGGAGTGGGAATCTGTAGTCCCAGTAGGATCTCAGCAATCACATTAGTTCCAGAGGAGAAAATACCCAGGGCAGAGCAGATCCACTCAGCAGCAGCTCT
>NW_005054337.1:4298611-4303889 GCF_000277835.1 Geospiza fortis | reverse complement strand
CAGCAATATTCCAGGAGGGAAAAGGAGTCAATAGTCCCCTGCTCCCCACCATAAAATAAATAGACGCACACCTCTGCAGAAAAACAAACCATCCTCACAGTTAAAGGTCAACAAATGTACAAATCCACTCTGTGCTTTTCTGTGGGATGGTTTCTACAAACTCAGCTCCTCACCTGGACCTAGGCCCTCTCCAGAGGCAGGGAGAGGGGTCTGGGCCAGAGCTGTCTCACACCAGCTGATGCCCTCCAGCATTCCCTTTCTGAAGGCACAGGGCTGCTTTGTCTTACATGGCCAGGACACACCAGTAACCTTTCCCAGTGCCCTCCCACTCTCACCAGTGAGCAGCAGCACAGCACAGCGGCTCCCACTGTGCCAGGAGGGCAGAGGGGACCCTGGAATTGCACAGTGGAGGGAGGCAGTGTCTGCCAGCAGGGCACGTTTGGGAGCAGGGGTGGGAGCTGTCCCTTCTGCCTGGCTCTGGCACATCACCCCAGCTGTGCACTGCCCCAGCCCTGCAGGGTGGGGAGCCCCACAGGGGATGGAGCCAGGGCTGAGGGATGCCAGAGCAGCCCTCTGTTGTGATTTCTCTCCTGCCTAAAGTGCTGCCAAAGCTCTCACAAGCTGCTTGTGACAAAGGCCTTCAGTCTGGCAGGGAACAGCTCTGCCTGCCCCAGCCAAGAGGCAGCAGAGCTGTGCTGAGCTGCTTGGCTCCATCCCCTCCATCCCACCAGGAATCCTCAGCAGGCTGCTCTTTGCTGCAGCTGCACGAGGCTGTGCACACCCAGGAAGCCTTTCAGATGCTGGCAGGACTTCCCTGAGCCAGGGAGCCAAAAGGAAGGCAAGAAAATGTGAGGCACTGACAGCACCCTGTAGCTGAGGGAGATCCCTACATGCCAGCAATCCTTTTCCCCATGCTGAAAGAGAGGAAAGGAGACATTTCCTTCCTCTGCAGCAAGCCACACTGCATGAAGACACACGTGAGATCTCAGCAGGAGGCTGGCAGGGGCACAGGCAGGGCTGCTGGGCCTCCTGGTGTCCCGTGGCTGGCAGGGCAGCTGGGGTCCATCATCCCTGCCCTCTCTGTAGCCCCATCTCTCAGCAGGGCACTCCCTCCACAGCCCCTCAGAGAGGCTGATGTCTATGTTCAGCCAAGCAGCTGGGATGTTCCACAAATAACAGCTCTGGCAAAGGCTGGTGAGGCACTCTGAGACTCACATGAAGCAGTTTGCAGGGAGGAAAGCAGCTCCCACAGATGCCAGCCCTGCACCAGCCCCTGCTCATCACGCATCAAACTGCAGCACAGATCCCACCCTGAGGCCCACACATGGCCAGAAACTCACCATCACTCCCAAATGCACCAGCACAGGAACAAAGGGACCTGCACACCCCTCCCAGCTGAAACCAGTGCCTCCCTACAGCCAAGTGCTCAGGAAGAGGAGGGTGGGTGATTTATGCTGTAGGGCAGCCCAATGAGCTTCTCCCTCTCCCCAGCTTCAGCCACAGAGGGGAATCCATTTCCCAGCTCCTTCAGGTCCCACCAGCAGCGTTGCAAGGGGGAATTCCTGTCTCCAGGCCTGCCTGTGCCAAGGCACACACAGATGCTCCTTTCCCTGACACTATGTAGGTTAATAACATGCAATGTGATGGCAAGACGCAGGGAACTGCAATGCAATGTCAATATTTAGCTTTTACACATTTGGCTAATTAGGAAGCAACCTGTGATTCCCTGAGAAGGAGGCAGGGCTGCTTCAGCCCCTCCCTCCCTCCCTGTCTGTACATTCCCCGTTCGGATGGGATCAACGTCAGCTCCCTATTTCTGGAAAAAAAGAAACGGTCGCAAACGGTCTGTCCCAAAATGCTGTTCCCAGGCAGTGGATGTCAGAAACCATTATACTAAATAAAGCTTCATGAATGATTCATGAGGCTGGATTTCACATTAATCAGGGAGAGATGGGCAGAGCAGCAGAGCCTCGCAGCCCGCCCTGTTGCCTTCCTGCACAGCCAAGGGAACGGGAGGCTTTGGACCTCCAAGGCACAGATCAGAGATGTGGTGCCAATCAGAGGAGCAGCCTAGTCCCAGCATGATCAGAGCCTGACCCAGCAGAGGCTGAAAGAGGCAGCGTACTGCTGCCCAAATGCCCAAATACCTTTCTGCTTCAGGGACTGCTGTGACTGGATCGCGTTAATGAGCCCCAGGGCTGCTGCTCCGAGCATCCCGAGATGCTCCACTGCTTTCTGCAGGAGCTTGGGAATCCTGCACTGACTCCCTGGCTCTGTGCATGATGGTCTCTAAAAATAGAAAAATGCTTTCCTGAAATGTCATCAGGAGGCTCTTTCCAGGGCTCAGGCAAATGGGACTTCTGCCTGGATGCCATGGTGCATCCCAGCAAACCAACAGGCTTCTTCTTGTTGGGACCCAAATGCTACTTGTACTGCTCCAAGAGTTTGGAAAGAAGGTAGATGTGTTCTCTCTTGGTACCTGGAGAGGCAAGCCCTGAACTCTGTCAGAATCAATGAAAGAATGAGGGGTGCCCTCAACATTGCAGCTGGTGGAAGAAGGTAATGGAAGGTGGAATCCTGTGTGCATATTGCAGGAGCAAGTGCCTGTGTCTCCCCCAGCCATCCAGACATAGCCAGCAAGCTCTCATCCACCTGCATCCTGCATCCTTGGTTTCTCCTCTGCAGCTTGCTCAAATATTCCTGGTAAAAAACCCTCAAAACTACAAGAATCCAGTGCCAAGCAGCCAGGATGCTGTACAGCAGGGAAAAATCCATAGCCAGCATAGCAAACCTGGGCTCAGACATGGAGACAGCAGTGATTCTCCATGCAGCAGCAGAGGAATATCTATCAGGAGACTCAGGAGCTGTCAGACACCCTGCTCCCCCCTGCCGAGGCTCTGCAGCCTTCCAGGGCAGGCAGTGAGTCACCAGCCTGAACCACAGAACCACAGAACCATGGCATGGCTGATCCACTGCCAAGGGCACCTGGGGGCTTCGGGGGTCCCCTGCCAGCCCTGGGTGTCACCCCACTCCCCAGTGCTCCAGCATCTCCGGCCCCACATCCTCCTCCTTGCACTGAGGGTTCTGCCCATGCTGGGGTGATGCCTGAAGGAGGGAGAGGCAGAGATGGGATGGAGGGAGCCAGCAAGCCCCTGGCATCCTTCAGAGCCTCAAGACCTGAAGACACTGTGGCAGCAGAGCTCTCTCACCACCCCCAGCTCTACCTGAATCTTCTGCAGAGAGCCCAAAAGACAACATCCCTGCAGAGACAGGAGAGCACACCCTTCCCTGCACCCAACATCTCCAGCTGTACTGGTCCCTGTGTGTTCATTCCTGTCAGCTCAGAGGCAGCTGGAGGCAGAGCTGGAATGGGAGCAGGGCACTCAAACCACCAGGGCACTTCCACCTGCAAAACTACCACAATCATAATTCACCAGCAATTTATAGTTTTGAGTCTCAGCTGTGTCATCACAGCTGGGCAGAGACTGAAGAGCCCCAAACCCAGTGGCCACTCTCTGTCTGCAGCTCTGGTGGACAGGCAGAGCCTCAGGTTTGCTGCCCCTACTCCCACCAGTGCAAGGCCCTCACCTGGGTTTGCTGTGGGATGAAATTACCCACAGGATCAGATAAATCTCAGGGAAATCACCCTTTAATTGTCCCCCTTATTTAATGAAAAGACTGATTTCCAATTTGCCTAAATACTAAATGATAAGGCATTTCCATGTGCAGTGCAGCACAGGGGCAGGTGAGGACCTCCCTGCTCCACCCAGCCTGGCCTTGCTGGCAGGAATCAGAGGCCACCTCTGGCTCCTTCCATGGCCATGGCCTTGGCTGTGCTCAGCTATCAAAAACAAGATACAGGGCAAGTGTCCTCACTGCACGAGCCTGCAGAGAGTCAAACTCAGCTGCACTCTTGGTTACTTGCATCATTCAACCTGCACTATTGTAAGATTTAATTGCAGTTAAAGTTGTGCTTCCATCTTCACCTGTCTCTCTCCTGGCAGAGGATCCAAGAAGCGAGCCCATGCTGCCTGTGCAAGCATGGCTGTGATGACTGGGTTTCATGGCTTTCTCTGTACTGGTGAATGAAGTGTGACCAGACTGACCCTGACACCAAAGATGGTGTCAGGGAACAGAGCAAGTCCTGCCATTAACCTCTCCTCTGACACCATGCTGCCCTTCTGCCAGCATCCCTACCTGTGGCAGCTCCTAGCTCTGCTGGGAATGGTCTGCAGAGGGCTTGGCCTGTGGGAAGCCTTGGCCTGAGATGCTCCAGGTTAATGATGAGCCTAGGAATAGCCTTTGTTTTTGATGAATTCAGTTTTTAATGTGTCCTGGGTGTTGGAGGATGGTGAGACAACCTGGAGCCGAGGGGATGCAGCACATGGAGATTGCAGGTTGCTGTAAGGTGGAGGCAATCCATATGCTCAAGGCATGTGGGAACTCGCCAGACAGTAAATCAGTGCTCTGAAATTCCTGACCTTACACTGCAGCATCTCCCTGCTCCCTCACCAGAGGCTCTCCATCTCTATAAAAAATAGCCACTGCATTGGTACAACTCTCCAGATTTTCTCATGTTTTCTGTTAGAGTTTCAGAGCCCAAACACAAGTCAAGGTCCCCAGCAAGTTCAGTGAATGTCCATTAATCTTTCCTGGCTCAGGCACCCCGTCAGCTCAGTAAAACCCAAGTCCTGAAGAGTTCCAGGCTGTCAGAGGGATGGTCTGTTGCAGGCCATGTCTGTCCCAGGCCTGCTGCAGATGGATTCCAACAAATCCCCTTTCTGCAGGGTGCTGGATATGCAGGTGTATCCAAGGGCTCCAGAGACTGAATGAAGATGGTTAATTAATTTCCAGCATGGAGCAGGCTGATATTCCCCTGTCAGCAGCATCTACAGACACCCTGTGGCTCTGGGAGGAAGATGAGGATTGTAGGGACAGAATCCCCTGGAGTTTGTGTCCCCACTTTTCTCCTCCTGCTCAGAGGATGCTGCCATCACAGCTCGCTTTGTCTCCTGCCCCCCCGTGAACTGGCTCCAGGGAGAGGCATGGAAACTGGGACAGTTGACAGCACAAGAATGGGAACAGCCAATGGCATGGGAAGGAAAAGCCCAAGCCCCTCCAGCTGGAGCAGCCCCCTCCCATAGCTCGGGGAACAAACGCACCAGCGAGCACAGAAATCACCAGGAAATAACAGCATTAAGGAAAGCCCATGTATTTAGTACTAAATCTTTGCCACTGAGAAACACAAGACCAGGCTTTAGCGTCTGCCCTAATTTAG
>NW_005054337.1:4296453-4298448 GCF_000277835.1 Geospiza fortis | reverse complement strand
TCTTTCCCTCTGGAAAGGACTATTTGTGAAATGCTTTGTGCTCATGTCCCTGGCATGAATCAGCCCCTGTCAGCCTCCAGCTCCGTGGATCCCCCTGCACTCGCAGGTGCGCTGCTCTATCCCACCCTCCCACGTGGCAGGTACCCAGCGGCTCCAGCCTTTCACAACAGATATCCAAGGGGCTCAAAAGTGCCTGAAAATTTTTTTCTTTTAATTAGAGGAGCTCTGGAGACATGCTATATTCATATGTATTTCCTGCTATTTTTTAAATTTATTGCTACATCAGCTATTAAAAAAAAAAGGCAAAAAGAAGAAAGGAAGGGAGCTGCCACAAGCTGAGTGCCTTTTGGGATGAGTCACTGCATCACTGAAATGGCTGCTGGCTTCAGACTCACCCTGCCTCTGCGATTTGCTTCCAGCCTGCAGAAGAGACCATGGCAAGAGGTTTTGCCCCTGCGCCCATGTGGAGGATTTGCCGTGTGGTTATTGATATAATCCACCCCGGCCTTCAGCGGGTGGAGATTCGCCTTCCTCAAGAGAGGAAGATGGGGGGAGACATGAAAGGAAGAGATGGCGAGGCATTTCCAGCTGACCTGATTTTCTGCTTGTTCCCATCTCCACATCACTGCTGGTTAGCTCAGGAGCGGCAGCAGGGGCACGGGGCTGGCCCGTGCCATGGAGAGCTGTGCTTTACCAGGGCCATCGCAAACACAGCTGTGCCAAGGAACAGCCCTTACACCTCAATTCGCTGGAAAACAGCCTTAAAGTGGGAGTCTCCCTTTCCTGCCACAGCTTGCCAGTGTCAGTGCGAAGGCAGGCCAACAGGCTCTGGCTGGCTTGTGGCAGAGTCAGGCCTTTTGCCTCTGAATTTATGGGGAAAAGGGAAAATTCACTTCAGGTGCCATTGATGCAGCAGCCAAGTCCCCTCTGAAGGATGCTGTGATGCCAGCACAAACCTGCACGAGGCCTCTGCAGCCTGGGATGTCAACTTCCCTTCTCTGCAGCTGCTTCCAGCCAGAGCCTTGAGCTGCAGCAGGAGACATGGAGGTATCTCCTCTCTGTGTCTTTCCAGCCCCTTCCCAGGGTGATCCCTCCAATCTGGGGGCAATAAGGACAGGGCTCTGCCAACTCCTTTCCCACTCATGATTCAGCTCCTCCACACAGCCCAGGGATACTCAGCAAATCTCCTTGAATTGGGAGACCTGATTTTGGGGGGGACAGGGCTGAGGTCTGCTCTGTAGTAGAGCATAAACAGGGCTCTGGTGCAGACACAAAGTGCCAGATGGAGTGGGCGCCCTTGCAGCGCCAGGCACAGCTCCTTCCCTGAAAAATGGCTGGATGAGAACTATTTTCAGAAGGGAAAAGAAAATTCACCCTGATCACCATATGTCAGTGACAGGCAGAGAAAACCCCACGTGGGAACCAGCCCTCCTCCTACCCTGTGGGCTGCACCCCTCTGGGGCTCAGCACCCACCGTCAGCCAGGCTCGCAGCTGCCTGGAGCAGACAAAGATGGGCATGTTTATCTTGCAGCTTCCAGGGATGCTCAGCCATCTCTAATTGCCATAAAAATAAATGCTTTTTGCTTCATATCACAGAACAGAGGAATTTCCCTCAGTCTTTTTTTTTCTTTTTTCTTTTTTTCCTCTTTTCTGAGGCCTCCCTCAAAGTCATCCCTTCCCCCTCCCTCCGCTGCCTCCTTGCCATGTAAACAAGCACAGGCACACACAGTCTGACACATCACACACATGGAGACACGCTGATGGCCCTGCAGCGGCCAGCTCTGCCTGGCACAGGGACAGGACTGGCAGCACACGCGGGAGGCGGGCGTGCGGGCAGGGGGAAGGATGCTCGCCACCAAATAGAGCTCTCAGTCCGCCTCGTGCAAGCCTGGAGAAGGCTGAGAGCCCTCAGGCTCCAGCCCCTCGGACTATAATCAGCAAGCCGATGGAAGGGATGCAGAAGGTGCTCGCCCCGTGCGAGCCGCCCGGGTGCC
>NW_005054337.1:4295967-4296415 GCF_000277835.1 Geospiza fortis | reverse complement strand
GGAGCCGCCGGTGTGACCCAGCTGCTCTGTGCTGGCTGCCGGAGCAATGAGCCATCGCTGCGGGGACATGCAGCCCCGGCCGTCACCCTCGGAAGGTCCCTTTCCCATCCTGCCCTTCCCATTCCTCCGCTCCAGTGGCTGATTTCGGGGGCGCTTGGCGCGCTTGCAGTGCTCCCCGGGCTGTGTGGAGACGGCCCCGGGCGGCGGCGACAGCTCGCTGACCTGAAACCAGCGTGTGCCATGCCCGGGGCCCGCTGCCTTCGCCCAGTGAGCCTTTAAAGAGACACCGAGGAGCTCGGCAAGCCAGGGCAGCTCTTCCCCGCGGGGCTGCCCCGGTGCCCCGCACACTCCCAGCTCCAAGGAGCAAGATGGAGATGGATCGCATGGAGGGCGACTGCGAGGGCAGGGGGACATCCTGTGCCCGGCGCGGGGCGGCAGCGCTGCCCGG
>NW_005054337.1:4285285-4295127 GCF_000277835.1 Geospiza fortis | reverse complement strand
CCGCCGTGCCAGCATCCACGCCCCGGGATGCTGCTGGGTGCCAGGGCGCAGGGACACTCCTCCCCGTGCCTCTGCGGGCGGGTGTAGGGGAGTCCCTGGCCCCGGAGCCTGCCTTTCCCGGGGGCTGCATTCCCCCTCCCCGGGGAACGGAGCACGGAGGTCCCTCTGGAGAGCTGTGCACGCTCAGCGTGAGACTCGGGAGTGGAGGGTACAGCGCTGGGCTGTTGGTAATCGCCCTCTCCTGCACCCGAGGCGAGCAGGGAGTCCCCCGTCATCTCCATCTCCAGCCCTGAGCATCTTGGTGGCCTCTCAGCATAGAGCAGCCGCTTGTGCTCTGCCTGCAGGGAGCAGCCAGCAGTGGGAATCCCCCTTCCATTCCATTCTCCCCTCTGCCTGCCTGGCAAACCCCCGCACCGCCCAAGGCAGGGCTTGGACCTGAGCATCTTCAAGCCGATGAGCGCAAAGACGCTCAGCAATGGGGATGGGGCTCTGCAGGGGCAATTTTGGATGACCAGAAAGCAGATGTCTCCCCAGTCCTGTCCCAGAACATGGGGACACCACCCTGCAGGAGCTGGGACACCACCCAGCCCCACGGGCCCCCTCAGGTACTCAGCAGGGGACTCCCAGTCCTACCCCAGTCTCATGGATATCTTGCGCAGGATCTCCTCAGTGGTCTGCAGCCACCACCCCTGCACACCTGGGACATGCACGGTCACAAGCCCTGGGTGACAGGGCATTTAGGGTAGGCTACGGGCAAATGAAAAGAGGTTCCTCCTCCTCTACGCATTTCTAATGGCTCCTTTGAGACAAGCCACACGACTCCCTGCTGGGAAGCCTCGCTGAGCTGTAAGTACAGGGTTTTTTATTTGGACTGTTAATCTAAATCCATTGTACCTGGTTGGAAAAGACCCTGTGTGCAATGCTCCCTGCACTTGCTGCATCCTCACTTGAATGTCTATTAGCACCTTCCTTCCCACTCCCCTGAGTTCCCCCTGCCAGGTAGAATAAATATACATAACTTCCATTTGAAAGCCTTTGAGACAAAAAATTTGTTGTCAAGGGAAACTCTTCTAGCATTTCTTATAGACATGCTTGATGTGTTTTATATTTTATTTTTACTGTCATAAATGCACATACCAGGGATTTTTTTCTCCACAAGATAGATATTAATTTGAACGCCCAACACCCAGCTCACACTGGGCTTGTGTAATTCTGACGGTTGTCTCAAAATAGCTTACAATATATTTCAACATCTATCAGAAAGAGACTGGCTTGATCTGTTCCCTTTTCCCAATTATTCATGGAAATTTTGGGTCAACTAAAGGAAAATTTTGCAAATTCACTTTCTCCCAGACAGACACATTTGTATTCTCTGTCCATCGTGCTTTTAAATAAAAATCACCCAAGCTTCCAAAGTGAGCTTCTGTTTCCCAGCTGATTGCAAATGTGAATGGGGTGCATGCTTTGATGGTCCAACAGGGGAGATCACACTGGATCCCAGTTCAAAGTCCAGTTCTGTTCCAAAGCTGAGCTTAGCTGCTTGTGAAACAAATAGGCAAGAGAGTTATAAAACTATTAATTGCTGCTTTAGATTCCTAGATGAAAGCTGTATGTGGGCAGAAATAATTTGGTCTATTCATAAGCGAACATCATAAAGGAACATCCCTGGCAGTTCGTGACCCTTCTCCTCAGTCTGCTTCCAGTGCAGGAGGGATGGAGGGATTTCCCTGGGGTACAAAGCTTGCAGGGTCCTGACACCCACCTTTTAATTTTGAGCTGGGAGAGAGGTAGGAGCGATCCCCTTCTGGCTGTCAGGGCTTGGCACGTCTCACCCAGAGCCACAGCTGTGCTCTGGGGATGGTCCTGCTGAGCTGGAGCAATGCTTCAGGCTTGTCCTGCCATCCTGGGCTGTCCTGTGCCCCAGCCCAGCCCCCAAGCCACCTTGCCTTTGATTTTGGTGGCCTGACCTTTCAGAGAGGCTGCCCTATAGGGAGGGTGCAGAGAGAGTCTGGGGCTGGTTTTGGGATCAGCTGGATCCCACAGATGCACCTCCAGGGCCCCCCATCTGTGTGTGTGTGCTTACAGCCTGAATGCATGAGCATCCTTCTGGAAGGAACCTGGATTAGTCATCCCTACCCCACAGATGGGCTGTGTGATGTCTTCTCTGGAAAAGCTAATCTGACACTGAAATTCCAATTTATCCCTCAAAGAAGGGTTTACACCCCTTCTTCTCCCTTGCTTTTGGCTTAAGCATTAAAAATGGATCCTTCTCCTTCTTCCTTCCTGTTAGAAAGGCAAGACATGGAGTCTATTAAGCTCTGAGGTTTATCACCAGCTGGTTGCCTCCTCCAGACGTGGTGTGATGGAAGCGCTGGTTGTGGTGCAAAGCTGTGTCTTTAAGGAGCCCCGGGCTGGGAGATGCAGTGGAGTTCACAGATGCCTTTGCCAGGCTGTTTCACACAGATCTGGCATTTCCTGCACTCACAGCCATGCTCAGCTTAAAAAAACCCTCTGGGGCTTAACCGTGGCTCCATTACCTGTTCCTCTGCAGCTCTGTTCTGCCCTACAGATTTACAGGTGACCGTGTCCCCCAGGTGCCTCCCAGTCTGACAGACCTTTTACGCCGAGGTTCTCAGACTGGAAAGCAGGCAGAGCCCTGGTGTTTGCCCCATAAATCCTGTGAGATGGCTGATGAGGAAGAACTCACAGGACTCCCCTGCGTGTTGTGACCCACCTCGTGTCCCTGACCTGGCCTTGGCCCTCAGTGTGGGACCAGGCTGTTCTCTGTGGGGTCTGCTGGCACCTCAGCACCACTGCAGGGGCTGCAGCCTTTTTCCCCTCAGCTCCTGCTGCCTGTTTGTGCCCTCTGTCCCTGCGGCCCCTAAAAGCTTGGAAAATTCTGTGGGTGACATAAGACAGGAAAAATGTAATTCCTCCACCAAGAGAGCAAAGCAGTATCCCTCAAACCCCACCACTCTGTGCCAGGAGCAGGGAGATCCTGTGAGTACAGGGCTGCTCCATGTTTCCCCTGGTTGTTTTGATGAATAAGGTGGGTGGAAAAATCTGATTTCAAGGTGGTGCATAAAGATCACAGCACTTTTTATTTGCCTTTTTGCTCTAAATTTCTGGTCAAGACAGGTAAATGCATCTGCATCTGGGAATGCTTCTCTTTCTTTGATGCTTTAACTGTTTCTCATTAGAAAATAGAATTTCTGCTGCACAAAAAAGCCCAGCTCCCTGAAACATATAAATCCCTAAAATGCAATAGAAATCAAAACTCTGGGTTTTTATTTCTCCATCGACATACAGATTTTATTCAGTCATCAATGATTCTGAATCATGTTTTTGTTATGTTTCAACATAATCAAAATAATCTTAATATTTTACATGGCAGAACACACAAGAGGAAACAAAACAGGCAGATGAATTGTTTTGACACTTCTTCCTCTCAAATTCTCCTTAAAATTGACACCTTCTGTGAGAATACTTTGATTTTGGCAAAACTGCCTGTGCTGCTGGAAGGATTGCACCATCTAAGGACTTTTTGACCAGGTCTAATTAGTAGCGTGGGTACTGGGGCTACAAAGCAGTTTGGCAGAATCACAGCAGTGGTGATTTGACAAGATCTAATTTTTCCTCTGGGAGACTCTTTGGGGAATAAATCTTCTCTTCAGTGACTAATTACCTGTTTGAAGAAGGAGAGCCCCATGGGTGAGGTGCTGGAGGTGAATTAAACTGCCTTCCTTAGGCCATTAACAACCTGCAAAGGGAGAAACTTTAGAAGGTAAAAAAGCAAGGAAAAGTTTCACATGGAAAAATCATTGGCTTTTCTTTTTTTTTACTTTCCATACCACAGGAGAACAACAGTCTAAAGCTGTTTTTCTCCCCTTCTCTCTCCTTGGTCCTCACTTCTCAAAATGCAAACATCCCTCCTCACTCCCCAGGGTGCTTCTGCCCCCCCACATCCAGGAGCACCCCTCCAGCCCCGCTGTCTCATCCACAGGTGGAACCCGCTCCTGCTCTGCTGATCATGGTCAACAAGACCTTAAACTACTGGGGTCCCAGTTTTGAGGAGGACGTTATCAACATCAACGTGGGCGGCCTGAGGCGGCGGCTCAGCTCCAGCGCGCTCTCCAAGTTCCCCGACACGCGCCTGGGCCGGCTGCTCTCCTGCGACTCGGAGGAGTCCATCCTGCAGCTCTGCGATGACTACGACGTGAGCGCCAGGGAGTTCTACTTCGACAGAAACCCCGGCTTCTTCCTCTACGTCCTCCACTTCTACCAGACGGGCAAGCTGCACGTCATGGAGGAGCTATGTGTCTTCTCCTTCTGCCAGGAGATTGAGTACTGGGGCATCAATGAGTTCTTCCTGGACTCCTGCTGCAGCTACCGCTACCATGAGCGCAAGCTGGAGAGCCGGCACCACAACTGGGATGAGGAGAGCGAGGTGAGCAGCGTGGACACGTCCCCTGATGAGATATCTGACATCAACCACGACCTGCTGCGCTACAGCACCCTGCGCTGCGGCAACCTGCGCAAGCGCCTCTGGCTCACCATGGAGAACCCTGGCTACTCCATCCCCAGCAAGCTCTTCAGCTTCGTGTCCATCAGCGTGGTGCTGGTGTCCATAGCCACCATGTGCATCCACAGCATGCCAGAGTACCAGGAGGTGGATGAGAATGGCAACGTGCTCGATGAACCCATCCTGCACAAGCTGGAGTATTTCTGCATCTCCTGGTTCACCTTTGAAGTGTCCTCCCGCCTCCTGCTCTCACCCAACCCCAGGAAGTTCTTCAAGCACCCACTGAACCTGATTGACATTGTGTCAGTGTTGCCCTTCTACTTCACCCTCCTGGTGGACGTGACCATGGGCAGTGACTCGGAGCTGGGCAACCTGGGCAAGGTGGTGCAGGTGTTTCGGCTCATGAGGATATTCCGGGTGCTGAAGCTGGCTCGGCACTCCACTGGACTCAGGTCACTGGGGGCCACCTTGAAGGTAAACTGGCTCTCTATCTCCTTGCCTACTCCTTTAGACTAGTGCCTAGTAGGGCTGGGAGTGACCTGCTGAGAAGGTAGCAGGCCAGCCAGCAGTTGCTGAGTCTGCCAGCACCAGTGTGTATGGCTCAGGGCTGCTCCTGTCCCCATTCTGGGAAAAGGGGAACCCTCCTAAGGGCATGCTGCCAGCTGACCAGAGGCCAGTGTCCAACCACTGGTGTCTGCTCATTTAGGGAAACAGAAATCCTGGTCCAGCTGAGTTGATACTTGAATGTTTCAGGATACAGTGAGGTAGGGACTGGCACAAAGCAGCAATAGAAAAGCAACAGGTGAGTCTCATGGTTTGGGACAACCAGCCCCAGGCAGGGTCTGTGTCCTCCACAGAGCCTGGATTTCCAGCAGCTGCCCCTCAGTTTGATGGAAAACTTGGCATGCAGGGCTGGGAGAAGCTGGTCCCAGGACCATGCAGTCCTCAGGAGGAAGGTCTGGAGGAAATGCTGAGCAAGTGGAGGACCAGGATTCAGGTATACCTACAAGTAGCATCCCTGCTGGTCTGGTGACAGGGACCACATCCCCCATAACATGTCCCAAGACTGTGTTTCTCCAGACCCCCACCCACAGAACCCCTGGCCTCTTCAGACAGACCAACTTGGGCAACTCGAAATCTGTCCTGCAATCCTCACTATCCTTGTGCTGCAGCCAGACCTCCATCACTGCAGCTCAGTGGTGAGGCAGGACCAGCTTCCCCACCCAGTGTAGTTCTGCACCCCACCATCTCTCCTCTCCATCCCCCTTCTGCTGAGGGCCATGTTCCTGAATCTGGGGAGAAGGAAACTCACCTCCTGTGCTTACACAGAAAATCCAGCCTGGTGCAGAGGCCAATTAAACTCAGCCTTTAATAGTCCCTGGTTCTTGGTGATTGCATCAACAGGAATCCTGGTCCTTAAGTCTGCTCAGAGTGACACATGCTCCCAATGCCCCACCACACATGGACCTGGTGCTGGGCATGGGGGGATGATCACCAGGGCAAATGTTGCCTCTTCTCAGGCCAATTGCACAAATATCCCTGTGCTTTACTCCCTTCAAACAGCTGGTGTACCACATGAACAGCCAAGGAAGCAATCTTTGTAACAGAGCCTGAAATTCAACCAAAGGGCTGCTCTCCTCCCACTCAGTGTCTACCATGGGAGGGAGCTGCAGCTCCTGGTGCTGCTCCCTGTGAAGGGCCGTGTCAGAGATGAGTAGCTGGGGACACCCTGTTTTTGCTGCTGCAGCAGTGACAGGGCTGGCATGGGGTGTACTGGCCTTGGCTGCTGGGGTTGGACCCGTTCCCATGGCTGAGTCACGGAGGAAAGCAACCATTGAGTGCGAATGGGGGTGAGGATGGGCAGCAGGAAAGGTCTTCTGCCAGCTTCTGCTCTGACGCAGGATCAGCCCTGCCCAGAACTAATCTTGCAGAGCCCACAGAGCATCAAAATATTCCTGGCATGCTCAAAACCTGCTGAGAACAGAGTCCAGGGTGGGTTGCTTGAAATGAAGATGCCTGAAGTCCTACCTGCTTCATACTTGCTTCTGAACACTCACCTTGAAAGGGTACTGACAAGTGACAGACCCAGGTAAGACTGCTGGTGCAATTTAAGTAAACTTGCACAGGTGGAAAGGGCTCCCTAAGTCCTGCTGGTGCTCCATCCAAGCATGAACACCGCCTTTCAGCAGAGCAGGCACTGATGGACTCATGTGCACATTACTAAGCAGTAAAGGAGGTCTGAGGAGCCAGCAGCATCGCGGCTCCGGCTTCTGACGAGCGGCTGATTCACTCAGTGACGTGCTGGAAAGTGCCCCTTCCTGGGGACTCCGCTCTAAACGGGGATGAGCAAAGACACAAATCTGATGCAGCAGCTTGGCATTGTGATTTAGTGGGCACATAAATCACAACGTCTTGTTAATCATAATTTACTTGCTATTGCGAGAGCAGAGAGCAGGAGCAGAGCAGTGGAGGCTGTTAACAGCCAGGAAGGGGAGCGATGGCTCTGGCAAGCTGAGTGATTGTTCCCCTGCCACCAGAGTGCTAGCAGAGGGAATTCTGCCATTTGTGCATTGTAAACCCTGAACAGTCCTCAGACTGCTTGGGGCCTGATCCACAGCGTGTTTAATTTGAGGAGAGGCTTCCCACACGTCTCTGCTCTTCCTCCCCACCATGCCCGACATCCTTTAATGCTACTGCAGCTCTGTGGTGTGGGTTTGGATCCCGTGTCCCACTGGCTGGTGATAGATGTTGGTCCCTGGGTAATTACAGCCCATACAGGGATCTTCAGGAGTTGCTGTCTGTCCCCTCAGGGGCCTAAATACATAAAGAGGTTGGAACTCTGCTCATCCCCTGTCACCCTGCTGTCACTACCATGGGCCATCTTTGCTTGGTCCCCACACTGCTATTTCTGGGAAGACTCAAAGTGGGCTCTTCCATTCCAACTCTTCTGCTGTGCTGGAGGAAAGATGTGAATTTGGCAGGAAGCTGCTTGGAGGGCTTTTTGCTGGAGTCTTTTATTACCTAGCATTGCCTCCCCCAAGGCTGGCTGCTTGCTAAGCCTGCAACCCACCCAAACCCTGGTTAAAACTGCATCCCACTCAAACCGTATCCAAGCCTGCATCCCACCCGACCCTTGGCTAAACCTGCATTCCATCTGAACCCTGGCTAAGCCTGCATCCCACTCAAACCATGGCTAAAACTGCATCCCAGCCAAACCCCAGCTGCAGCTGCCTTCCCCCTCAATCAATGAGCAAACCAGAAGTTTTGCAGATAAAAGGCTGCAAATAGATGGCAGCCAGTGCCTGAGGATCAGCTGGGAGGTTTCTGGAGCCTTCCCTGTGCTGCAAACCCTGACCCTGCTTGTAAATTGAAGCAGCAGGAGCTATGGAGCTGCCTGACTTCCCCTTTGCCTTCCCTCTCCAACACATCCCAGGGCCAGAACTGATACTCTTTAAAAATGCATGAGGTTATTTGGTGCTGCTGATCCCCAGCTGGGATGTACAGACCTGCTGTTAACTTCCAGCCAGGAGCAGGTCATTCTTGGCCAAGTAATACACCCTTGGCTCTGAGCTGCTTGTCCTCCTCGAGGAGCTCCCCTGGCACTGCTATAGGTGAGGGAGGAGAAAGGGAGGAGAAGGAGGAGGAAGGGGAGGAAGAGGAGGTTATTTGGTATTACTGGCATTATCTGAGGAGTTTTTGCCAGCTGTCTAAGCAAAGTCTCCTCATTCCCTGCCATGAATCCACCTCCTTTTAAGTCTCATCCTGACACAGAAGCCTTTTCCCACATTTGCTGCTGTTTGCTTTGCTCAAATGTTGTTTCCTTTAGCTGTTATGTGGTCTCCAACAAAGCATTCTCTGCTTGTTAGGAGACTGGGAAAAAATCCCCACAATCAGAGCTCTGCTTCCTTTTTCCCAAAAGATGAAGAGCAAGCTGGCAGGTCAGTGGGCAGAAACATCCAAAAAAATCACTTATGGCAGTCAAGAAGTAATTGGACAAAGCCATGCTGGGAGGATGGTGGTGGCAGTCTGTCCCTTGGCAGTCCCTTCCTGGCATGACTTGCTGCCTGGTCCTCCAGCTGCCCACTGCCTTTTCCCCCTGGGCTTCTGGCACAGGTTTATACTTTGTTCAAGTATTAGGAATATAAAAAGAAAGATCACAGCATGAAGGTTTTAGGTTGAAACCAGAGAAATTATGTCTTCTTCAAGGAGCGTTGCATACCACTGCCATCAGAGCTGGGTGTCCCATGGCTCTATTGCCACCAAGGCTCCCAGACCTCTTGGGCTGTATCTCATCAAGCTGGGGCTTGCAGCACCCTGTAGGATGGCTACTAAGACCAGCCCATGCTGACACTGGATGGGTCCCTGGTCTGCCCAGATGACTGGGGATGTTTGGTTTCATGTCAGCTCTGATGTGATGTTTCTACAAGTATGTAACAAAGGGTTTCACAAATGCTGAGGCTCAGTGGTGTTGGGGTACAGGAGGGACCCTGGGGCTCAGGAGTCCCCAGGGAGCCTGGGCTGAGACCTGGGTAAGAGCTGAGCTGAGCTGCACCAGAGACCACGTCCTCCCTGCAAGCAGTGCCAGCGACTCAGGAAGGTACAAATTGCTTCTTTTAGTGGCTGCTATTAGGTGGTTTCTGGGGACCTGCCAAGATAAAAGGAAAATGTGCTAAATATTGTTAGCTGAGATCAGGCCAGAGTGAGTGCTGGAGGCAGGGGATCAGCCTCTGCTGGGGATCCCTGGCTGGGGAGCTCAGATCTGCCTTCCCTCCCAGCACTCACAGCCTGGTGGAGTGCACAGAGGCAGCTGTGGGTGCCAGGAACGATTCCCGGCTGCACCACTTGCTCCAGATGAGAGTCACTCCTGCCCCATCCCAGCCCACCCCTGGAGCAGGACATCCCACAGCAGAGGTGGATGGAGGCACTGGGATCCCTGTGGAGGAGTGCAGGGAGTCTGTGCAGGGCTGTGTTTGCACTGTGGGATCTCTGTGTCCTGATCACTGTGGGGTCTCTGTGTCCCTCACTGACCAAGGCTCTGCTTTGCCTTCCAGCACAGCTACAGGGAGGTGGGGATCCTGCTGCTCTACCTGGCTGTGGGGGTCTCTGTCTTCTCTGGTGTGGCCTACACTGCTGAGAAGGAGGAGGACGTCGGCTTCGACACCATCCCGGCGTGCTGGTGGTGGGGCACGGTCAGCATGACCACCGTGGGCTACGGGGACGTGGTGCCCGTCACTGTGGCGGGCAAGCTGGCGGCCTCGGGCTGCATCCTGGGGGGCATCCTGGTCGTGGCACTGCCCATCACCATCATCTTCAACAAGTT
>NW_005054337.1:4283593-4285209 GCF_000277835.1 Geospiza fortis | reverse complement strand
AGCCCCTGAGCCCTTGCTCTGCAGCCCTGGGGCCCATGGGACCTGCTGGGGCCTACCTGGGGCCTGTGGGACCTGCTGGGGCCTACCTGGGGCCTGTGGGACCTGCTCACGGTGAGCACACCACGGTGGAGAAGCCATGGCCAGCATCAGCCTGTGAAGGACAGGAGGGGTTGGAGGAGATGCCCAGGGGATGCTGGCTGCTTCCAGACCCTGTGCCTGCCTGGCTGTGTCTCAGCCTTCACCTTGCTCACCCGTGGCTGCAAAGGGAGGTTGTGGTACTGGATATACCCCTGCCAGAAAGGGAGGCAGAAAATAAGAAATGCAAGTGACCCCTGATCAGGCACTGCCCCAGGTGTATGGAGAGGGATTTTCCTCTGCCCTAGCGTTTTGTGTTGTCCAGGGTGAGGTTAAATAGCTCAAGGATGAGGCAGCCCTCAATAGGCTGGCAGCCCTTACAGATCTGTGCTGTGTTGACAGCTCCAGCCCCTGCCTTGTCCTTTCCAGCAGGAAACAGGCTCAAAAGGCTCATCTGTCCCTCCAGCCATAAAGGCAAGGGGCTGGGAATGAGCCTGTATGGGAGGAGAGGTGGTGCTCAGCTCAGGGTGAGCCCCATGGGATGGGATTGACTGAACCCCACCTTCTTTCCATTGCTGGGATTTATCTGCTCTCCTGCACTGCCACTGCTGGGACCTGCAGGGATCAGGGGCTGTGCTGGGAGCGTGGCACAGCTGGGAGCACTGCCCATACGTGGGGATGGACACTGCCCACACACCTGGGCATGGCCAGGATGGCAGAAGGAACACCGAACTCTGAGGCAGCGCAGTCAAAGGGGTCAAGCTGGGGGAGCTGAGGAGCCAATCCCAGTGGGGCTGTCCCCCAAACCCTGGTGTCCCTCACCACAGCCCCTAGCCTGGCTTTGTCCTGCCTCTTCCCTCCCTGTCTCAGGGCCAGGAGGGCTGTAAGGAGGGGGTCACACTGCCCCAGGTGTCCTCACAGGGAGCTGAGCCCCCCGAGTGCCTCTGCACTCACCTTCCCCCTGCAGGGAGAGAGCTGGGGCAGAGGGGACCTTGCCCTGCTTTTGTCACCACGGCCTCTGAGCCCCTCACAGCCAGGCAGGGAGGTCAGCCTGGAACACAAACCCCTTCCTGCCTGGACCCCAGCCCACCTGAGCACTTTCAGGGCACAGCATTAATTCCCTACAGAGCTTTTCCTCTCCCTCCCACCCCTGTTCTCTGGAATTGTGCATCTCTGTTGCACACACAGGAATGCACCCAGCAATGCCTGTTTCAACAGGAGAAATGTGCATCCCACAATCCCAAACCACCTCAAACACACTTTAAAGGCTGCAGGATGACCCCAGGATCATGGCTTTGCTGCTGCTTTCCTGGCTGGGTTTCAGCCCGGCTATATTTGCTGGTGCTGGCTCTGCCTGTAGCCATCTGCTGGTGACAGGCAAGGAAAGCCAACACTGGTGCAGGTCCAGCCTTTCCAAGCCCAGTGGGACTCAGGGAGGGTCCCCAAGGAATGGTAGTGTGGGATGGGAGGGTGCTCACGCTTCTGGCATCATCAAGTCTTCCAGTACCAACTCCATGGTCCTCTCTGTGCTTATTCCTGCT
>NW_005054337.1:4230982-4283454 GCF_000277835.1 Geospiza fortis | reverse complement strand
GAGCTGGGACTGGAGAGCAGCACCCCCTGCTCCAACCAGCTCCTGCTGCACTGTTACTTGAATACAGGAAGGAGTTTCCCCTTCTCAACATAAATATTCCAGTAGCAAAATGTATTCAAATGTGAAGAGTAAATTATATCTATTAATGAAAAAGCATTATGCAATTAATTAGGAGCATGTAAATTAATTTTCTATCTATGCATGGGATGCATACTGTATATTTTATTAAAGACCTCAATGACCTGCTGTGGATGGTTTCTGTTTTGTGGCAGCTGGATGTGCTCATGCAGCCCATGGGCTGAGCCAGGGCTGGGGCAGGGTGAGCAGGAGCAGCCAGTGCTGCAGGTCCCTGTCAGCCAGCCCCAGCCCCACCCTGGAGCCCAGCAGAGCTCTCACCTGAGCCCTGCTCTGGATGGTGGGATGCTGTGGGACGCCGTGGGATGCTGTGGGATGCTGTGGGACACTGTGGGATGCTGTAGGATGCTGTGGGACGCTGTGGGATGCTGTGGGATGCTGTGAGATGCTGTGGGATGCTGGATGCTCTCTGGCTGACAGCTGTCCTCATGCCTGGAGCACTGCTGTGATCTTGCAGGAGCAGCTGGAGTAACCCCCCTTCCTGAGAGGCTCTGGAAAAAGCCCCTCACAGGCATCACAGCGGGGAGGGAGGACATCCTGGTGCTGTCTGTGGCTCTCTGATGCTCTGAAATGAAGGGAGGTCTCTAGGCTGTTGCTCTGCAGGGGCTGGCTGGGGAGGGCACCACTGCTCTCCCTGTCTGCTGGGCACGATGGGGTAAAAACACTATCTATTCCTTTGAGAGCTTTCCCATTAAAAAAATGAAAAATCCACATTCTGCCAATCATTCCAAGGCAAAAGCTGCCCTACCTGGGGGGCTACAAGCAAGGCAGGATCTGTGAGCCCCTCTGCCCCACATCAGAGGGGGCACATCAGAGGGGGCTGGGGCACGAGAGCCCCGAGCTCGGGTTTGGGAAAGCCACACAAGATGTTTTCTTTTTTTAGCCTCCTGCTCCCTGTGAAGACATTAGGATTTGTATGGCTCTGAGTAAGTGCACCAGGAAAATCCTCCCACTGCTGTGCAGGCAGATCTGGCAGAGCTGGAGCTGTGCAGAGCAGGAAGGTGCCCAGCAGCAGAGTGGGTGAGCACAGCCCACGCTCCCAGCCAGGCTGTGCAGCACTGGGCTGCAAGGACAGCCTCTCTTACTAGTGCTAAGGCAAGTAGGAAACTCTTGTTCTTTTGCTAATCCCTAATCAGTTTTCCTGAGTGGCTGCATTTTCATTTGATACAGTGGGTAAATCAATTACACACTTTATCAGGTTATTCCTACAAAGCTGCTTTCCACATTCACCAAATGATTGACTAAAGCATGACTCTCTTGCCTCCAGGGAATGGTGATTAAGGAGTGACCTTATTAAGCTGTTTAATGCAGCTGAGAATTAGACAACTCTGCTCAAAGAGACAAAGTAAACTTCATTACCTTTGTTTAAAACTTCTTTTCCTTTGCCAACTTTCAGATCCATGACTACCCTGAGCATGGTCTGTGCACTTGGCTGGTAATTAGAAAACCAGGAGATTTTAAAGGGCTTCATCTGTAGGAAGGAAAGACTCCTCACTGGTAGTGTTTCTGGGATCTCTTCTGCTCACAGATTCTTACAACCCTGCTGACCTCAGCAAGAATCAGTTCTCCCTGCTTGAGCACACTGCTTGACACGTTGAATCAGTGTTACTTCTATTTGCTGAACTATGGAAGGAGACCAGTAAAAACAAACAGTACAGTAATTCCATTTTTTTTTTACAAAATAATATTAAACCACTTTTGCCTTGTAGTGAGACAGCCCCAAGGTCTGCATATATTTATGGGTTCACTTTAGCCTTTACCTGAACCCAAGCTGCTAACTTAGTTGTAGGAAAAACACAAAATCAAGACTTCTATTCTAACCATATGAGAGAGCCAAATGAGCAGCCTCGAAGGCATGGAATTGAATTAACCAAATGTGCCTAGACAGGCCACACCATTTCAGGGAATCAAACCCAGAGGTCAGGCCTGCAGGGAGGCACAGCACCAGCAATGTTCACAGCATCTTCACATGCAGACCTCGAGTCTGCTGAGAGCAGCACAGTGGGAAAAACTGCCCCACATTTCTTTCAAGATCATGCTCTCTGTAGTGAAGGAATATTGGTCCAGAGCTTGTGAGCCCCTTGGGCAGAGGAAGATGCACCTTACAGCTCAGTTGTCTGCTGGCTGTGCACAGACAGGACTGCAAGAGGCTGCTGTCACCACTCAGGATGGGACTCAGGGACTCTGGGCTCCCTCCACATCCAGCACTGTATTGATTTGGACAGCAACACCCTAGAGGGGAGCAGGGCAGTCCTTCATAGATGGAATTGAATTGTTTTAAAGGTTTTAAACACACTGGCTTTCTTCCTGGGCTCTTAAATTAAAGAGCAATTAACTTTCAGTCTAGAAAGAGCTGATGGGTATTTCCTGGTTTGACTCATCAAAATTTTGCCAAAATGATTAGTGAAATGAAAAATTGTCAACTCTCTAGGCAGGGCTGTCAGCCAACACTCAGCATTTATCCAAGCTCAGACTCTTTTGGCCTCTGGACAGCAGGAAATGGTACAAAATGAAGGTGTAGGAAATGAGTAGCTGGGCAAAAAGGACACTGGAACAGCAGCTCCTGTAGCTTAATGCTTATAATTATTAAAAACTGCTGGCGCTATGGGCTTAGTGGAGAGCTGACTTCTTCCTTTATGGGGGAGAAAACCAAGGCTAACCACCAGCCCCAGCTCGTGGGCACCTGTTGTTGCTGGGTTTGTTAGCCACAGGCAGAAGTTTGTGCAGCAGGTGCAGCGCTGCCAGCACAGAGGGAGTGCACACAAACCCTCCCCTGGTATGGCTGCACAACCCTCCCTCCCTTTGCTCTGGGGCTCCACAATATCCTGGTAATGCTGCTGAGAAGATGTGAGAGCTCCAGGCTTCCCCAGTTACTAGAAAAGCCTGCAGCCTCCCTCCCTTTGATTCCCAAGCTCCTTCCCAACACTTAAAAGCTCAGATCTATTTTGTTTCTTCCGGAATTGCTAACCAAAGCTGACTCCTGAATGAATTCTGTCTCTGCTCCAGTTAGTCATCCCTCCAGGACAGATTTAGTAACTGCTCAGGGAAACCACATCGAAGCCAACAGTTCACCATTGGAAGGCAGCACCCACTCACTGTCAGCTTCATCTTCTCCTGAGCTAGAAAGCTCAAAGTGCAGCAAGTGAGCCAGAATTAGGAGTGAGCCTCCAGCCTCACCTGTTGTGTAGGAAGGTGGATAAATTGGAATGTACCTAGGCCCAAATGTGCCTGCAGGTTCAGGGAAGCTGCTGCAGACAGCAAGGACCTACAGCAGAGCTCAGCATCCCCATCTGCCAAAGCACCCCATGGGAAATCATCCCTCCTGCACGGCTGGAGCTCCAGGCAGGGCTGCCTGTGCTCCTCCCTGTTGGAACTGCCTGAGCATCACCTCCTGAACCCCACAGAGCTGCCAGCACATGGAGCTGCCCCTCTGCTCAAGCTGCAGAATTAGTAATGTTTTGAAACATGTGTCTGACATGTTCACTGCCCGTGCTCCTGAAAGCTTGTGCTCTCCTCTGGAACGTTGCATAACATTGGCTGACTAGAGGTGCATCGTGTTTAAACTTCTCCTGGTAAACAGCAACACCCCTCAAGTACTGCAGTGCATAAATATGAGACACAACACTGATGCTTTCAGGTAGGGACAGTTTATTTGCCCCTTTGAACAAATAAGGCAAGATATTTGAGAAAGATCAAACAAAATCTCCTGTATCAAACTGAGAGGAATGCAATAAAAGTTACTGTTCCATACATATACAAACTAAAGACCCAACACTATTATATACAAACAGGCAGATCTTACAAAACAGCATTTCAAGTCAGCAGTTTATGCCAGTGTTGCTAATTTCTTTGTTACAAAAAAAAGTTAAAGCTACAAACTTCACATTTGTAAGTCTCACATGACTGACACCATCAGTATCTCTGGGTTTTAGAAGCAAAGAGAATGGTTCGTCCAGAACCCTTTCCAAATGCAGATGGGCCCAAGGAGCACATGGATGCAGCTTCTCAATTATGCCATTTTTTGCTTAAAACTTTGTCAAAACATCCTTCCCTTATGGTACCAGCCTTGGTCATAGCTTGGAGGACGCTGAGGAATGAACAGGTACTGTGCTCCCAGACATTCTACAAAGGGACCAAAAAGGGAAATATTTTCTCCAACAAATTGAAAACCAGTGAAGGAGAAAATAATTCCTCTGCACTACAGCTCCAAATGCAAGAAACATCATTAAGTCTCACCCACTGCAAGCATTTTAGAAAGGTTCAAAGACAGTTAAGCCATTGGACCAGTTTTAGTTATTTTGGTTCATTTGCTATATTTTAAGACAATCACGTCAGCAAAGCAGAGTATTTCAAGAGTGCTTACATTCAGTTACAGCAGTCACAGGTTGCATATTCTGTAAATAGACACCACCTCGTGGTGTTTCACCTTAAAGTTGGGGTTTCTAATGCCCTCTGATCTCTACAGAGTTATCTATACAGTGCAGAGGAAAAAATCCTTCCAGCAGAACAGGTTCAACCCACACCACACAGGCAGTGCACAATTTACCATGTCACAGACCTCTGTGTCTGTCACACCAGAGGTGCTGGGCCAGATCCACCCAAGTGACTTATACAGGATCCAACACTGACCAGAGAATGCCCTGCTGAGTTGGAGGAGTTTCTTTGATGCAAAGGATGCTCATGAAAATTGCTCATCACGAAGACATGGTTAGGGCAAAGCCCATTGCACAGATTCCAGATGAGCATGGCAGGAGCCCTGATGTTCCCCAGCACCTGGGGCTGTCAGACTGCTGGCTATCCCAGGATGTACTCCTCCTGCAGCACCCTACATACACCACTCACTGCCTCCCTTTTCCTTAGGGACAGCTGTGACCCCACTGCATTAGCAAACTGAGACAAACCCATGCAATGAGGGTAAGGATGGCTTGGTTCCTTTCACAGCTGTGGAGCAAAACTGTGAGCAGCAGCCAAGAGGGGAAACAAGACCCTACAGAAACATGAAACAAACACATCACCTCTGTAGCAGCATTTGATTCAGGAGACACTGCTGTTTAATCATCTGGGTGATGCACCAAGGCCCAGTTCAAAAGCACAACGTGGAAACTCTTCCCTCTATCAGAACAAAATAAAATAACATTGGTAGAAACACTTGCTTTGCCCAAACATTCCATCATATGCTAGGCACACCTAGAACTGCACAGGGGGCAGAGGCATTGCTCAGTCTCTGCCCTCAAACAGGCTTTGTTTTACTCTCCACTCTGGCGTGAGCTGATTGCACCGTCCTCACAGCGATTGTACGTGCTTGGGGCATTGTGGCTGATTGAGCTATGCTGGGCAGGATGGCAGGGAAATTAAAAAAAAAAACCAAAAACAAAAACACAAGAGCATCCAGAGGAGCTGGAAGAGACTGCACCTCTTCCAGCAGGACACTGGTAATTGTCTTCTCATCCACATCAACCCTGCCTTTGCTGCACCACCATAAATGCACATCTTTGTTAATTTAACAGTCTTTACTTTCAGTTTGACTCTCCTGATGTGCTAAACCTTGCAGAAATGTGAAGGATTGTGAAATCAAGTTTTTGTTCAAGCATCCAAAGATGTAAATTTGAAATGAAGCCTATAAAATATTTCACAAGCTGTGGAGATTTTTAAGTCCTCTTAGACACAGCTGAAGTACCTAATTCCTGAGAGAGGTTCACACAACTTCCACCCATTCAAACGCTGTTTCTTTTTCCCAGCACTCCATTCTCAGCAGGGTCTCCCTGAAGGACATTTCCAAACAGACAGAAAAAGGGGTATCAGATCACTGACTGGCTTTTGGTTTTAAGTGGGTGTGGATTTTAAATTACAGAATGTAATTTCTTATGGAGGCACAACATGCTTTATCTACTCGTGTAAATTCATGAAGTACACAAAACGAGGACAAAACTGAGGTCTTGAAGGAATAACACTTGCTTAAAGCACACAGTGTAAGGCATGGGGCTTATTACAGGCTTTTTAAAAACTGAGATTTAAGTTCTTTCAAAAGGCTGGAACAGTTTGTACATGTTCTCACCTGCTCTCTTCAGTGACCCAAAACTTATCAGTACCTTAACAGTAGAAACAGTTAACAGCTTGAAATTGAGTCTGTGCATTCACAAAGGAAAACAAAAACCCCACAAAAGAATCAGCTGTTACAGACAACCATCTGTATTAACTTAAACCAAAATAGACTCCTGAAAGTTCAGTTGAAAAGAGAGTGAGCCAACTTTCATTAGCCAATTTCTATCTGGTTCCTCTGGTTTAAAAACAACCCTCCTAAAAACAGTAACAGAACTCTTTTGAAATTACGTTTTAAATACATGTCTAACATTAAAACATACAATCAGGCTGTGGGGAAAAATAAACGAGCAGAAGTATTGCCCTCTATTTTGCTAGCATATTTCAATAGAAATCAATCTGTTCAGTAGTCATAAAAGCAAGGGGCTGATTGTTTGAGGGTGGGAGAAGGTTCCCCCCATGGCTCAGAAGTTCTGCTGCCGCCGCTTCTTGGCTTCAATGGCGTCGAGGATGGGCTGACGTTTGGATTGGTACTTCTGGCGAATCTCCTCGATCTCCTGCTCCATCATGGGGTCCAGGGCAGAGAGCCTCTTCTGCAGCTCATCCACGCTCCAAGTCTTCAGCTAGCAGGGAGACAAAAGAGAAACAGACACTGGCATCAGTGCAAGCACCACCTGCAGGGATCCTGCTGCTCCTCTGACGGCCACAGAGCATCTTCCAGCAGGGAAAGGCCCAGAGCTCTGCTGCAGGCTGCTGCCCTCAGTGAGAGTGGTGTGAGCCTCAGGATACTGCTGCTGCTCATTTCACAGGTACATTACATGCTCTGGTTGCTGGCAGAGTGAGCACACAACCAACCAGTGAAATGTTTCCCCCATGGAGTTGTTTTTTTAATGCTTTGTTTTGCAGGCATAGGACAGAAATGCTGCACTGAAAATGAAAGTAAGCAAAGTTCTCTTCTCCTCCCCTGTCTTTGCAACTAAACCTCCTTATGTTTAAAGACTAAAGGAGACATAGAGAACAGGAAGAAAATACTATCATTGAAAAAAGCTGCATGTGAAAAAAAAAAGGCAATTATATTCAATCAGGCCAAATCTCAGTCATGGTGAAGAATTCAGACTCTTCTACACCAGAAATCCCAGAGCACAAACACAACTTTGGGTCAGCCTTGTACTGATAAAATATGCAAGTACAATTTGTATTTCCCTGTACATGTGAAGAAGTCAGGCTCATCTGGACAAGCTCCCTCTCCCTGAATTCTCTCTCTCTCCCTGACCTTTTTGTTTAATTGGCTATCTTTTGCTTTGTGGCAATTTGCTAAGAACTGGCACAGGAAAGTTTTGCTCTGTGATTACAGATTCCAAGTGTGGCCTGGGACAGTCTCGATTGTCCACAGACACAGCCTTTATGTAATGTTATAATATTATAACTGGTGCAAAAGACAGGATTTTAGTAGAATGTTAAAAATACGGACCCTGGAAGTGCTTCAGATGTTTACTTAAGCACCAGTCCTTTCCCCATCCACGACCAAGTGATCACAGGAGAGACTGTTTTACAGGCACTCCAGCAGGACAGAAATGACTGTGCAGCACCTGCTATCACTAAGCACCTGCTGTGGATGCTAAGAATATGCAAAATAATGTGGGTTCTTTCTTCTGCACAAAAAACTGTCAATTTTTTTTGTTGTTTTCAACAAATGTCATAATTAAGTGACTTATCTTTATTTTCCTGCAAGTGGGGCTGTCCTAGTTCAGCTGTTAATTAATCAGCTGTCATGATTTTTCTTCAAGCCATTTCTGAACCAAAACATGAAGTGAAATGTTTGCTGCCTACTATAAGGCAACAAATGAATGTTTAATGGCAGTTTGCATCACTCCTTAAAACTAAAATATGGAACTCCTTATGCCTTTTCCTGAGTGGAAGAGATACCAGTCCCTAAATCACAAAGTCACCTGCTGCTTAATTTCTCACAATGTCTTTTGAAGTTCTTTAGCATATTCTGCTAAAGAACTTCATATTCTGCTGTTTCAAGATCACAAATCCATTTTAATAATCCAGGCACACATTGGAACAACCTTTCTGCCCAGGGTATACAGTATTTCAGCCTTTCCAATCAGGCAACTGTTCATTAGAAAGACAAAGCACTTCCTCCACAAAGATATATATTATTTATACACATTAATGCAACTTTAACAGGCAGCAGTTTAAGTTGATGCATGGCACCAGTTGCCTTTTCACACTAATTTATTAAGGAGCAGGTAATTATTCAACATTCCACTTCCTCACAGTCTAGGGAATTGAAAAGTCAAATAAAAATGCAAACCAGAAGAAAATATTAATACAAGTACTGAATACATATACTAAGCAGCTACACCTCTCCCAGTGCTGGACTGCTTAAAGAGAGTGTTGGAACAAATCTAAACCACCTTGCTCAAGGTGTAAGCCAACTGTTAGATGTGAGAAATTGCCTTAGGGCTGCAATCTTCCAGAGATGCCCTTTGAGCCTTCTCTGCCATCCTCCTGAAGTGCCTGGGTGCTGCTCAGAGCCAGAAACGAAGTGCCTGAGCTGGCAGAGCAGATGTGCAGTGATGGGCTCTCCAGAACACGTGGCTGTAAGAAAACACTGCCCTACAGCTGTCCTTGAGCAGGATGGAGCATCAGGGACATCCTCCAGTGACACACCAAGCCTTCCTGCAAAGTGCAAGAGCTGCTTGCCAAGAGACACAACAGCTTTGACAATTCCTGGGACTGTGTTTGCCAGGACAGATGGCTGAACAGTGTGGAAGATGCTGGAGCACAGCTAAGTCTGGAGTGGGCAAAGCCCACAGATTTATGTGAATATGAGCCAACTGGAAGTGGGTTACCTGCATGATGCAGAGCACAGTGGAGCTTACAGAGCTGATCACGGGTTAAACATGACAGGGAGGCTGGGGGAAGGGAGGGATGGGTGTAGGAGCGTCGGGAGGTAGGACGGTGGGGATGAATGGAGACAAGAGATCTCTGCAGCCAGGTCTGGAACTTGGGGTTTATTGCAAAGGGCCTGGGTGCAGGGCCCTGCTGGGAGCTGCCAGCCACAGCTCAGAGCAGGTCTGAGAGAAGAGAGGGGGAGAGAGGATGAGAGGGCAACAGAGTAGAGGGTAAGAGCATAAAAGGGTAAGAGAGTAAAAGGAGCGAGGTTCCCGTTACAATACATCTCCTTCTGTGCTGAATATTCTAATTCTCACTAACCAATCTAGTACAATATACAAATCCTACAGCATTTACACACAGCCTATAAGAATCATTAAATCACCATACTGTGTTGCATTTTAAACTCTAAAAACTCCTCTTTGGACCCCTTCTGCCGAGCTAGTAGGGTCTGCTCTGACCCTTGGACCTGTCTGCAAGCAGAGGGTATTGTTTCATCAAAAGGGGATTACCTTCAGCCAGCCACACCATTGTTTTCCAGTTGTTCAGTAACTCAGGTATCTCAAAGCTTGCTTTCATTTCAATCTCGCTTATAGTTTCTATATTCTCAAAGTCTTTTGCCAGACAATCATATTTATAAGGCCTTCCTGTTTCATCTTCCCCAACAGGGAGGCAAGTCCATGTGCCCAGGAACCTGGGAGCACAGGAACACCCTGTCAGTGAACATGAACAACTCATGGTTTTCATCTGGAACAATGGCACACTACTCCTGGAAGGGGTGGAGAAGCCAAAGGGCAGCACTGGTGCAAGGTGCAGGAGGTGACTGCTCAGCCCAGATGAGCTGATGGGAGACTGGCAGGTCCCCAGTTAGAGCCACGAGAGCCACCCAGAGCAGGGGACACCCAGCCCTCTGCTCCCACTGTGACAGCAAGAGCCTGGGGACCTGGCCTGGGCAATCACTCAGCCTGTCCTTCCACTCAACACACACATCTTCAGAAGGTAAAAAAAAACCCAACAAACTGCTCAAAATGTGATGGCCTCCATTTCACTTTGCTGCCTGGCATTGCACTGTAAGGCAATGGCACAGAAATGAAGTTTTAGACTCCAGTGTATCTGTTTCTGCACTCCTGGGACAATGACATTATTCTCTTAGAGAAACGCCAGGAGCAAAATAAGACAAGAAGGACAAGGACAGCATCTCATGACAGACGGTTACTCAGGGTAAAGTCTCAGCACTGAGCAGCTGCAATTAGAGCTGGTTTTAGCCACGGGCTCAGTCCCATTCCTCTCCTCACTTCTCAGCATTTCCTCTGCTCTAAGAAGTCTAACTGTCTCTGTAAAAGCTATCTATTTTTGTCCATGCTGATCAAATACCTAAGACAAACTTCTAAAGGAAGGAATCTCATTTCAAATGTAAAGCTGGATAAAAAAATACTTGTTCTAAGGTTGGCCAAACAAATCTATCAAAATTGTGAGGAGGCAGCACATGAAACTCTTCCAGCAAGCCTGTATGTTGAGAAAGCTAATTTTTAACCGTTTGATTAACAGTTGTATTTTTACTTGAGCTTTTGAGAATGATCTTAACTCTGTAAAAATGCCCAGCTGAAGACATATGTCAGAGGTGGAAGTGCTCATCTGAAAGCCTCTCACCCACAGCTGTTGGATGCTGCTTGTTTTCTTCAGACACCACTGACAGCAACATCTTGTTTTAACATGCTGATGATTTCTACTGTATAATTCAGAAGGACATACATAATTATATCCTTTGGAAGGACATAACCTACAGCCTTTTCATGCCTACGCAGTAGTGATGGACAAATCAGGAACAGATCATTTTAAGTACAATTTCTTCCTCAAGGAGAAGGTTTGTAAGCTATTCATGACATTCCTTTGTCAGCATTTCTGACAGATTTGCAGACAACTACCCCACTGAATAATGTTGAACTCAGCAAACTGCTTCTGAGTTGCAGTTCTTTCAAATCAGCACTTTAAAAACAGGGGGGAAAAAACCCCCACTTGTATTTCCTACAGTCAGGTAAAGTATCACAGCAACATGATATTCTACTGAATGTAAATGAGCCTAAGCAGCAAAAGGAGAATACGTATAAGCTCTCTGCAGACACAGCCACAGGTCTGGCATTCAAGGGCACCATGGTCTGAACTTTATACCTCTGCTGTTCTGACCCAAGCAAGACACAGTCCAAAACCCTGCCACCATGCCAGATTTCTGTTTCACATAAAACAAACAAAAAAATCTGTTGTAAAACACAAAGCCTAGAGGATTAACTCAGCCTCTGCCCCATCCCCACGAAAACCAAACAAAACCACCAAATGGTGAAAACTTTTTGAATTAGAAGCTGATGCAAATAATTTATCCCAGTCCTTTTCGTACCCACAGCCCTCACAGCAAGGAGCAGCCGTGCTGGTTTGCTACAGCAAGGTTTGTAGCTTGCCCAGTTTGGGGCTTGGCACATCCTCTGGTCCCTCAAGAGTCCCTGAGCAGCACAAGGTCAGCACTGCCTGGGCCAGCCTGCACTACTGACATCAATGCAGCTGTCCAGTGACCCCTGAGCCACTCCAGCCATCATTCTTATCTGCTCCTCTGGCAAAACCACTGCCAGCCAATCTCCCTGCTGCAGGAATTATAAGCATCAAGCAGAAATGAGCTGTTTCCCAGCAGCTTTCACACATTTCTCTCCCAACAAAGAGTTTTGGCCAAGCTCGAGTTCACTGACTGCACAGGAATCGAAAAAATATTATCTTGGGGCAAGTGGAAAACATGTTCCTCCTGAAACTGTCTTTTTACTCACTGACACTGAATTTGACCCCTGCATTAAGCACAAAGCCTTTTCTTTGCATGTTTGCAAGGTTTCAAGCTACCTGGGCTTTGCTTTTAAATGCTGTCTTTGAAATCCTGAGGCTTGTGGCAAACAGGAACCCTCCATCCCCCGGGTGGATGCAGCTTTTTTACCATCATTTTTCAAATGTGCAGATAGACCCTGACTTCTGGAACTAAAATTGGAGTATCTATGACACTGGTGAGATGAAGTTACTTTCCTCCTGCTGGAAGCATTTGAACAGTTTTTCAGAATGAGAATATTTTCAAGCCTTGGTACTACAACCAAGCCTACAAATAAAATTGGGAAGTTGTTCTCTCCTTCCTTAGCCCTCTAGACATATTCCTCTGCCATCATTCCTGTGAGTTTGAACACTTGTCTTCTACATGCCCAGGGTGTTTTCCAAGTTTCCTCCCACTGTTACCCAGAGCCTGTGGCTTTTTAGAAAGAAAACACCCAGCTGTAGCAATTGCTCTGCCTGCCTTTCACCCAGAGATTCCAGGTGGCATTTACTGCTCAACATGACTTGATGTCAAACTTTTAAGTTTTATATAGCCTTTAGAAAAACTAGCTTTGGCAATTATCACTTCATAAGGGGCAGTGGGAGTTCGAAGACTAAAATACAGAAGTAATAAAATTGCAGCTTCCCACGCTACACAGGGAAATAAATTCTTAGTAGAAAAGATACAAGCTAGATGGGAGCCAAGGAAAAACAAATTAATTGTCTATTTAGCACAGCTTTTATTGTTATAGTTTCCCTTTAAGCCTAGTTTTATGCTGCAATCTAACAGTTCTTGACTGCATACCCAGTGATCAAAGCCCCCCATAGAACTCATCAATCCCATCAGCAGGGTGCACAACCCATCAATTTTTTTGTGTGTATTTAGACAGGCAAACTCTAAGCATGGCTTGAGAAGGGGTTTTACCCAAATCAAGTTACCCAAGCTATGCTAAACATTAAATGCCAAACGGGAATTTGCTGTTAGAGATAATGCAAAGCATTACCACAGTAATACAGTAGCAAGTCTGCTTTGGAAAAACAAAACCAGAACCAACTGGGACTGCAATGGTGTGGAAGCCCCTCAGGGGAGGCTGTCGATGATCACACAGCAAAAGTGGCTACATATGAGACAAGTATAAAACAATTCCTAAAAATTCAATTAAATGCTCAGGTGTCCTTTAGGAAGAGAGGCTCTTCACAGAAGAGAATAATTAAACTCTTCACTTGACCTTGGCCATCACCAAGGCTATCAAGATGTTTCCCCGCTGATAAAACCAAGGGCACACTGACACTTCCTTCTCCACAACCCTGCAGATCAGTTTGATGTGAATCCACCTCAACTCCTGAACTCTTCTGCTATCACCTCCTCGAGCAGAGTTTTATTTCTGGGAGGAGCTCTCCGATCAGATGCCACTTGCCGTGGCTGTTTGCAGCAGCCACCTTGGGACAGAGCTCAGGCTGCAGCTGCAGGACAGCAGGGGTGCTACAGACAGCATGAGCCAGAGAGGGGTGGCAGAACCCAGGGATTCATCAGGGGGAGCTCTGACAAGTGCAAGAGCTGAGATTATCCTGGAATTAGCTTCCTGTAACTGGAAAGACTGGTTAAACAAGGTATCCATTAAATGCTCACATCAAATATACTCTGAGGACACAGATTACTCAAAAGTACTATGCACTTTTTTTAAACCAGAAAAAAAAAAGTCCTCAATTTCTCCAGCCAAAATTAAATTGTAGTAAGGTAATTTCTCAGGCTCAGCAGTGCTCCAGATTTTAGATCTTGAAGATGGTGATATAAATTGGTGTTGGAATAGCATGCCATTTTTTTCCCATAGCATTTTTCCTGAAATGCTGCCTCAATATCACTTGGCATACTTTCAATCACTGCTCTAAAAATTAAGTGCCTCGTTCTCGTTTACGTTTCCAGCATGAGAAAGCCTTGATGTAATGTATGAGCAGGCATTAACTATTTATTCACTTTAAGTTGTCAAATGCAAAGGACACAAGGACCTACTGGCATTTTCTGACCATTTCTCCTCATCCATCAGGTCCCTACAACTTCACAGATCTGTCAAGCAGCCACGCTACGGAGGGGCTGCAGTAAATCAGAACGAGCCCTTGTGCCTACACAGGCACTAATTATCTTGCTTTTCCTCCCTTTTAGCATCAGCATGTCAGTGAAGTTTCTCACTGTTATGAAAGCAGTGGATGAAATGCACTCATTGTGGGATTTCATGCAACATTAAAAATACAGATATTAATCTTTCAAAAGATTTGAAAAATAAGTCTCAGCAGCACAAGCTTCTGCTTTTAAAGCACCTTAATTATTTAGGCAATATACTGGCAAAACACATCATGGGCTGCAGCATCCAGCACCAGCCAAAAGAGCACTGCAGCTACAACGGCCCAAAGATGGAGAGATCACAGCAGGAGCTGTGATCAGTGCACATCTGGAGACTCTTCTCAGGCCTCCTCACCTGAGCAGCAGGTGGCTTTCCACAAAAAAACATCACTTTCAGTGAGATCATAGGTGACCCAGAGGTCAAGTCAGCTTCAGCCAGTTAAATATTTAACTGCAATCACAGCATCACTTTTGTGGAAGAAAAGATGGACACTACCACACTCTCAGCTTTTGATCCCCAGCTGAACTGGGAAATCTCAACAGAGAGTTGTATCAGAGGAGACCCAGGGGCTCTCAAGAGAAGCGTTTGGGATGGCTCTACCTCACTTGCATGGATGTGGAGCTACTGAAAGTGAAGCACCTTATTCTTATGGATGCCAATAAGGATTCCAGTTAATTTTCCATGTAGCTCCGCTTACTTGATTAACATAAAGGTTCATGACACCAGACCATGGTATCTGTATTACCCCTCAGAATTCCTGAGGGCCATGTGTGCCATCCTTCTCCTTGCCAGACACACTGGGAAGAGCATGTCTGAACTGGAACTGCCTCTGCAGGAATGACAGCTGCCAAGACCTCTCTCCCCAGCCCGGCAGCCTGAGCAAGGCTTCTCCCAAGCAGGCACAGGATCCCAGCTCCAGGGGCAGCTGCCCCTCTGCTCCAGCACTGCTCCACTGCTGGGGTCTCACCAGGGCCTGCTGAGGCCACTGTTTGCTACTCCACTATACCTTATTTCAGGCTACAGTTATCCCCAGAATGTTTGATCCTGCTGGTTCAGCAATTTCTCAATCCCACCTTGAGCAGCCCATTCCTGTGGCTGCTCTGGAAGAGACACACACGCCCTGGGCACACAGGGGCTCCTCACCAGCTCAGAGGCACCTCTGCCTTCCCACCCTCCCAGCACTTTGGACACTTTCCCCTATTCCTTGAAAGCCTTTAGGAACCAGAGAGCAGCTTTGCTGTTGGCAAGTGTCCCTATTGCAAGGCAATGTGTATTCTATTTGCCATCTGTTAGAGGTGTGGCAGTTATCTTCTGTTCATTGGGCAGTCTTCCTTATCTCTTCAATAAACCAATCCTCCCTCCAGGAGATCTCTTCTGTTCATGGGCCATTAATTATTAATTATCTTCTGTTCATGGGCCAGTGAGTGTCCCTGCATGGCTGACCAAATTCCATCATCCCACTGGGAGATGCTCTGCCCAGGGGAGGAGCCAAGCATTCCTACCTGGATACAATCTGAGATTTTGGGATGCCAGCACAGCTTCTTCTCTGGATTTCCCAGAGGAACAGCAGCTGCCTCTTCCACTGGATCTTCAGAGGAAGACTGCATCCTTCTACAGGATCCCTGCTCCAGCAGAACCACCCCTGACACTGCAGGAGGGCTGCAGCCACAATTGCAATGGGACTGCTGCCAACGCCCTGACCCACAGGGTGTCAGGTTGGGTTCTGACTCTGGCAGTGTTGGTTTAGTTTACTGCATGGTTAATTTTATTTTTTTATTTTCTTCCCTAATAAAGAACTGTTATTCCTAGGAAAAAAAAAAAGGGAGCAGGAATAAGAGAGTCCCTTAATTTCAAATTTATAACAATTTGGAGGGAGGGGGTTTACATTTTCCATTTCAGGGGAGGCTCCTGCCTTCCTTAGCACACACCTGTCTTTCCAAACCGAGATAGCAAGGTATCAGGAAATTCTCAATTCCAGAGGATCACAGCAAACATCCTGTTCCCCCTGGCTACCCTGACAGAACTGTGGAAACTCCACAACCTGGACCAGCAGCACTGGCATCCCTGGGCTGCTCCCAGCCAAGAACTGCACTTCACTCATCCCTGCCCTAATCCTTACAAGGCTCAGGGAAGTTTTGGAAGCCCAACCATAGAATTCTGCAAGCTGTTACACCCTCAGCATTGTCCTGAAGTATTAAGGAAGAAAACCCATCCAAAGGTCTACTTGCAGATATGAGTGCTGAGTGATCATTAAAAAAATAAAGCTTTTTTTAAAAAAGAGCAATTCATTTTAATCTTCTAAGCTCCAAGATTAAATTTCCTATTTTAGCCTTAGTGTCAATTATGAGTGTGAATAGCCCCACTGACTTCCAAAATCATCCCAAGTCCTGTGCACACTTAGTGTAAACAAAGGAAATGACAAATGGTCATGGCAGTGTTATTCTGCAGTACTGAACTTCAAGAAGTCCAAACTTTGAAACCCTTTAGCAGTTTGGAAAGTGGATGACTAATCCTATAACCACAAAGACAAGTTATCTCACTGCTATTCTTTTTTCAGTAACTGAATTACAAACCAAGCTAAAAGGTCAGCCTGTAAGTAAAAAAACGAGCACCGTTTGCTTTTAAAAAGCACTTGCTTGCCAGAGGTTTGATTAAATAAAAACAGCAGGGTTTTTTTCCTTCTCTAAGTGATTATGATTTAATTTTCTTAAGTAAGACTACAAAAATACCTCTGAACATGCTAAAATAAATCATGTCATTAGGCCATGAGGATCTGGCTAGCTGCACAACTCAGCTATAAATTACAGAGCTGACCAACGTGGGCTTTTTCTCCTTTTTTTTTTTTTTTTTAAGAAGAGCAATCTGTCAGAAAATGCTGATTCCTTTAAATCAAACAAAAATTTTTTACAAATCAAAAAATTCTTTATAAATTCAGAAAAACTGGAATCCTTATTGGCATTCATAACAATAAGGGGCTTCACTTGAACAAAGCTCTTCTAGGAAGGGTACATATGTCCATAAAGGAGCTCCCTCCAATTCCAGGTACCCTTCACCCCTCTCTCCCTTGTCCTAAGGGCCCTATTTGCTGAAAGATTAACAATTAATTTCTTCATTCAGGATCACCTATCCTGAAGAAGTAAGAATACCTGAACTCAGAGTGATTAATTCATACAATATTTCTCAGTATGAAATACAAATGTAACTGAAATAGTAACCAATTAATTAACACTAAATCAGTACTTGAATACAGCCTTTATTAATGATGTGGAGTAAGAAGCATCATTAACATATCTGAAGACTTCATACACTCAAATCTGCAAGGAAGATTTTTAAGCCTTTTCACTTTTAAGTGAAGGCTTAAAACACACAGTTCCAATTTCAAAGGCTTCAGACTACATCATCCATGGCAAGCAGCCATTACCAGCTTTAAATAACTTGGGCCTACTTATCTTAAGAGTATTAAACTTTATTCAACAAACATTTTTAAGTCTTAGTCTCCCATTTTAGTTCCAGCTCCAGGAGAGCTGCTGAAAGGGGTTTGCTTTCAGGAAGACTCCACATTGTCTACCCAAAAGTGAGGCTTATTAAAAAACCCTGGTTGAATGCTGCTCTGCCTCCCCTGTTTCACTCGGGAAAGGAGGAAACAGTTGCAACTTGAAGGCAAAGAAGACAGGAAGGAAAATGATATCCTTTTCTGAGGGAAGACTGAATTACTGAGATTTCCAAGCCATTCTTGAAAAATAAATAGCTACATGTCCATGCAGTTGTCTTTAAAACTAGGGGCATGTGTTTAAGAGGCAAATATTTTTGGGACAGTCCCCAAGTGAACCATCTCCACAAAACCTGTCTTGAATTAACCTGCACAATTCACTATGAAAGGTTTCCCCAGTTGTTCACTTTTACTTGTGTATACATTTATAACAATCCTGCATGACGGCAGGACACAAAACAAGAAGGAATTAAACACTTCATTCCTAAATAATATTCCTTGTATCAGTCTATGTGTATTAAGCTGCTCTTTCTCCCTCTTCCTGAAGGTGAAAGCTTTGATTATGAATCATAAAATGGTTTGGCTGGGAAGGGACCTTACAGCCCATCCAGTGCCACCCCTGCCATGGGCAGGGACACCTTCCACTGTCCCAGGGAGCTCCAAGCCCTGTCCAGCCTGGCCTTGGGCACTGCCAGGGATCCAGGGGCAGCCCCAGCTGCTCTGGGCACCCTGTGCCAGGGCCTGCCCACCCTCCCAGGGAAGGATTTCACCCCAGTATCTGATCGAAGGCCCCCCAAGGTTACACACACACACACACACACACACCAGCGTGTGGCAATAAGCAATGCCTCGATGTTCCTGCAGGTTTTAAAGCGACACAAGAGAGGCTGCACAAGGTCAAATGCACCAGGTCCAGCAGTCAGAACTGAGGGAACTTTGCTCCTCTCACAGTTCATCATTTCAGGCACTTTTCCAGATGAGAACCTGCCCACTGGAAAGTGCTCACAGAGGCCTGATGAGGCTTCATCCCCTGACTTTTCCAGATGGTCCAGACTCCATCCCCCAAAGGCAACCCAGAGCAGCTATAACAGGCTCTCCATGCAAAGAGTCTCCAAAAGGAGCCCTTTTTGGTACAGATGAGAAAAACCTGGGCAAGCTTGTCTTTTTAAGCTACATTACCCTTTGCAAACATTTGCACTGACAGATGAGCTGGAAGAAGATTTCAGAAGCATTTCAAATAGATCTTGTTTCAGCAGCAGTGTTCTTTCTTTAAGGGAGATGCTGCGCCAAGAACACATCCAGCCCTGAAAACAGATCTCAAGGCATAACAAGGCTCAAACAGGTTTTCTAAAGAATTCAGTGTGGTCAGAGAGCATTTTTCCAGCATCACACCTTCAGCTACCAACTCCTCTCCCCTTTCTCCCAAAGCAGAAATGCATGCTGCAGCCTGACCTTAACCATGAAGCAGCAGTGGAACAAACCCAATAATCACAGAGCCAGGACGAAATTCTTTTAGTTACTTAGCTCATCTGCAAAACTTTCAGTCAATGTCTTAGCAGATTAAATCTGCAGCAGGCAAGGGGCCTCCAAGATAGTCCAGGATGTTGAATTTACAAGTCTGAGTACTCTGATACGAAGTCGATTTCAGGTTACATTATTTCAGTCTCCATTAAGGGCTATGACCTAAGCAACAAACTACAGCAACTCATTTTACTTCCCACTCACTGCAGGTTTCATCTAAAAGCCCCATGTCACAGAAGGCCTGCTATATACAAAAATATAGCAAAAAATGAAAATTTGACAGCAAGTTGTGGCAGTAAGTGCTTTGCAATCAATGTCAGTTTGCACCAAAATGAAAGCAGGTGGTGAGCAATGACCCTGTTACCAAATGGGAGAGAGCAGGAATTCTATTGTCTTCCCCAGCAGAGACAAGAGTCATGTCTCTGAAGTACCTTTTTCAATTTTAAATATTGCTAACAAAATTTTAAAACAAATGTGGCGTATTCTTCTTTTGTTGTTGTTGTTGCTATAAAGGGAATTTGGAAAGGTTTATCAAACCTACGTACACAGAACTCGCTGTGAATCACATTGGCCACAAATCCAATGAGGTTTGCAGTGAGGTTCAGAGTGTCTTCCTCATGCAAATGGTACAGAACATTCAAGACTACTTAAACAATAAAAAGGAGAAGCAAGCTGCTCCTTGGCTTATTTTTAAAAAGATTGTTTGACTACAAGGTGACAGAATGAACCATTTGTCCTTAATAAAGATGTCACAAGTTAAAAGTATTTGCTGGGAAGAACATACTAAATATGCTGGAAAGGTAATGCTTAAAAGAGAAATAAACAATTAACAGAGCTTTAAAAATTCTTGGCAGATGGCTGAAGAGAAAAAAAAAAAGGAAATCCATTCAAGGAATGTCAGTGTTATGAATCAAGACAGGTGACATTTAAAACCAATGAATAAAACATCAGGAAAACCTGTCTCTTTTTATAAATCATACTTCACAGTGGAACTACATCTAAGCAATACACTTCAAGATCCTCCTCAACAAGCAGGAGATACCATGGGGCTACAATTCAGGTTTGAAAGTTCATAATTGTCTATCCTGGACTGCCTCCTGTTGTCAGAAAAACAGTCCTTTTACTCCCGTTTGTTTCCCTCCCTCCCAACAAAAAAGGGAAAAAAAGCAGCCTTAATGCTCTCCCACAGAAAGAAATCTTTATTTTAGATCCAGCACAGCAGAAACAAGTACCTCAAGTTTTCTTGCTTCCCAACCAGGAACCTGCCCTAGTTCCACAGTGCCTGGACAGAGATATCAATCAGCCATCCCAGATCTGGCTTTATCTCTCAAACTGATGAATGCCCCAGCAAATAAGTTCACTTTATGTTCAAAGTAAGACTATTGGAAGAAGTCAGTGTCTGAGAAGTAATTTTTATTCCAGTCACCACTGGGAAAAAGGAGAGTTCATGATAGATGAAGGGAAGAAACACTTGGACAGAGAAATCCCTGAAGATTCACTCAAAGTGTTTGGTTTAGTCTTCGAAAAATGTTATTGAAAAATGCTCCACTTTAACCAAAGTTTTTTATTCTTCTACACAAAACTATATGTATTCAGATGAATTTTTTGAACAATCAATCTTGATTCATCACACAAGGGTCAGAGAAACTTCCTCTCTTAGACAATAAAGAATATAATCTAAGTTTCATAATAATTCAATAGAAGTCACAAGATTATTTGATTTTCAGTGATGCTGTTTAAATGACCTACAAATGTGCACACTCTAACACAGCTTTTTTTGCTGCTGTCCAAGCAGACAGACTTTCTGGTGTCTCAGTAACCAAATCAAATTACTCACTTGAGTAATTTGTCTGGGAAAAAGGAGAAACAGAAAGATTAGTGCAGAGGCCTGCATCTGACACCTTTACCAAGCTGCTTAGAAGGCAGAAGTAAAAAGAAGATAAACCTAAGAGGATCACAGGAAACGTCAGGAAACACTGTAAAATGATAAATTATAAAAAGTCACACACCAGCAGCTTTCCCATATAATGCAAGTATTCCTAGCATCTGCCTTAACCCTGCATCCTCAGCATGCCTTCCTCCTACTGCTAGCAAAGACCCAAAGACCAATTCCAACAAAATAAGAACCAATTATTCAGTCTGCCATCATTTTCAAAGCTGGCAACTGCACAGAAAATACTCTCAAGTTTTTAATCGATTGAACTTTTAAAAGGACAAAAGGTAGTAAAGCTATAAAGCATCAATATTAGATTGCTAACAAATGCTATCCAAATGGATGTTCAGAGAAACCAAAGCCGTTGGATGTTCCAGGTACTGGCAGACAACGAGCTGTTCACAAGACAAATGACACCTTCACAGACAGAATGCAATAAATTAGAGACTCTGGTCATTGTAAAGCAGCGTGTGTTTACTGTTATTGATAAGCAATAAATCACCTGCCCTCCAACAGTTCCTCCCCATAAATCACTTGCAGTGAAAGAAACAGATGGTTCCAGTGTGCAGCCATTCCTGAGCAGAGCTGGGAGAGGGGCTGGGCTCTGCTGAGCCACGGCCACGTTCGCTGCAGGTATTGCACAGGGGGCAGCAGCAGGAGCTGCAGTTCCTGCACTTGGGGTTCCACTGGGACTGTGGCTGGGTGGTGCCAGGCTGAGCAGCACCTGCTGCTCCAGAGGGCATCCTCACTGCACCTCCCTTGTCGGAGCTCAGCACATCCCTCTGGCTGTCCTGCATTGCCAGGACCCCTGCCAGGGGGCTCAGAGACCCTGGCACAGAGCCCAAAACACCTGTGGGTTTGATTATGGCCCATGGAGCAAATTACCAACCTTAGATGAAGATCTGCAAGCCACGACAGTTTAAGTAGAATGATAGTGAATTTATCACGGGGTGAAAAAGTAGATTTTGGGGGTTTTATAGAGCGGGGGTTCAGGGAGCAAGATGGAGGAACCTGGGCGTGTCCAGCCTTTCTCCTTCTTCTTCTTGGCCTCCATCTTCTGCTGGGATGTTGGCACTTTTAGACTGGTTCAGAGTAGAAGCTCACTGTCTAACACAGGTGATAGGTATTGGGAAGCAAGTGTAAATATCGTACAGGTAGTTTTTAGTACAAAAAGATAACACCAGTGTACCTCTGTGTGACCTGCTGGACAGACCTCAGCAGGCCAGAGAAAGAATTTTATAGATAAGAAACAATAAATGCCCTTGAGACTGAGAACTGAAGAGTTCTGACTCCTTCTTCCCACCAGGCTGGGAAGAGAGACTTTCAAACACATCTTGGGGTCACTGTGAGCAGCAGAGATCCTGAGACTCCCTGGCCTGGATTCCAGCCCAGTGCCATCCCCTGTGGCTGGGTCCTGCCTGCCTGGACCACACCTGACACACACAAGCAGGCTCTGACCTGCAGGCTGCTGTGTACCCTAAAATACAGACTAAAATACATATAAACAGTAACCACGGTCCTAGTGCCTGGGCAGCCTTGCTCTGAAAGAATTCAGCTTTCTATACACTTCGATTTCTTGCTGTCACACCAATACCTAACTTGTCTAACCAGATTCACATTCCCATTTTCACTGCAAACAAACAGCCTCTTATTCAGGCTAAACAAGCTGAAGACACCATCAGACCAACACACTTCCCTTTTTTGCTGGTAAAGATACCAAAAGTGGGTTTACTTATTTATTTATTTAAAAAATCTGGTTCCAATGTAACGTTTTGAACTACTAAGTAAAAGCACAGAAATGAGGATGTGAATAATAACAGAATATCCCATGTGACATCACCATAATCAATCACTGTCTCCAGTAAACAGAAAATTTTATTTTTCTTTACTACTTCAAGAAAAATAATTATATCTTCACTCAGGGAAGAGGAAGGTTTGCTTTTATGCACATTATACTTGTAAAAAAAGAAAAATCTAAGCAGTAGCTGTAAAAAAGCCCTGGCCAGAAGCTGCTTACAGACAGAGAAAATATCAGTTTCCTATCAAATAATTATAAATGGACATACAGTTATTCAGCTATTTGAAGGAGAGTGCAGTTGTGATACCAACTCCTGCAATTTAAGATCTCCAAAAGAGGCTATTATACTTTTAGAAATTGGACTTAATTAAATTTTAAGACTTTCCTTGATGCTTTGCTTCAACCACTTGTCAGACCACTGGTTTGGTGAGCCAGCATCCAACTCCTACAGCTTCCAGCTCCAAGGAGCCCTCTGGGCAGCACTCAGGGTAAGAAAACAGAACCAGAGGTCAGTGTGACGGTGTTCACAGGGGTCTGAGGATGAGGGAAGAGATGAGGATCTGACTCCATGTTTCAGAATGCTTGATTTATTATTTTATGATATATATTGTATTTATACTAAAAGAATAGAAGAAAGGATTTCATCAATAGGCTAGCTAAGAATAGAGAAAAAAATTAATAACAAAGGCTTGTGTCTCAGACAGAGAATCCGGGCCAGCTGACTGTGATTGGCCATTAATTAGAAACAACTCTATGACACCAATCACAGATCCACCTGTTGCATTCCACAGCAGCAGATAATCATTGTTTACATTTTGTTCCTGAGGCCTCTCAGCTTCTCAGGAGAAAAAATCCTAAGGAAAGGATTTTTCATAAAATGTGTCAGTGACAGGCCAGAGTAAGTGGTGTACAGACACTTCTGAAATGAAGATGTCTCATTTCAACACTGGTCTGTTTTAAGGAGCACGTTCCACAGGGAAGTCACACATGGACAGCAAATTGTGGCCTGAGACTTTGGAAGCAGCAGGTGAAACAACTGGGAAGGGATCAGTAGGTGGGGAAGGGCTGGGTGAGATCCCACAGCTCCTGCAATCACTGAAGCTCCTTCTCTGACAGGCAGGCTGTGCAGACCAGAACTGTTTCTTGTACCTGGGGGCTCTGCCTGTGCAGCCCTGGTAGAAGTGGCAGCTGATGAGCTCTTGAATTCTTCCTCCCAATTAGAGGCAATTAACACCTCCTGCTCACCCTTCTTTATTTCACCCCGGAAAGATTTCCTAAGCCACAGCTCTGCTGTTTGCAGGACAGCCCTCCCCAGCAGCAAACAGATGACACTGTGCGCTGAGAAGTGATGCAGGCTGCTTTGGAATGCAGGGAAATCACAGCAATCTGTCCTGTCCAAAGGGATTCCCATCAGCAGCCAGGGAGACAATGCTCAGAAGGAGCTAAAGGGATGAGCCAGCCCACAGAATGGCACTCCCAGCATGGACACAGAGCTGAAACAAACACAGGTTCACTCCCAGCAGGCTGCAGGGTGGTGGCACTGTGACCAAAGGCCATGGCAATTGTCACCTTCCACAGAAATCTGACAAACTGTCCATGTCTACTGCTTCCACTTCTGCAAAGTCTGACATCCTCCAAGGTATATTGTGGTATTTTCTGGCTCCCCTGGATGAAGGAGGAATTGAGAATCTGACTCCATGTTCTTAGAAGGCTAATTTGTGTTATGTTGTGTTATGTTGTGTTATGTTGTGTTATGTTGTGTTATGTTGTGTTATGTTATATTATATCTATACTAAACAATAGAGAAAGGATACTACAGAAGGCTTAACAAGAATGATAACGAAAACTCGTGACTCCTTCCAGAGTTCTGACACAGCTGGACTGTGATTGGTCATTAAGTGTAAAACAATTAAAAGTAAAAACAATTCACATGTTGGATAACCAATCTCCAAACCACATTCCAAAGCAGCAGAACACAGGAGAAGCAAATCAGATAATTATTGTTCTCATTTTTCTCTGAGGCTTCTCAGCTTCCCAGGAGAAGAAATCCTGGCAAAGGGAATTTTCAGAAAATATGACAGCAACAGTATATGTTAGTTTTCTTTTCCTAAATACAGAAGCTCTGCTCCAGAGTGTTTCTGCTTCAATGAGAGGACCTGTGAATGTAGATCCTCTCCATTAAGCCAAGGAGAGAAGGATGGACCCATATCAGGGCTGCTGAAAATTGCAGGAATGGGAACAGGTCTGACTCACCAAGACCTTGCAGATGCAAGCAAATCAAGGTTTTCCCAAAAGAAGCAGCACGCTTCTTAGGAAAAAGACATAAACATTGATTCTGGTTGTTATCTTCCTGCCCAGCAGGATGGAGATTGCCAGAGCAGAAAAGCAGGAGTACCTGCAGGGGAATGGCACTGCCTGCCTTCAACAGCCCAGCTCCGTCCTGCTGCTCTGCAGGGCAGCACAGAGCAGCTGCAGACCAGGACAGTGTCTGCACCAATTCAGCTCTCAACAGGCACCTCACAAGGCAAGGAATGGCTGGCAGATCCACAGGTGCTGGAATCAAAGAAAGCCTTGGAGCAAACCGCTCCAATTCCATCAAGACTTGATGTCCTGCAGCACTCTTGCCCTAATCTCTGTCAGAAGTTCACGTCCTACTTGACTTCACATCCAAAACAAGCCCCCAGCATAGCAAAAATTCACTGATAAATGAAAAAAATATGACTTAGAATTACAGCAAAACCTAAGCTCAACACTACAGGTATTTTAAAAAACCCACAGCCACATCATGATGGCAAAATTTGGGACTGACTGGGGCCCAAGTGCCACTGATTTTTGCCTGTGGAACCACACTCATGGAATAAAATTGAAAAGGTTTCAATGTTGTCAAAGCTCCCACAAGCCAGGAGTGGCTGGCACCTGCTAATTTGCTAACAAAACAGGCTTTCAATAAAAGGATTACTGATGTAATACCAAACATTCATGACTGGCTGATCCACAAATATGTGCTACAATGGGTTTGGCAACACTGAGGGCCTTTCAAGCAGGGCCAGAATAAAAACAAACGATTCTACTTTAACCACAAGTGATATTAGAATACTGACGTGCTCAGAGCAGTTAAAAGGCTTTTAAAATAGGAATAAGTAAAGGATTTGTTGTGTCTAAGGGCAGGAAACACTACACAGCTAATTTTCCTATATGTTACAGTACTACAGAAAGATTAAAGTGAAAAAATGTAGGACATTGTCTAAACAAATCTTCTAGCATTATTAAGTCTGTGCAACAGCATGTGACTAATGTTCACTGGCAAAATCAAATGCAACAACAAAAATTCTGAGATCTGATTATGGCAATTAGGAATTATCCATACAATGCAGCCTGCCTATTATCAGCCTACCCCTGCAGCAATCTCTGCTAGAGTTTGCTATGTTCTTCCTAAAAGCAAGAATTTTTGCCCATAATTAGTATTTTTCTCCCCACGTTAAATAAATCATAACGTTGTTGAAAATATTGTTCACAGTCAAACATGGCTTAAAAGACCCTTGTTCAAACATGAGAGGGGATAAACACTAACAGCATCAAGCACTGACTAATCATTTAATAACAACTTCCACCTCAGAAATCCAAGGCTGGAAATACTTTTCTGGAAATACTCTGGATTAATGCCATCTCTGACCACAACCACAACACTGCCAAGCATCACAGTTAGGAGGAATTTAGGAGTTCATCACCTTTCAGAAGAGGATCTCTGGGTTTTCAGCTCTGCAGTGGATGGGGTTGACTCAATCTAACCCTCATCTAATGTGACATTGCCATTGTGATATAAATAGTGTCTTATTTGCCTGCTTCAGAACAGCAGTGTTAGTCAAGAAAAGGTCAAATGGTTTTGCCACAGGCAAAAAAAGAGTAAAAATCTTTTGTAATTTAATATTGCTTTTTTTTGGTTTTGTTTTGGAAGACAGGAGACTCCAGGTGCTAGTCACACAGGAGGGAGAGGAATACAGAAAAGGAGAGAAGGCAAATTTATCTAGTCTGCAGTAGCAGAAAGCAATAATATTTCAATCATTTCTTAAGGCCCAGAGGAACAAAGATTTACCTGGCATCTCACTGATCTCCTCTCTACTTGGAATGCTGCAAACTGTAGAAAAAGGCTGCTCAAACCTGCCTGCTTTGGCAATGCAGAAATTATAGCTGCAGGCAGGTCTAGGACAGAGATACTGGATACAACTGATTAATGCCTTTTTTCTTATTCCACAGTGCTTATTACATTGATGCTTTCAATTAATAAATCATTAATAAGCATGACTTTTAGCCACAGATAGTCATCAAATCAATCAATTTTCAGCCAAATGGGAAAAATCCATGATTTTAAGTCTTTGACTACATTATACAACGTGAGCTTGTACTAACCCTCAGATAAGGGCAATAAAAACACCCACGTTATTTATTAAGGCTGCTTTCAAGCAATTTTCTCATCCTACAGGAAAAAAAGTAGCTCTGTTCCAAAATTTATATGCAAGGCAGGCTGGTACATTCATACACAACTGAACTAGAGAAACACACAGAGCTGGGAAGTGAAATTTCTACAAATTCCTTCACAAAGGTGACCCAAAGGCCAATTTATTGCTCACTTTTATTGCTTCCAGGACAGTGGGAATCTGTGCACATGGAAATACTGCAGTACTAATGGAAATCAGTAAACAGGGTCACACATGTCACAGGAGTTGCTTTTCATGTTCTGGAAATATTTGTGGGTCCTGCTTGCTGGAAAGGCAGAGAGCTTTGCTTGTGTTGCCTGTGCTGGCTGGGTGTTCCCTGCACCTACAGCTCCCAGGGCAGAGCATCCCACTCAGAGGAAATACACTGCTAAACTTGTTATCAACCCAATGAGAAAGTAAAATAATCACAGCAAATTTCCCCCTGGGCCATCCCCTGCAGACTACAAAAGACTCCGAAGATCCTCTGAAGCAGCCCTTGTCTCCTGGGAAATGCCACTCATTAAAAAACAATTGTTTATCATTCAATTAAGGTACAGCATGAGGTGAATGAGATAAATGAAGCATCTGACTCGACTGGAATCGTGTGTCGGGCCCAAGCCCTGTGAGACACAGGCAGCTTGAGGGTTATTTTGCACAAAACATATTTATGCAGTGGCTTTATGCCTTGAGACCAAAGATAACAAAGACAAGAGTGCAAAGGGCTACGAGGGAGGAAATGTAGGAGGTCCCCTCAGCTATTCTTTGCAGCCTGAGCAAGAAAATAAGAAAAGCAGGAGCAAAGACAACAAAATAACAGCAGTAAACCTACACAACCTACAGAAAGAGAAAGAAAAGCTCCAGCTGTTATTCCAGCCTTGAAGGGAGGCATCTCCTCGAGTTGTGAACAGCAGAGGGAATTTGCTTTGCACAGTTTGGGGGGGTGAATATCACCAGCTACTGCCAGAGTGACAGCTTGAACCACAGGCAGGCACTGAAAGGGCAAAAAGTGCTCACAGTGAAAGATCACTGCAGAAAACTGAGGGGGGAGCAATGCCCAGTATCTTCTGGCTTTCTGAAATCAAACATGAAATTTTACATCCTCACACACACACACACACAAAAACTGAAATAAAATTTATGAATAATAGGTCTTTCTTTGAACTTCTGAAAAGTTCCTGAAACTTCTGAGCACATCAGCCTTAGGAAGGAAGGATGAAAATAAGGATTTGAAAGGAGAAATGAAGACAAGCTTGATGTTTGTATAATAAAACAAAATCCAATGCCAAAGCTTGAGAAAAACAAGGAAATGTAATAGTTCTAACACTGTTCTTTGTCAAACACTAGACACTGAGGATTTGCATTTTCCAACTGCCATCTGAAATTATTTTTTTTAAATTTTAAATGCATAATGGGGAAGTAAAGCAAGACAGCTTATACCTTCATGTCCTCAGGCTTTTTTGTTCCTTTGTTTGCTTTTAAACAAGGAACGTTTACAGATAATGACTGGCTGTGATTACTGAGAAATACATAAAGAAAACCAGTTTTTCAAAATGCCCCATCCAAATGCATTAGCAATTAGAACCTCCTCAAGTTACCATTAGTCTGTCAAAACAAGAAATAATCTCATGGCAGCTGACTAAAATTCTTCAAGATTGTCACATTGATTGAATTTCAAAGTATAGACTTACAAATTCGTAGTCTCCATCCTGTGGTACTTTCCAATCAGATGAATTTTTTGTCTGGCCAGAAACATTCTTCCCAAAGCTATTGATTTGATTCTCCTTCTCTTTCTGTTCAAAGTATTCAAGGAATGATGGTCTGGCTGGCTGCATTGTTTCATCCCTCCCTGGAAATATAAAAAATAAGAAGAAAATAGTTGTTTTGAAAAATACAATTTTGGTTATACAGCCCTACATCATACCCAGAAGTGATTTTATTTTTTGAGCACACACTAAATCACACAGTACTGCTAAAGCACTTGCTAAAATACTATTTTTCAGCAGCTTTTCCATCATAAAACTGACGGCAGAGAGAGAAAAGTGGAGGAGAGCTGAAAGTGAAGCACAGAAGTGATTACAGTGCTGGAGGCCTTGGCCTCTAGACCTGCAATCCATCCCTGCCAGAACACTCCAGGTAACCAGCTCCATGCCCTGAATGCCAGAACTGAACAGCTGCTGGCCAGACAGGCTGGGCTCCTCCATCCCAGCCAGGATGCACTGCAAAAGAAGCAAGCTTCAAAATAAACAGTGCTGTTTTACAAGAAACTCACCTTTGCATTTGTGAACAGAACAGGACAAAAATGAGGCTTTCAAAGACCACAAACACCTTATAAATACCACAAAATTTGCCTTGGGTAGAAGCAGTCAACTTTTCTATATCGTTTGGGTGGAAAGGCTTATCCAGTTTTCAAAATTTGGTTTTTTTTCTTTTTATAAATAGTCAGTAGGTGTTCAAGTTTACTGCCCTAGTTTTCTTTTTGTAAATTAGCTCTTCTGAACCAACTTTCTTAGTGGAAGAAATACTTAGACTCAAACAAGCCAGATATACAGATTAATCATTCAATTCTAGGCTGTAATTAAGAAACTTGGGGTAATAAGAAATAGGAGGGTGGCTTCATCTGTAGGGTGATGACAGCACAATAAGGAAGGAAGTGATGAAATCTGAGGGGATGGAAATGCTAATTCCCAACACAGACAGCAACAAAAAAAGCCAAAACAGGAAGAAAACATGAAATTTAACTTCACAGCAAGTCAAGGTTACAAGGCTTCCAGCATCTCCAAGGGAAGATTTCTTCATTAGTGCAACCAGTCCAGCCCCAGATGCTGCCCAGGCTGTGCACACTTAAACTGGGCTGTCCTGAGTTTCAGCGCAGCTAATTCCTAAAGAGCCTCAGTCCAAACTAAGAGGCAGCAAATGTGCTTTGACAGGGCTGCAGCACAGGACCACGAGAGCTGCAGGCACAGCTGAAGGCTGCTCACAGCTCAGCGCCACCGCCCTGCTCCTGGTGATGAAATCCCCAAAACCTGCGAGCAGCACGGAAGCAAGCACTGTAACCCACTGAATGCTTCTGTTCTGTAACACAAGGTTCTCTAGAATAAGTTACTCATACTTGAAACATATGTTTTAGGTGATGCAGAAACCATAATTTTCAGAAAGCGAGATCAGGGATCGGAGTTTGCAGAAAATGGCATCAGAACAGCCTAAAGTCTGGAGTGCAGAAATAAGTTCAGTGCTGAATGCCATACGTTTGAAATAAATATAATCTGTCAGGCAGGCAACCAACCAAGAGTTTAGAGCTTCAAACAGGCACACAGGGGATGTCCTGTGATGGGTTGGCAAGGTCTGTGTAATGCAGAGACTCTCCCACAAGAGTCTGTACAGAAGGCAGGCTGTCACAAAACAGTCCTCTCTAAGGACATTCAGCAGAGCTTTCCTCTTGAAAAAATATTAGCTGCTCTGGAAACTCATTAAGATTTAATCACAGAATATTATTCTTGCATATAAAATTGCCACCCAGTGATCCAGAACTTCTCTGGCAGACTGTGTCTGAACCTCAGAGAAGTGGATGAAGTCCTTGGTCAGCTACAAGATACTCTAGGAAATTATTTGTCTATAGACATGTTAAATACGGAACAAATTTCTACAAAGTATGAAAAATCTTGGCAGGATATTTGGGTTATGATACTGAGAGAAGTGTGGTTCTGCACAGCCCTAAATGTCACGATGCATTTTGAAAAAGCCCTGCATCGTTCTGCCTCTCCAGGGCCAGCTAAAAGCTCAAGCATGAACTGAAGTGCTGATACTTCTGCACCATGACAATTGGAGCAAAGACAAATTATTATACCCCTGGCAGTAGTTCCCCTTTTTTAAAAAACAAAACTAAAAAACTCATCATACATAATTAGATCAAGAAAGACACCTTCAGACCAGCAGCGTGAAGGTCAGGCAGAGAACACGTCTGCAAAGTGGAGAACAGCTTTGCTGTTGGGAATAATTACTGAAATACAATCACAATCCAATTACTGCTGAGTGATAAAACATTTATTTAGAATGAAGTAAACACACCCCTTGTACCCTACTGCAGCTCAGCCTGCTTGAAGCAGGAGGTAAGTTATTATGGACAATCATGGCAATGTTTAACACCAACTAATTTTGTAGAAAGAGAAGAATTCATAACTAGTCAGGCTAATCTATACGCAGCTCACTGACAGCCAGCCTGGGTCTCAATAATTCAGACTTCCTAGGGGGAGAAAAAGAGAAAATCTAAATCATGTTTGTATTCTGTTTTGAAGACTACTTTTTGCAGCAGAAGAGACTGTGAAAGCAAATGTTTCACTGCAGTGACATTGGCTTATTCAGTTCTTGTCTATTTACTTTCTAAAAAACTATTCACTCAAAACAGAGCTTAATTCAGGGTGTCAGTTAAAATAACCATGGCTCATTTCCTCACATCTTGTGTTTTACCAAGAACTGCTGCACTTGCACTGGGCAGAAGAGATTTGCAGAGTCCCACCTCTCCGGTGTGCCCAGGTCCCACTGGAGGGCATCCCTTCCCTCCAGTATGCCAACCGCACCACACAGCTCAGGGCTATCAGTGACAAAAGGAAGAAGAGGGAAAATTATGGACCTATAGAAGACTTTCTTGCTGCCCTCGATGTCCCTGGCCATACTTAATTCTATCAGGGTTTCAGCTTTCCTAACCTGATCCCTGGCTGCTCAGACAATTTCTGTGAATTTCTCCCATGCTACCTGTCCTTGCTTTTACCCTCTGTAGGCTTCCTTTTTGTGACTGAGTTTGTCCAGGAGATCCTTGTTCATCCATGCAGTCCTCATGGCATTTTTGCCTGACTTTCCCATTGTCAGGATGCATTGCTACTGAGCTTGGAGGAAGTTAGCCTTGGATATTTGAACCAGCTTTTTGGGCCCCTTTTCCTTCCATGACTTTATCCCATGATCCTCTACCAAGCTTAGTCCTGAAGAAGCCAAAATCTGCTCTCCTGAAGTGCAGGGCAATGAACTTTCTGTGAGATCTCCCAGTGAGAGGATGAGGGGAAATGAACTGCTGCAAAGGGTAACTTGGCTGAACAAAAGGAAGGAAGTTTCACAGCAAGGATGGTTGTGCAACAGAATGGGACTGGAGTGACTTTCAAGGCCTCAAGCAACCAGATTTGACTTTGTACTTGTCCCATTCCAGGGACAATTGCACACAGGGAATCAGCATGATGAGCACCAGAGCTCCCTGCCCACCCAAGTGCTTTTGTGGCACATGCTCCTCATACCCATCATCAGACACCTCTCACCCTGCAGCCACCTTAGGCCTTGCAGACACAAGCAACATTTAGTCACCAATTTAAATACATTTAGTCACCAATTTAAGTACATTTAGTCATCAATTTTAGTACATTTCCACACATCAACACATTACACTGCATCTTAGTGCTGCTTTGTTTTTTAACTGATATGAAGCAGAGATTGCTAACTGACAAAAAAATGGGGGGGAAAAGAGATGGCAATATAAAAGGAGAAATAGCTGTGATGCAAATCTAAGATATCTGAAATTTTAGTTGCTGCTATGATCTCTGTAGGGGTGTGGATGCAGCAAGAGGGACAGAAATGCTCCTGGAGACAGAAAGACGTTACACCAAATCAATTATCATCCCAGCACAACTGAACTTCTTTTCGTCAATCTTAGCACTTAGCATCAGTGTCATCTTTCCAAAGATGACCTGCTATTAATTCAACACAAGAGTCACACCACTATATCTTTAAAATTTTGATAACAGGCAGCCAAAGACCAAAATCGATCCCTGCTATTTGCAGAAGCAGATGCTGCTGAAAGATGACACCGCACCAAACGTGTCTGTGCCAAAAAGCATTTAACTTCCTAATTTTATAGGGTTAGGCTAAAATATGAACATTTGACAGAAAGTGAGATCACAACTGTGGTGGAAAAAAGCCTTTTATGAGAAGGTCACCCCGTGGTGACAAGAAAGGCTTCACTGTTGCATCTATTTTGAAATCTAAAGAGTTGCTTCTAAGGATGAGCCATGAGAGCTCCCTGGAGCCATTAAAGGTCTATCATTTAGATATGCAGTCATCTTTTAGGAGCTATATTAATTACACAAATGGAACACCACAGCTCTGCTGGGGCTGGTCCAAGTGACTGCAGAATTGCAGGTTCAGAGTGGCTGTGCAGAGCAGGGAGGGCTGCTCAGAGCTCAGCCTGCATTCTGTGAAGAGCAGAAGCCCTCCATGGAAGACTCACAGGTGTGGGCTGGTTTCAAAGCCATGCTTAAAAAGTATAAAAACATCAGTACTATTGTGTCTGAGAACAGAAAAAGGTGTGAAACTAGTGGGTCCAAAGGTAGACAATGCTCTAAGTTGTGCACAACAAATATCCCTATAAATTTCCATTACTGTGCTGTCCTTCAGCACTGGAAGCAACGTCCAACTGCATGTGGCAGTGTGCAGGCTGGTACAGTCCCTCTCCAAGCACAAACAGCCCAAACACAACTGACAGGTACAGGCAGGGCTCTGCAAGAAGCCAGCACCTGGATCCTCTCCTCTGCCAGGCTACAGCAAGGGCAACTTGTAAAGAAAAAACTGAACAACAGTCCACTCCCTTCCAAAAATGTCACCTGTCTGAATAGTTGAGGGAATGAAATAGGTCAGTCTTAGAGGCTGGCTGCAGCATACAAACCACCTCACATGAAGCAAAAGATGACAAAGAAGGTGTGGAGAGCCTCCAAGTCATTTGCATTTCCATATGATGCTGCAGAGAAAGCAGAATGATAAAGAAGAAACAGCCCAGTCAATCAAACCAGCAAGAGATTTACTTTTCATACCCAGCAGTAAAGAATATCCATGGAACCAGATCGCTTGCTATCATCTAGCCCCAGAAATCAAAAGACTAATTTCGTTGATTTTGCCAAATTAGCTCTCACAATTGAAAATTTTCAGAAGCTTACGAGCTTCAAAGGATGCTTTCAAAAAGAAAGGGAGATTTACAAAGGCCTTCTGTCTATCTGAACAAGCTTGCTGAGCAATGAAACTAAAATTTCTGCTTTTCTCTAAAATTATTCTTCTCTACTCAAACTTGACATCAGAAGAATCCTTGGTTTATTATTCTTTCCTCTTGAAAGGGATTGCTAAGGTCTACCTGGGGTGAATATTCTGGAGTTACAAAGCTTGTCATGAGAGGGAGAGTAAGACAGCCTCAGGTACACATTTTGTGTGCATTTTACTCAAGGCAGTTTATATAGTTAATACTTAAATACCTATTCTTGAAGTCATAATGATTGGATTTCCTCCCTATACCACAAAAATTGGAGCTGTAGTTATGGCTGGGCACAGTCAGGAGATAATGCTACAAATTGATTTACAATGAAGCTGACATAAATCAGAAACAATTAAGTGATCAACTAAGTGATTTCTAACTAAGCGATTAGTGATTTCCAACTAAGACATGATCCTTGGTACATGTATGTGCATTTGTCAAAAATTCAGAGGCTGCAACCTCTACTGAGCCTTAGTCCTCACTAGTCTCAGTAAGCTGCTGCTTTATATTCAATTATGTAACTTTAAGACTGAAAATACATACTTAGGATGCACAAAAAAGTGCCTGATGGTCATGTGTAAGCAACACTTCATTAATATTAAATTTCAAATGGAACTGCAGTTTTCTTTGCTTTGGGCTATTTTTTAGAGATCACAGATGAACTTTAGCAGCTGGACAGCATAATTTGTACAGTCTGAAGAGGACTGAGTCATTTTAAGCAGCACAGCAGAGAGATGTCAAATTATTCAACCAGAGCAAAAATTGCTCCATCGTTAATAAGTTCATCCCATGGCAAGAGGAGTTGAAATTTCCTCACATTAAAAGCAGAACACGTAACACTTTTTATCTCTTTATGAGGACAAGTCTCTCCATAATTATGGCCTATCTCAAATTAAATCAAACCAAAACACTCCCAACAGCTTCTGCTATTAATAAGAAACTCCTAAATGAACATAAAAATCAACCTATGAATGAATAAGGTGTGAAAGACATCTAAGGAGAAGAGCACCAACACTTACCCAAAGCTGCAACATCTATAGCGAGAACCCTTCCAAAAATAGGGGAGGAAATCCTCACAGTAATTGAAGGTGCTTAAGGTCAGGTTACCTCCTTTTATCTCTCCTCTGCTTTAAATCTCAGACATGATTATAAATACAGAGCAGCTTTCTTCCTCCATCACAGATTTTCAGTGTCCACCTCTTGTCTTTCACCTCATTAGCCTGAATTGCTAATTTAGTCCAGCAGCCACTGCACGTGACCGGCAGTGAGATGTGAAGGTGCATCCACAAAAAGTGAACATTTCCTACTCTGCATCCTCTGGCTCAGCTCTTCATAAAATCTTAATGAGAAACACCCTAATCAGCAGGGATGTAGGCTTCACATGCAGCACCTGTGGGTAAGAGCTCAGGCTCCCCAGATGGCACAGAACCAAGTAAGCACTTCCTAACTCCCTTTCTATTCATAAGCCAGAAACTCATTTGCTTATCTAGAGAGAACAGAAAACAACATTGCAATGAACATTTTCTCCCCCCGAAGCTTGAAAATCTGCTGGTAGAAACAAATTTGGTTTTGAACTTCTGCAATAAGGAATTTAAGAGTTTACACTTTTTCTTATTCCTGCTTGGGAGTAAGGCTTTCTCCAGGATTTATTTTGATCCAAGTACGGAGTGAGTTTATTCTTAGAAGGGACAGGTAGGCTGCAGCTTGCCTGTATGTGCAAATGCATGAATGTGCATGGGACAGAGATGTACTTACTGAGTGATTTACTACCATTCTGTCTCTTGCTTGAGTCTCCTGAAGCACTGTGCCTCCTGCACAGTGCTCAGGACCCTGTTAATCACATCTCCCATCTTCTCCAAGAAAAATGCTTCTGTCGAGAAAAAAAAATAAAAATCTCCTACTTTCTAACTAAATACAGGAGTGCTCAATAACAACCTGTTAAAACCAGCAAAAACAGCTCTGTTAAACACATAAATCATTTCTCCAATTTCAGTATCTCTGATAAGATAAACAGATAATTACTTTGTCTTAGCAATGAAGCTTTGTCAAATGTGCAGGACAACCAAAGGTGGACAAGCATCCCCCTTAGATCCTGGATTAACTTCCCTTCACTCTCCAGCCTGCACAGAGCCAATATTTCAATTAGTAGGGCCAGTGTTCAGATAGGAAAACAAAACACACAACAAAAACCCCACAAAAAATGACAGCATACACAACACCTCCCATCCCTCAGAAATGCTGTCTGCATGTTCACACAGCTTAATACTCTTAAGCAAATTTTGCTGGCCACTGCTTACATCAAGCTTGCCAGCAAGGCTGCTATTAAAAGTCAGAAAGCAACAGGAACATTTCTCTGTGCAGATTTGTATTCTCCACAGCCCAAGAGTGGCAGTAGGATGATTCTTACAGCTCAAGAACAATTTAATCAATGTAGGAGTTTGTATAAGCAGCATGTTATTTAAATGCATTATAATGCTGGGAGTGTTTTATGGTTCAATTATGACTAAAGGGACCAATTTGCTTTAAACACAGAACTGCACCACTGGACATTAATAACACTAAGTAGTGGGAAGTTGCTGCAAAGAGCTGTTGTTGTCCATGGAGAAAACCAGAGGCAAAACAAGAACATTTGGTCAGTATCTTTGGCACACACATGATGTAAATCCTGACAAGATGTGGAGTTATTCTCCACAGTAGCTGCATGAGCAATTTGGATAAAGTGCCACTGCACTTTTCTGGACAACTAATGATATTATAGCTACCTCAGCTATACATCAGTAATACTTTAGTCAATTACAATATTAATGCAATCACATAATCCTTCTGCCACCCATTCTCATTCTGCTGCTCACACTGCAGGTTTTACAGTCATTGCTTTATGTGAAAAATCTCAGGTTAATTCACAGGGAAAAAATGTTTCCTGAGTCTTGGCAGAAACATTTCTCTGGCTCAGGCTTAAGTGTCACCCACTGGATGTCTCACACAGCCACCAAGATGACAAGCTTACTCTGAATCATTTTTCAAATAGGAAATTGCCAAGTTTGCATCTTAGCTCATTTAATTTGCTAATGAAGCCCAATTCCGCCTCAAAAGGGGAAATACTTCTTTAAAATGACACAACCATGCTTAGCAGTGTGGGCATGGTAAAAGCACAACAAACCCCAAGCCACCTCAAACTGTGTAAGAATGAGGCCTGGATTTTTTTTATTTTGAACATTTACAGACTCTAAAGAATTTTTACCAGCACATTTCATCATCAAGGTAGAGACAACAGCGTTATTAAAGCTTCTGGTGTATTTCTGCACCAGACCCTGTACTGAATGTGTGCCACATGAACAAAAACCCCACAGCCACAATCCTTCCCCTGTCTCCAGATTCCTCATTCATCTCAACCCAAACACCAGACAGCCCAACTCACACTGCTGCTGGCAGCTCTGCATTCTCCTATGTAATTCACCAATTATTGGATGCTTAAACAAGCAAGATGTACTTTAACAGAGAAAATAGGGCAGGCTACAGTACTAGACAAACTAGATCCAATTTCACTTGGATCTGATTGTATTGCGGTGTTCAAGGAAGGCAACATTATTATAAAATTATGTTCCACTCTTTAAATCAAAGAGACAAATTCATGCCAAGATTCCACTATCTAAACAAGTACAGCAAATAAAGCAGAAAAAGGAAGAGTAAAAGCATAAAGAATAAAAAATGCTTCACTGTTTAGTAGCACTATATATTCTCCCATAGAAAAAATTAAAAACAGACATTTGCAGACATATTAACAGCTCAAAAGTTATTCCAGCTCTCAAGCACAATGGAAATGCCTGTTATTACAAATCATTGCTCATCTATAGTTCTCCAGCTACATTTAAAGTTTTCCTGGAATAGTTTAACTGCAATCCATAAGTAATCTTTCAGCAATCGATTTCGAAGTAAAATGTGTCGCAGCACAATTTAGTACCTGCAGTCTCAGGCAATCACTTGAGTGCTTTCACAATGTGTAACAGAATGTCACAGTGACATTTTTAATGATGCCTGACTATTTATATTGAGTGCCCAGAATAAAGCCAAGCAAATGAAAGAATTTAAGCAAACACAATTACAGCTCAATTGACTGCAAAACAAAACTTCCCCTCCAATGTAAAATACTGGAATTTAAGATTCCTCTGAGCCTAAAAAGTCACAAACTGATTTATGCAAGAATCACTTTCAAGTCTACTGGAAGTTATTTGTACTTTCAAGGCTACTAGAAGTTGTTTGCCAGAAATTTCTAAGACAATTCTATCTATAAAATACTGAAATACAACACTTTACACACTTTTTACATTAAAAAGAAATACAACCAAACAAAAAACTCGTTAAGACACAGATTTATATTTTTTAATTAGAAAGAAGGGCTACAACACAACTTCAGAAACCTACAGTTAAAAAGCCCAGGACACCTAGAAAAGCTATAATGCCATGTAAAAAAACAAATCAGAAGTTTTTTTATTGACCTAAAAATAGGTTCCATTTTGAGTCATAAGACAAACTGCCAAAAAAAATTATAGGTGCGTTTAAAAATATGATTCAATGAAGCTCCTTAAAACTCAGTTGCTCTCAAACAGCATTATTTTATTTATATTTAAGATTACAAAAAAGCACTTTCTCCAGAGGGTTCTGCATCAGGCTGATGAGCTTTAGGGCTAAATGCATTTAACTGAATGTTATGAATATGTAAATGGCAAGCTGAAAAATGGAGCTGCAGGGAATCCTCACAAAGGGCAAGCTGCTCAGAGACACTGCCTTGCATCTGCAAAACAAACTGAGAAGTGCTCGGTGCAGCAGCCAGCATTTCAGAGTTACACCACCAAAGGAGGAGAAAAGGGTGTTAAGATAAGGTTATCACTTTCATTAACATCAGGTTTGCTGGAATGAAGTTACAAGCAGGCAAAATGCAGAATAAATGGGCTGAGTGGGCATCACTGTGTGAAGCCCATGGCATGGAAGTGGTCCCAGCGCCAGCCACCACCTCCAGGGCTGCTGCAGCACCTCTGCCACACACCTGGCTCACACCTGTGAGCACCTTGCACAGCAGCAGCTGAGGAGCAGGGAGTTCTTAAGGAGCCTGAAGTCTAAGGAGGGTTTAAAATAAAACCGCACTTTGCAGTGGCGGAGCTCTGGAGGTGCCAGAGCTTGTTGCGGAGCTCCCTCTTGAGGGGAGAGGCTGCCCTGTGCTGAAGGCATCGCTGCATCCCTGAAACTCACTCTGCTCAAAACCTGAGCTGTCCTTGCTGAACAGAGACTATCAAAGGCATCTCCTCAAGCCTCTGAACAGCACTTCACACACAGCACCAGCAGCTTTTGAGACACAAGCACTGCAGCCTTTCAAAGATAGCGAGAAGATAAGCACATGTCAAACACAGAGGATAAATTCAAGAGGTGCTTCACTTCCACAGTGCTGGCAGTGCAGGAGCACCAGACAGCAAAACCTCTGATACTGTGAGCCATGACATGGAACAATACACACTGAGGATGAGCAACTGTCAGTGCTGGCTGTTAGTAAAGAAACTGCAGCTTCACCAGGTTTATTTAATACCACTGAAATGTCCCTTTCTTTGGATGACATTTTTGCTGCATCCATCTCCTTGCTAGACCAACTTTGTTCCACCACACCATTGTCTTTGCTGCCCCAAGCTGCTACATGGACTGACACCTCTGGGTTTTAATGTGCTGAATCATGTTTATCAAAGTTTGGAAAAATCTTTAAAGGGATTCTGCTGAAATCTCCCTCTCAAACCCAACACTGTTTCACAAACTTCAAAGGGCCCTGACAGGGAAGAAGCTTTCAGCACAGACATTCCTGAGGAAAGGATTCTTCCAAACTCCTGTGAAGAGCAGCTAAAGGCTCAATACCAGATGGCCAAGGAAGTCTTTGGAAGCAGAGCCAGAGCCAAAAGAACAAGCCTTGCATGTGGTGATCATACTTGAGTACTGCTGAGCCCTCAGTCAGCACTTTCTCCACTCCTTGAGCAAACAAACATCCAGGCTGGCCATTGAGTCATCCCTGACTAACTGTGCCTCAGGACTGGGAGCTTAACAAACCAGTGGGAATGGATTTCTAGGAGACCCCATAATTCAGAAAAATTCCTTTTCTTGTAGTCATACTTTTCTAGGAAGGCTCTCCCTGCTGTTTCTTTAACCAAAGAGATATTTTCAACCCTTTTCCAGCTCAAGCTGTAAGACTACTAGTCACATAATTTTAAATCTCACATCCTCTGACAAGGCTTGTGGCTTTAGTAAGCTTTTCTGTTTCAGGGCAGCATGGATTTCAGCTTGATTGTCTAAAACAGCAGCACAGCTCACTGGGCTGTCCTCAGTGACTGCAGTAACACAAAAGAAGAGCACCACTCCAGAGAGATGCCAGCCCCTCCCACTGCATGTCCTGATGTGATGAAGCCTTCAATATATTTGTCATTTCATAAATCTATCTCTTCATTGAATGCACCACTCCTAAAAGAGACTTTCTGCTTTCAGAGCCAGGTTACAGCCAGACCATCATCTAAAGCAACACACATTTTGTGATTAACCCCTTGTCAGAGTCCCCCTCTACATTCTGTGAAAAACACAAAACCAGCAAAATAGAAGTGACAAAAAACCACCCCAAACTACTAGCTAGAATCAGATCTTATTTGATTAACACAAAAGCTTGTGGAAATTGTGGAAATTGCACTTCAGCTATACCATGGCTTGAAACTTGGGCCTAGAAAGGTTTCTCAGAGAGCACGGACCTAAGAGTTTTGGCTCCCTACATCCAACAGACACAATAAACAACAAAAAATATCAAAGCAGGTTGGGAATACATAGCCCACATGAACCTTTAAGCAATATTCTAGAAGTCAGAGATGTTTCCTTACTTTTCATGGTGCCTTCCTCCTCCTCCTCCTCGGTGTTGATGACCATTGTGCCCAGCTGGGACTCCAGGGTGCCATCATGCTCTATCATGGTGTTGGCTCCATCACTCATGGTGTTCACAGCTCTGATTGTGCCAGTTTCATCTCCACTTGCCCTCACCATGGTGCCTGAATCTGTCTCATCTTCCTCCTGTTCAAACATGCCACACACACAGATTTTACTGATGAAGTGCCATGAAGAATGGCTGTGTTTAAGTCACACTAATTCAGAGGGTTTTTTTTACAGACACACACAGAAGCAACATTTGGTTTATGCACTTTGTTCTCTCCCTGTCATCTCCAAACAGGTAATGAAAACTAATGAATACTTTTCTGCCAGCATAAGTAAGAGAACAGATAAATAATCAGCAGAAACTTCTCAGTGCAAGCTGTATCTCATTTCTGAGCTGCTGAAGCGTCTGTAAGAGTAGATTAGAGCACTCAATCAGTCATCAGTGTTTCTATTCATGCAGGCAGTTCTGAGAGCTGACCCTAACCCTCTGTCCCCAGTGGTACAGCTCACTGAGGAGTCACCAGGTCTAAGTCTGGAGAGTATGTGGAACATGGAAAGAAAAGACCCTCAATCCTGTTTTTCTTCTATTTCTAACATTTAGGTAGTTTTACTCATTATAAACTGAAAAAAAAAAATGAACTACATTTGAAAATTACTTTTTATCTTTCCATTTGCTTAAAGAGACTAATAACAAAAGTTGGAATTACTGCTGCCAAGGCTTAGGAGACTGATTCTGTAGGAAAACACAACCTCTTCAAAGCAATTCTGGCAGAACAACTTCCTGGCAGAGTTATGTTAACTAAAGGTGGCAGCTCCATCAGGTGGTGTGTGCTTCACTAAGTGTGGATTGTGACTAGAACTTCATGAAGAACTGGGCCAAGATTTCCATAATCCATTTGGTTTCTTCAAATTGTGGACCAGCTATCCTACCGCAGGAACAGAAGTCCCTTTCTAGGTTTACACAAGAGTTTCTAGGCATCTCACCTTAGCTGAGATGCTCATGTTTTGTTCTCAGGATGAAGTTCACATTCTTTATGTGACCATGGCCTTACTGATCTGTGTTAGTGTTAGAAGGAAAACACACAGGTGTTGCACATCAAGCTGTAATATTCCATCTCAGTGTCATGGAAAGAGAGAAGTCACCTCACCATGTTCTGGTGTTTCCAGCATTTTACCTGTTCTGTCAAGAGTGTCTATAAAATTTGCCTTCCAACCTCAAAACCAATAGCAAGAGAGGAGAAAACTACACAAGATGCTAATAGAGGAGAATTAATTTTGTGTGGAGTTGAGTGGGTGAGAGGAAGTAATAAATTTGTTAGCTTCACATCATTTAACAAAGGACTGCATCAGAAGTTTTCACATCACTTGGGAAGTGTTTGGGAAGCTTTTCTGCTAGCAGACATGGAGTAGAGAAGCTTCAGGAGAACACACACACCAACAGAGAGGACTCAACTCCACCACACAGACACCACCTCTGTGACCCCAGATCAGTCAGAAATGAAGGAAGGATGGCAAAGACAAAACTCAGGGTAGGGACAGTACTCATAGAATTGACATCATGGCAATGTGACCAATAGTTACTTCCACACTGAATAAATATCCAGCCCTAGAGTGCAAAACCAGATGCACAAGGTGTTCAGCACAGATACCATGGACCATGCTGTCAAGTGTCACACCTGAGCAGGGCTGGCATACAATGCCTTGTGCTGCCCATTTCATTTACTCAGGCTGAAGCAGGCAGAGGCTCAAAAACCAGCTTTCAACATGCTTCCCAAATCCACATGCTGTAACCACTGAAACAAAGAGCCAAACTGAAATTCACAGCAAGCCCTGAACACTTCCCATGCCCTCACCTCAGGCTTCTGTCGGTTGTTCTTGTGTAGAAGAAAGTTTCTATAAGGGATGTTCTAAAGCACAACAGTGAAACAACACAACAGACTTATATCACAGTGCATCAGAGATGATATTAGTATTCTGTACAAGGAGAGCAGTCTAAGACCTGAACCTACAATGAAAACTTTCTCATACTGCATAAATAATAGAATCCAACTGGGAAAATGAATCAAGTCTTCTGCATACAGCACTTTGTAGCCCAGCCTCAAGCTACACTACAAGGTGAACAGCACCCCACTCATATACAGCTTGAGCAGGGACCAACTATCAGGTTACACAGTCATAAAGCAGAAAACTCCAGAACTAAGCCAAATGCACTGGCAATTGGACAAAATATTGCAAAAACAAAGCCTGAAGCAGTTAAGCCTTATGAAAGGAGCGAGAGTTTGGACTTTGCACAGTGCTGCTATTAAATACTCACTGAATTTTCTTCATCCTCCTGATCGAGTTCACGCTGCTGTGCCTCTTGGCGTTTCAGCTTGATGTCCATTGCTTCATTGATCAGGTCTCTCAGAATTGATACTCCTTTGGCACTTTTAACAAATGGATGCTGAGAAATATTTTAAAAACAAATAAGCACTGCATCCAAAGCAGGACAGAACAGTAAAACACTGTTACTATGGCCTACTTCAAATCAAATTGAGGTTTAACTCAAAACATTACTAAAATAAAGATACAGTCCTTCTGTTTGGCACAGGAGGGAGACTTTCCACCCTCCAAACAAGATCAAGCTCCAAGGGCACAACTGATGTGAGACCTTGGGCTCATTCACCACCCACAGCTCTACTTACTTCTTTCCTTAGCTTAGCTGTCAAGAACCAATTACACAGACCATTACCACGCCTGGAACATTCTGAGCAACCACTTACACTTAGCCTGCCCTGTTTTATGTTTTAAAAGACACTTTCTTGGCAATGCTGGTGGGAATTTGAAAGTAAAACAACAAATCCAAACCAAACAAAACCAGCAAACCAACAACAAACTCTGAAAGCCAAAACAACAAAAACACCCCAGAGAAGACAGAGGAAGTTGAAGTCAGACTGGTTCTTAGAGAAGAACTGAGAAGTTGAAGTTGAGTGTGAAATTTTTATAACAAGTTACTAAAAAGTAAAATCTGCAGTGAGCAGGAGCAGCAAGAAACGAAACCAACATCTCAAGAGCCACACAGCACAGCCTACCCTGGACAAGCCTCCCCCAGAATTTATGCTCTCCTAAGAAAAGCAGACCTGCAGCAGCTGTGTTGCAGTGGCTCTCTGCTCTGGGCTCTTCACAAGACACTGCTTCACAAAGTCTGTGAAATTGTCCGACCACAGCTCCGGCTTCCGGAATGTTGGAGGAGGATTGGTAGGAATCATGAAAATCGCCTGAAAGCAGAAGAGTATTTCAGATTTTCACAACAAAGCTTAAAACCAACAATTCAACAGAAATACACCCAAACACATGCTGGTACTAAAGAACAGTGGACTTTTCAAGGTGCTGCCTCTGAGGAGTTTGTGCCAATATTACACACAAATCTGCTCACAGGGATCAAGTAGCAGGAAAACAGACTTTTCTCACTAGGTGCCCATATCTGGCTGAGCCATTATGTGGTCCAAAAGTGTGAATCTGACATTATTCAGTCCCTAAAATTTGTGCTTGCATTAAAAAAAAAAATTAAAAATCCACTTTGCATAATCTAGCTGAAAATATCCTTCACGTCCAACACAGAGCACCAGCTATGTCTTAACAGAAGAGAATTGTGATTTTTTTTTATTCCCATGCAGATTCTTCTTGACAAAAACCTGGTTTTAATTTAATCAACAGTACAAAGAACAGACAGAAAACAACTTGTTCTATACATTAAAAGCAAGATTGCATGCTGATATATGATTCAGCCAGCTATGACATCAAACCTTTTCCATACAGCAATACATTTAAGGCCACAGTCCTTACCCTCATGGGATGAATATCTGCATATGGTGGCTTTCCTTCAGCCATTTCTATTGCAGTGATTCCCAGGGACCAGATGTCAGCCACACAATTATACCCAATTTCCTGAATCACTTCTGGAGCCATCCAAAATGGAGTCCCTATGACTGTGTTCCGCTTTGCCATGGTGTCCTGAGGAGAAAGGGATAAAGATCCAGACAACGGGAACTGTATTAGCCACAAAGTCATTAATGATTAATCATCATTAATTATCACCCTAATTATCTGGCACACTTGCAGATTATTAGACTCAGCAAGACTAGAATACAGAAGTCTGCAAAGATCAATTAAAATGTGCTCACAGAACTTAAAAATATCCTAAAATAAGCAACAAATGCTATTGCAAACCATTACTTAGTTGTAACAGCTTCCACAGAGGAAGATCTGCTCTAATCTGCTGCTGGTTTAGCATCTCATGGTGCAAAGTGATAAAAACCAGCTATGAACAATTTGTCCAGCTCCACAATCCCATCACACACACAGGTTAAAAAGATAAACTGAAATGTATACAGCCACCCTGGTTTTACTTACTGTGAGTTGTCCTGCCACTCCAAAATCAGCAAGTTTAGCATGTCCCTCTGTATTTAGCAATATATTTCCAGCTTTGATGTCCCTGTGTATTTTCCTCATAAAATGCAGGTACTCGAGTCCTTTCAGAGTCGATTGCACTATTGTAGCAATTTCCTCCTCTGTGAGCTGAAGAAGGGAAGAGTTACTGCCAACATACCAGTGGATGAGACACAGCACTGTGGTGCTTTGGTCTGTATTTTACTGAGATTCACTAATTGCCACTTAATTGCCTTCACTAAAGGTTGCCATATCAATGGGGAATCAGTTAGTGACTTACAGCGTTACGTGGCAGAATTAGATCACAACCAGCATATATAAATAAATAAATACACTGCCACATTTCATATGCCATAACCCTTTCTCAGCTAGTAATTGTTATCCTGAAATAACCAAAGGCAAAGTAGGGTCTTACTTGGAATCAATCTGGGTTTTCAAGAAAATCAACACACCAATTAAATTGTCCAGATAACCAAAACTCAATGTCATCAGTTTTGTCATTTTCAGAGTAACAAAGGACCTGCATCTTTCAAGTTATGGCCAATGGTTGTGTCAGGCCCTGAACACTGAGAATTAAGCCCTAACTACTCATACTACACGCACAGTCCCACCCCATGCCCTCAAAGGAGAAAGGACACACGTACAGTTTTATTTCGTAACCGAATAATGTCAGACACAGATCCAGCACCGCAGTATTCCATGACTATCCACAGGTCTGTGTTCTTAAAATAGCTGCCGTAGTATTTCACCACATGAGGACTAGGAAAAAAGAGGGATAAAACAAAGGGTCAGACACCAGGAACCAGCATCACTGAATAAGCACAATACACTGCAGAGATCCTATGGACGTTTTAGAAACTCAGTGCTGAAGTGCCACTGAAACCCAGAGCAGAAGTATTTCAGAACACCCTGAATTCTGCACAGGGCTCCCCAGTCCTGCCAAGCCTGTTCCCACAGCAGAGCTCATATGACCTGCCAGTAAGTCACTCCAGGCAGCTAAACTGTCCCACAAATCCCACGGAAACAAGGGGTGATTAGCCTCCAGTCAGGTTCAGCTCCCTGCACCAGGTTACAGCAGGGTCAGTGCTGGGGCAGGACAGGGAATGGGAAACAGGCCACAGCAGCCCCTGGAAAAGGTGCTGCAGAACATTTGCAAACAAACAGAAACAATAAATAAAGCCCACAATTTGCTGGAACATAACTATCATGCTCATTAAGAAAAATGTTCCCCCACTACCACGTGAACCTACTTGTCTCTTTGATTTAGTCCAGGATACATTTTAGGATCTCAGCACAACCTAAGACTGTCTCAAGTCAGCTGTCTGGCTGCCCAAAAAGCAAACAACCTAGTAAAATACACTGCTCAGAAAAACCATGTGTTCTCTGGAAAAGGTAAAGCAGAAACTAACAGAAAGCCTGTCCCTGATTTGATGGGAATGGAGCTAAGGAACAAAAGCGTGTTTAATTTATTTTCTGCTGAACATTTTCTAATGAAAAAGCTTTAAAACTAGCAGGTCAGTCACACTGCAGTGTCCCTTAATGCTTGCACAGAAAATGTGATGCTCCAGTGATTCACTCCCTCTGCTGTTCACAACTCTGAGGTCTCACTTTAGGCCTTACAATACTAATATTTAATTTAAGAGAAAGTAGTAATGCATTTCAAGTTACACAGTAAGATTTTTCAGGAACAATTTCTTTTCAAGATACACTCTGCTGCCTGCCCCTAAGTCATCTTCATTTAACTACAGTGAGAGTGGAATGCAATAGAATAAGTGACTGGGACCACAGTTTTATACTGCTCATGTAATTTATTTTGAATGGCTTTCCACGCAGGAAGTCCTTCAAAGTAGTGTTTCCTAAGGCCAGATTCACAATACCAGAAGAAATAAATGTATTAAAACCGTCAGCCTTGGACTTTGAGAGGGTCTTCCCTACCCACAAGCTCTTCACTGGCTAAGTCACTACAGCCCCTCTTCCTATAAAAACATGCACAAAGGGGAACGACAACCATCACAGAGCTGCCAGCAGGTTATTCAGGGGATGCTCAGATCAGCAGCCAGCTTGCACTGCAGCAGAGCCTGCAGGGGCAGGACAGCAGTAGGAAGGACAGTCCTGCCATGAGCAAGTGACAGCACGGAGCTGTGCACATGCAAGAGCAGTCATGCATTAGCGGCTCTCATCCACGTGCCCTTTAAAACAGAAACAAAAAACCTCCTTCTGACAGTTTTCTATGCCTTGCTGGGAAGGCACCAGCACCCCTGCAGGCAGAGCAGCTGCTGTTCAGGGTCCCACTGTCCAAGAAGTGACAGTGCTTGGGCAGGAGGCAGCGACTGCTGGCAGGGCTGGCAGCCCGTGCAGGGTTCTCCTCTCAGCTCAATGCCCTCTCCTGCTGCAAGCTACACCTCTGCTCTTACCTTTGCACTACCCAAATGGTCAACTAGGGTGGCTCAGTTGATACCATGTAACTTGATTGTACAAGTCCAGCCTTTTAAAAAACATTTAAGGCAAGATTTTTGGGGAAGATGAAGCAGGAAAGCCTTATAAATATGATTGCCTGGCAAAAGACTTTGAGAATATAGAAACTATAAGTGAGATTGGCAAGCTTTGAGATACCTGAGTTACTGAACAACTGGAAAACAGTGGTGTGGCTGGCTGAAGGTAATCCCCTTTTGATGAAACAATACCCTCTGCTTGCAGACAGGTCCAAGGGTCAGAGCAGACCCTACTAGCTCGGCAGAAGGGGCCCAAAGAGGAGTTTTTAGGGTTTAAAATGTAACACAGTATGGTGATGTAGTGATTCTTATAGGCTGTATGTAAATGCTATAGGATTTGTATCTTGTACTAGATTGGCTAGTGAGAAATAGAATATTCAGTACAGAGGAAGATTTATTGTATTGTAACGGGAACCCTGCTCTCTTACGCTTTTACACTCTTACCCCTTTTACTCTCTTACCCTCTCATCCTCTCTCCCCCTCTCTTCTCTCAGACCTGCTCCAGCTGTGGCTGGCAGCTCCCAGCAGGGCCCTGCATCCAGGCCCTTTGCAATAAACCCCAAGTTCCAGACCTGGCTGCAGAGATCTCTCGTCTCCATCCGTCCCCACCGTCCTACCCCCGACGCTCCTACACAAGATCATGGCTCTTATTTGATTAAATGCCAGGTCACAGGTGATGCTTTTCCTTGAGTCCCAATAACGGGTTTTGCAGCACACACTTACCTGTCACATTGTTGCATTATGGAGATTTCCTTGATGATTTCTTGCAGGTCAGATTCCACAGGAACTTGTTTAATTGCAACAACTTGACCCGTTTCTTTATGGATGGCTTTGAACACGCTGCCATAAGAACTGGAAAACAAAACATTAAACAAATACTGAATATAGTAATGTTTTAAAAAATGCACATTATGGTTTTGCTTTTTATGAGTGTTAACTATCCTTTTATTAAAACTATTTTGTATTTTAATGTAAATAATCAGTCCATAAACTTTGAAACACTGTAATACAAAGTATTAATAAGTCAGCACACTGAGGTAGTGAGGAAAGAGCACACTATCATTACACTGACCATAGCTTTGGAATGGCCTTTCACAAAAATTCAACAACTAAAAATTCTCTTTTTGCAGCACAGAGTACAAGATGAGCATCAGCAAGAACTACAGCTCTGGTCAGAGAGGTTTGCTTGCTCCTGTCAGATATTATCACTCTTATTTCCAGCTTCTTTACTTACAGCAGCCAGGCAGATTACAACTCAGTCTTTTCAAACTGCTTAAGGCAGTGAACATGCCACTCCAGGAGCATTCCCATGCTGCTCTGCCTCACCAAAGGGCACAGCATCACAAGTTCACCTCCACCAGGCAGATATTCCTCAAGAGGTACCAGGGATGAACTACAAAATCTCTTGAGTTCCCACAGGGCTCTACCAACTCCAGGCTGGGATTTTTCACAAACTTTTAAACTCCCTACTGCTGACCTGCTATTTGGATTAAGCTATTGCATTCTTGGGAAACAAATTCTTTATTCTGTTATTAACCAAACAATGTCACTATGTCAGTAGCTACCTTTCAGAAACAGGACCATGACAAAAGTGAAACATCTGAATCCACTGAACACACCTCCATCACACAGATCTGTTTTCCTAGAAAAATATACACTGGGAACACTGGAACACAACACATACCCTTCTCCAAGCTTCTCCAGGACATCAAATACTTCTTCAGGTTGTTTGGTTAAACTGTCTTCATCTAACTTCTTCAGCTGCCTGTAGGGGTAAGAAGAGAGAAATTATTACATTTAATTTTAAGGCAGTTTGGGCTCTGCTGAAACAGAAGAATAAACAGCACCATTTAACATGGTTTGGCATGAAGTAAATTGATTATGAAGTAAGCTTATTTCACCTGATGAGGAGACTGAATATTATTAGCATCCAATAGCAAAAAAGGACTGGGAATTACAAGGAATAGAATGTGAGCAGGCACACAAATCTACAGCTCCTCTAGGCAGAAATCAGTTTCAGGATCTATATGTTGGTGGTCACATCTCAGCATGGCACAGTTTTGAAGCCATTGAACATATCTGCTGGATTTCAATATCTGGAATGGAAGGATACCTACCAAAAAAAGGGAACATCACCTTCCCTGATGCTTAGAGTATGAGTGGAATATATTTGTTGGGAGGCAGGAGGCAATACTGCTCTCACCTGGACATTTTTAACATCAAAACTTCAGGTCTTAACTTCATGGGCCTGGACATTTACTAGGAAGATTCTATCAGGAAAACGGAAACTGTATCTGACTCTCAGGATCTTGATGCCATCCCTCTTAAAGTACTGCTAATAAGAATCAACTGAAATAATTTCTAGGAATAAAAACCTGCCATGTGCTGTGATTCTTCACATGGCCTCCCCTTTCCCCCAGTACAGCTTTTAGGGAGATCCCGTACACAAAGCAACAAGAAGCTCAATCATATTTGTTTGAGTCTACAGTGGAGAGCTGTTCACCAAACCTCCTGAAACAGCTAAGGACTACATAACAAAAAGGTCTGAAAACAGTATTTTATTGTCACTGGTAAGAGTATCCAACAGCCCACAAACAAATGCTCTTCCATTTTCACGTGAACTAAAAAAAAAATCTGAAACAACAATAAACAAAAACAAAAAACAGCCAACAAAACCCCCTCCAAACTCCCTAAACGAGCTCATTCGAGTTTTTTAAACACAGAAACTTAAAAGAGTCTCAGAGTTTTTAGCACTGGCTGGTGTTTAAAGTAAAACACGTGTGGTTGCCCGCAACTGCGAATTGCTCCTGAAAGCTCTTACAGCTGCTGCTAAAGATCAGGACTCTAATTTTTAGTTACAGGAATACTAATTTTTATACTAAATATATAACTTTTTTACCCAATTTATTCAGAAATAGAATGAAAAACCATCCATTGACCCCTGGCTATTATGTTTATGTACAAAAGCCACACGGGAGGAGCAGCTCACGCATGGAGCACATACAATGGCTTCCTGAAGCAGAGGAAACATTATATAGAAGCAGACTCAGGAAGTGGTGAAATACTGAAAGTAGCTGCTAGCTTCCCTGCTCAGATAAGCATTAAACAGAATTTACTTGTCCCTGTGAAAATGGAGAGGGAAGAAGCTGTGGGAAAAGGGGAAAAGCAAGTAACACATGCACCAGAAAACACACAAGCCACCATTTCCAAGGAGCCCAAAATGTGGTGACGCAAGAGGCAGACCCCTCTTGTTTGAGGCCTAAATTCTACTAGCATAAAGGAAAAATAAAAAAGACTTTTCATATACCCAAACACAATAACCAGACAACTACTGTGCTTGCAGCAAACAGCCTAATTTCTACTACAGACCAGGAGCCCAATTACTTTGCATTGTTCTGCTCCACCGAGTGCACTCACTGCTGTCTGACACACTCTGCCTTTCTCCTGGATGTTTATACCACACAGACGGAACAGCAACACAAACCCAATCTCACCTCTGCTGTTTTTCAGATCTAATCTTAATCACCTGCCCCATAAGCAATTATAGAATAAAACCAAGCTTGTTTTGTTTTTTAACAGAATATACATCACTGTTTAACCAAAGAGGCCAATGCCACTGGGGACCAGCGCCAGCAGTTTCCTTTGTTCGCTGCCGGAGCGTTCCCGGGCCCCAGCTGCGAGGCACTGATAGGATTCTGACACTGACACTTCATCCCAGCTCTGCCCCGCAGCCCGGCCCGGCCTGGCAGCCCGAGATACGGGCTCACGGCTTCGCGCGGGGCTCGCCCCGAAACTCCCGAGGGTCCGGGCTGGGTGCGCCCGTTGCGCTCGGTGCACCCGGTGTGTTGAGTGTGCTCGGTGTGCCCAGTTTGCTCGGTGCCCAGTGCGTCGGGTGTGCCTGGTGCGCCCGGTGCACCCAGTGTACCTGGTCTGCTCCATGTACCCGGTGTGCCCAGTTTGCTCGGTGTGCTCGCTGTGCCCGGTGTGCTCGGTGTGCCCAGTGTGCCCGGTGTTCTCCGTGTACCCGGTGTGCCCGGTGTGCTCGCTGTGCCCGGTATGCCCAGTGTGCCCTGTCTGCTCGGTGCTCTCGGTGTACTCGGTGTGCCCGGGCACGGCGGGAAGGAGGCAGTGCCAGGGCTGGGCACCGCGCCCAGACACGGCACCGGGGGCACAGACCCGCACAAAACTCACCCAAGGAGAGACGCGACGGGAGAACAAGTGACCGGGGCAGTGTCACCCCACGGGCACGGGCCAGCACAGCTCGTACAGCCGCGGTAGCCGGCGGCAGAGCCCGCCA
>NW_005054337.1:4216179-4229991 GCF_000277835.1 Geospiza fortis | reverse complement strand
TGCTGCCCTGGCGGGACCAAGCTGGCTCCCAGGCACACGGGTCCCTGCTGTGCTCCCTCTGCCTGCTTGTGCCTTTCAGGGTGCTGGTCGAGGTCTGGGAACCATTGCTGTGGGACTGGTTTTGCTTTACTCAGTGTGTGGCTTAAAGGAAATAATGAACTAAAGTTCAGTACCCTATCCTTCAAGCCTCTCTCTGTGTTTACAGGCTGCTATAGTCCTGCTCTCTTTCTGGTGCCCTCTGCTTGCCAGACCAAGGAGTGAAATGCACGGCTCTTGCTCACCTGAGCAGTCACAGCCCCAGCCCGTATCCTGTTGTGTTTTTAGCCCTGCTGGTGTGAAGATAATCTTTTTGCAAATGTCCTGTCTGTAGAATAAACCTAGCTGAGATGCATGTAAAGAAATTAGCAAACAGAGAGATGCTGCACTTAACACACAGGCCAGGTTAAAAATGACCTGGCTGGTACTGCGTGGCCCAGCCAGGGTGACTGGGAGCTGTCTCTTCCAGGATGACTAAAGCCCTGCTGGAGAAGGATGGTGTGAACTGGCGTCAGAAGCTGCCACCAATCCCCACAGTGCCTGTTTCTGCCCAGACGAGGTGGAGCGTCCCTTCTGCCCAGGCCCCTGGGGCAAACGCTCCTCCTGCAACTGCACCACGGGGAGAAGGAGGTGGGAACGTGCCCTTGGGCTGGGCAGAGAGCCCTGCAGCTCCCGAGGGTGCTGAACAAGACAGCTGCCACACCTGCTTGGTGTGTCTGCAGCCAGGGCTGAGGCCTGGAGAAACCCAGGCCTGGTTCTGCCACAGCCTTTTTGGTTGATTCTGGTTTTTTTTGATGTCTCTGTGTCTTGCCTCTGGTATGGGGATATTTGTTTTCTGTGAGGCTGTGGTATTCTTGTTGGTTTTATAGAGTTCTATATCCTTTCACACCATTTCCAGACAAGACTGCTGCTGGCATGGAGAGAGCTAGAGTGCTTAAGGAAGAAGGAAATGAATTAGTAAAGAAAGGAAACCATAAAAAAGCAGTAGAGAAGTACACAGAGAGTTTAAAGCTCAACAAGGAATGTGCAACTTACACCAACAGGTACTGTTCAGCTCTTTGCCCAGCTATTTCTTGGCCCTGTATGAAAGCCACCATGGTACTTCCTGGCAGAACTGTTTAATATTTGCTCCCAAACTAATGAATAAAACAAAACCACTCCCTCAGGTTCACCCCAAGTGCAGCCTCCCCTGTAGTGTAACACTCTTTGATCAGGTAGTACAGAAACCCTTGGAGACTTCCCTCTGGGCTTCCAGGGGATTTCTCCCTTGACTGCTTTGTCTCTGCTCTCCTACAAACCTCAAACTGCAGATTGCTGTTTTTAAACACTCAAAGTTCTTGTAAGGCAGTTACAGCAGGCAGAGCAGGTGCTGCACTGGCAGAGGCAGGAACCTGCATCCTCCAAGTGCAAGTGCACTTTGTCTTTAGGGCAGGTTGCCCTAAACATCTTCCTTTTTGTTTCTTTGAAAAACCATTTCCTTTTTTCCCCCTCCCTGTAAATGAAACAAACTTGAGCTCCAGAATGAGATGACACAACACACAAGGATGGTTTTGGAGCCCAGTTTTGTGCTGCCCTGACAGCTGCTCTGTTGTGGCACTGGATGCTGCCAAAGGTCTCTGAGCAGGTGTGTGTGTTGCAGAGCTCTCTGTTACCTGAGCCTGAAGCAATACAAGGAAGCAGCACAGGACTGCACTGAAGCTCTGAAGTTGGATCCTAAGAATGTCAAGGCACTCTACAGGCGTGCTCAAGCACTTAAAGAACTGAAGGTAAGTCAGGAGTTTCTGCAGGGCTTTAGGCTAGGACTTGATGGCTGTTGCTGCATTATCAGAGTCAGGGATACCCTTTAGGGCTTGTTTCTGTGCTAGACAACCTCTGCCATCGCACCTTTAAGAGTCAGACATCACACTTTGCTCTTTGGATCTCATGAGTTTATCACCATTAGATCCTACTTCTAGAGATGCTGAAGGCAACTGCTTTTCACAGAATCACAGGCTGTGCTGAGTTAGAAAGGGCCCACAGGGACCCGTGAGTCCAGCTCCTCACCCTGCACAGCACCACCCCCAGCAATGATACCCTGGGCCCAAGAGCTGAAGAACCTTTTCCTAATACACAACACAAAGCTCCCCTGACACAACTTCAGGCCATTCCCACAGATCCTGTCCCTGCTCACCACAGAGACCAGGGTGAGCTTTATCTTTTTGTCTCATGAGGAATGCAGGAGTCAGTACTGGCATACATATTGCATTGGTGTTGGACTCAGAATGCACTTGAGTGATGGAATTATCTTCTCAGCCCTAGTTTGAACATGTTTTAGAATAGCTACATCAATGTCAGTGCTTGAGCAGTCACAGAGAGGGACTCACAGGCTTGACTGTGCTGTCTTTGCCTCTGTTGCTGGGCAGTAGTTCTGCCTTAGACTGCTTTTTTAATGCACTACCCCTTCTGTCATGGACATAGTTTATGAAAAATCCTTTTGATAGGATCTTTTCTCCTGAGAAGCTGAGAGGCCTCAGAAACGAAATGTAAACAATGATTATCTGCTGCTGTGGAATGCTACAGGTGCATCTGTGATTGGTCTCATGTGGTTGTTTCTAATTAATGGCCAATCACAGTCCAGCTGTCTTGGACTCTCTGGTCAGTCACAAGATTTTATTATCATTCCATTCCTTTCTATTCCTTGCTGGCCTTCTGATGAAATCCTTTCTTCTATTATTTTAGTATAGTTTTAATATATAATTTTCTTTTAATATATCAAAAAATAATAAATCAGCCTTCTGAAACATGGAGTCAAGATTCTCATCTCTTCTCATGTCAGAGTTGCCTGCAAATTCAACACCCTTCACTTTCTAGGATTTCATATTGATGAAATAATATATATATGAAGTAAATGATTAATGAAATAAAAATATAAAATATTCTCTTTCTAGGATTACAAATCAAGTATTGCTGACATCAAGAGCTTGTTGAAAACTGAACCAAAGAACACAGCTGCACTGAGATTGCTGCAGGAACTGAGCAGAGCCTAGGGTAACCAAGCAACAAGGAAAGCTTTCTTTCCTACTGCAGAGAAAAGCTTTCTCCCTTCTGCTGTTGATACAGGGACCAGTCAATGCAGGATTGGTGTTGAAATCTATCTTCCAGTGCTGCTGAGATCTGAGAGGTTCTGTACCAGCACAGTGATTGTTCAGACATAATCTGTATCAAACTCTATTCAGCTGGCTCTATGATCATGCATAGTTTTAGTGCCCCTCCCCAAGAGGCATTCAGGTTCATTTTCCTGGTTGAAGTCAACTTGCCTCTAACTATTGGCCTCAGGGACTCTTTACATGTTGGCTAAGATGCACAGGAGTGGCTGTTCCTGTCTGAAGAGCTACAAGCCCAGGGGTTTTAGTCCTTATTCAGGTGACAGATTTGCTGCATTTGTGCTGCTGTTACTGAAAGAAAGTGGCTGCAAGAACTGCTGTAGTTGCCAGAGCACCACATACCCTCCTTGTGGCAGGGGCACAGTTATTGCACAGGGCCAAGCTTGTTCCCTCTCCCCCCCGATGCCTGCTGGGTTCTGCTGCTTACTGTGGCTGGGCAGATGTTCACAGTAGCAGCTTTCTTTAATTATTCTGCACATTTAAGAAAACAGCAGCAAGTTCAGCCTGCCTTGTTACACTGTGCACTATTCTTTCAGATTCTGGGTGCTTGGGAATTTTGCAATGGTTTTTTTGTCTTGTGTTTTTTGTAAAAAAAAAAAGAAAAACCACTTTAGTTCCTCTGTGCCTTTTGGAGCAGTTGCTATGGGGTGTTACAGGGAGGAAAATACACAGCAACACCCCAGCTGAGGTCTGGCTTACTACTTCAATGCATGTTTAAATTTCTCCTGATCTGATATTGATGGCACTGATTTCAAATGGTAGATAAAGAGATACTTGGAGTTACTTTGTGTACTGTTAAAACCTGTTCTCATTAAAGCCATGTTTATTTTCACTCTAGGACTGTGTTTTTTGTGATGGATGGAATAGGGGAAGGGAAACACTTGTTTAACCATTTCATCCTGTTCCCTCTGTTTGTCAGAGGACTTCAGGCACTGTACAGGGCTTTGCTCTTTCAGACAGTGACCTCAGCTCATAGTTGCCATTAAAGTTAGAGTTCAGAGAGCCAGAAAGCTCCAGGGACACTGGGGCTGGGAAAGGCATGCCAAGGAGAGCACAGCACTGCATCAGGGTTTCCAACCATTGCTCAGCCTTGCACTCTGCCTCAGCTAGTAAGATGCTGGGCAATGCTGACCTGATCCAACTCATAATACAGAATTATAAGATAAAAAGAAGCTAGCCCTTGGTCAGGGCTCAAAAATACTTGTTTCCTACCTTGTCTCTCCCAGCAGTGTTTCAGGCAGGTACCCCTGAATTTAATTTTGAGAGCGATTAAATAGAGAGCAATCCCTCTAATGCCATTGAAGACAAAGACCTCTTACCTTAGCCTGACATTAAATAGCTTTTTGTTGTTCCCAGGGCTGTACTCCATCAGCTGGAATGTGCCAAGGCTTGGAACAAGCCCTCCTTGAGGGGCACAAATTGCTCCATTCACTCCGTTCCTGCTTCTAAGCATGGCAGCTCCATTGATCCCAGAGCCAGCCCTTTCCCAGGCTCTTGGGGCAGGTGTGATGGATTCCAGGGTGGGGAAGCACACAGCAGAGAAGCACTAGGAGTAGGAGTCCAGAAGTAGGACTGGCTTCACTTAAGAGCTCTCCTTTTGGCAGCCCTGCTGGTACCTGAGAGGCAGACACCTGCTCTGTTCAACAGCAGCTCATTGCAGCACCCCTAAGCAGCAGCAGTCACCATCTCCTTCCCCTCAAAACAGCAGGTTTGTTTGTGCCTGACACCAAAGATTTCCCCAGCAACAGCAGCAGGTGGACAAAGGCCATGCACAGCAGTGAGACACCACTGCAAGCTCAGGGTCACTTCTGCTCCTGCTGAGGTGCTGCTGTCTGTGCTGACACTGCCCAGGTGGGCAAAGGTAGTGCTGGCCCCAGGGCAACAGAGAGGGTTTGTGACAAGGACTCACCTTCATCTGCCCCTCTCAGACACAGCAGCTGCTCCAGACTCGTTTCCTTTGCTCCCTCAACTCCCTAAAGCCTCAGACTGCAGCCAGGGAGCTACTCTGAATCATTTCTAGTATCATCAGGGATCCAAGGGCCAGCTTCACCTTTTCTGATCATCATTTTAAAACCTCTTGTCCTTGTTCATATCCTTTCAGAGGCTATTCTGCTATCCCTGTGTTCCTGGGCCCCACCTCTGGTTTTAAGGAGGGCTCACCCAGCACAGCCATCTGGCACTGTAGGTGGTGTCACAGGCACACCTGAAGTGCCCTGTTACACCTGAAAAAAGGCTGCAGCCAGGCTAAACAACAGCAGAATGAAGTTTACCTGTACAGCTCCATTCCAGCTCTCCTTTTGTGCATTACACTCCTGCAAATACAGGTTTTTCTTCTAGAGACCAAGCAGAAAAACTTCCAGCCCGTGACACTTTGAGAGAAATAACAAATCAGGGTCCTGTATATGAAGTGAATTAAAGTCCTTTAAAAGCATCTCACTGAGGAGATGATATCTAAACAGTGAACAGTTCAGGCTGAGGCATCCACTAAAAGGAAAATAAATATATAAGGACATCAGAGGAAGAACTGGTGAAATGAAGGTGAGAAAAAGGAATGATGAAAAGCCCCAGTGAAGAATCCCAGTGGAGCAGAGCAGATACCATGCAGGAGCAAATGTGTAAGTGGTTCTATTAAAATGCTGGAAGGAAAACAAGAGGTAGGAGGGGTGACTCAGCAGGGAGCTGAAGGGAGAGTATGATACAGCACAGGAGGAGGATTGAGACAGCAAAACCAGCAGAAGCTGCACAGAAAGCAGGTGGGTGGTGCTGGTGGAGGTGTGCTCCTGCCAGCTCGAGGTAGCAGTCAAGTGAGGTCAGTGCATCACCAGCCTCAAGCACTGAGGAGTCTCTAGGGACTGAGATTCCTTTCCTAACTAGGCAGAGCAGAGCATTAAGGCCAGGGTGGTGACAGCAACACAGGGAGCACAAGGCAGCAGTAACAGGTCCCAGCTCCCCCTGCAAGCAGGAGGTGTCCTCGTGGGACACAATGCAGTCATGAATGCTTGTAGGCACTTCAGTGACTCCTGGGAACCTCTGGACAGAGACACATGGGAAACACAGCTTTTGATTTACAGCTGCCCCACAATACCTCAAAAAGTTGATCTTGTGCACCACAGACACACAGACAGACCCCGTGGTGAGCAGCAGAGACATTGCTGCAGGTCTACAAGGTTCATTACTGGAGGAGAACAGCAGCAGTCCATCCTGTTTTGCTTAAATCCATCCTCCTAGGGAATCAGAAAGGATTAGAGGAGCCTGTTGGTTGGCAATTTGTTAATGTAATGCTGTATGTCCCTTCTGTCAGCTCTCCAGACTGACACTACACCAGCACTACCAACTTCAATCCCTAATTACTGCAGCCTGAGTCCATCCTTCCACCTGGGAGAAGCAAAGCCTTGGCTGTCTCCCTGCCAAGGGAACTAACCCTTTGTGGGGGTGGAAGTATCAGCTCTTTATTGGTGTCAGCTACATGAACAAATAAAACTACAGAACCCAACAAATTCACTAAAATGATGATTCATCAGCACTCATCATTTTCTGGGCAGCTGCCCCAGGCTGGGTTCCATATCACACTTCACAAGGTGCTTTCAGTGGTGAGAAGAGATTTAATGTGAGGATTTTTACAGGTGTAGGAGGAGGCAACTCTACAGGGGTTACAATACACACAAACAATAGGATGGGGCATGTGAAGACAAGCCAGGGTCACTGTATGGGCATGATTCCAACAGCATGGTGGGGTTCCTGCTCCTGTTCTTCAACAGCAACATTCTCAGGGCTTGCTCTCAGTCCCATAGTCTGCAAGAAACAGAAAACCCACACATGTAATTTTCAACTGCTAAAGGAATAGTTCCATCCAGAAAACGTGAAATTCACCCAAACTTGGATTAACACTGTTACTTTGACATCACAAGTCAAGAAGATATCTGAAATATCTTCAAAGGGGTACATACAGTCTGAATTGCTTTGTTAGTGTGTCTATCCCAGCCTCAGCAGCAGGGCCAGCTCCCTGATCAAGCACACAAAGGATATTTTATAGGGTACCTACAAAAAAACCCCACTGGGAACTCCCAGGAATGATTGCACTGGTCTCCACTAGACCTACAGAAAAGCAAGGACCCTTCCTATATCCCTTTATGATAGCAAAGTCATTGCCCTCATCAACACATGAAGAGCCCACACAGGTCTCTGTGGTACAACTAAGTCCAGAAAATAGAGGATGTAATTTAAGAAATGGAATACTACAGCCAAAGACACTGATACTGCTCATTAAGCCCTGCTAGGCCTGGATGAGAAACCCAATCCGCAATCCCAGAGTAGGAACCCAGAGGCTCTGAGCACAGCAGGGCCCCCAGCACCCACCTGGAGTCAGGCCAGGAAGGCCCCAGCAGGGCCCTTGTGGGCTGTCTCGGTGCTCTGGTGTGCCTGGAGAACAGTCACTGCTTCCTCGATCTGCCAACAGAGCACAAGGGGGAGGAGCGGAGCTGCTCCGGGGGAAAACTGCACCAGGAACTCAACATTTCAGGTCCCAGCGCAGCCTCCACACAGAGCTGCTCTCAGAAGGTAAAGAACTGGAATAATCACAAAATCCAAGCTTCTGCAGGAGACTGATCGGCCCTTTTCTGTCTCTTACCAAGGAAAATTCTGGGGCATCTCTCCTTTATTATCAAGTCAGAACTTGCTAGACAGAAGGCAGATTTCACAGGTAAAGCTACCTGGCACCACCCAGCACAGCCCAGGCTCCTCAAAAATACAGCAGTGGAAGGGTGAAAGCAGCTCCTGCCTCCACGGGGCAACAAAAAGGTGCAGTCAATTCACTCCAACTACTTTGATGGGAACCAAAGATAAATATTCACCAGAATTAAGAAGGAAACTGAAGAAACACTGCAGAGAGGCAGCAGTTTGTCTGGTTTTTATTTTGAGGAAAGAGCTGCTTCCATGTAGAGATATCACTCTGCTTTTCCCCTCTTGCTTCCCAGCCAGCCCCAAACCAGCCTCAAGCTTTGTCTGTGCTTTCAGGGAGCTGCTTCCAGCTTCTCCTTTTGCTGAAGGCAGGCAGACATTCAGGCACTGGGTGTGGTGACATCAACCCGGGGCTCCTTTTTCACTTGTCAATAAAACCAGCAGCTACCTGCTCTTCCCACAGTGATCAGTGTGCTGGGCTGTGCTCCCTTCCCTTGTAGCAGCAGGGCATCAGCCCCTTGGAGAGGGATTTGTCTGGGCACTGATCTGTCCTACCTTGGAGCGCAGGGAGTCTGGGGACTCCAGGAGCAGCAGCAGCTCAGAGTTGTCAATCTCCAGCAGCATCCCAGTGATCTTGCCAGCCAGTGAGGGGTGCATCACATGGATCAGAGGGTAGAGGCGCTCACCTGCTCCAAACAGCAGCCAGGACATGAGAACCATGCAAGCCCCCAGCATTTTAACCCACTGCAAGCCCTCCTGCCTGCTCAACCAAAATGGGACACAAGGGTGGTGATGGTGGTGGAAAAACCACTGCTCACAGGCAAAGCTGCTCCAGCACGTCTCAGCCACAGGAAGCTGCTGGGTGAAGTCAGCAGCAGGCACCTACAGTGGCACAGGGCAGTGGAGCTGTGCACACCTGCCCACCCCTGCACAGTTTCTGCAGGAGCAGTTTCCTCCTGGGAACAAAGAGCTGGTCTGTTGTAGCTATGATATTTTCTGAAAAAATCTTCTCTTTAGTATTTTTTCTCCTGAGAAGCTGAGAGGCCTCAGGAACAAAATGTAAACAATGGTTATCTGCTGCTGTGGAATGCAACAGGTGCATCTGTGATTGGTCTCATGTGGTTGTTTCTAATTCATGGCCAATCACAGTCCAGCTGTCCAGACTGTCTTGGTCAGTCACAAGCCTTTGTTATCATTCTTTTTCTATTCTTAGCTAGCCTTCTGATGAAATCCTTTCTTCTATTCTTTTAGTATAGTTTTAATATAATATATATCATAAAATAATAAATCAGCCTTCTGAAACGTGGAGTCAGATCCTCGTCTCTTCCCTCATCCTAAGACCCCTGTGAACACCATCATGGTCTGTACCTGCTGTGCTTTGGCCAGGCCAAGCAATGCTGTCCCACACCAGGGCACTGCCTGCTCCACCACAGAACCCTGAAACCCCAGGGTTGTGTGGCACAGCTGACCTTAACCCCCACGGCCACCAAGCTGTTCATCAGTGCCCAGGAGCAGCACTGCAGGATGGCTCAGAGCTCAGGGGAACTGGAAATGCCCTGGCACAGCCTGGCAGCACAGGCAGGCTGGATGGAGCTCTGCCTCTGTGCAAGGCTTCACCAGACACTTCTCACTGTCAGGCAGCTCACGCAGACAGGGAGTGGCTTTATTGCTCCCATCCAGTTCCAACACAGACTGAATTTATTATTATTTCTTTTTTTAAGCAGCATAATATCAGAGCAATACCACAAAGCCTTACAGCTTCTCCCAGCAGTTAATTTTGCCCTGGTGCATGCAAGCCCAAATGCCCCCAGGGCCCTGCAGCTGGACCTGCTCCAGCAGAGCAGCCTGGCACCCACCTATCATTTGCTTCTGCTCCTGAGGGGGGGCTGCTGCAAGCAAGGATGCTGTCAGTGGCTCCTGCCCCTGGACATGCACAGCAGGTTCTCCCACCTGGGGGAAAAACAGAGAAGAACAGCCAACAAAGGCTGGAAGGGATGTGAGTCACCTGACTTGCAGGAATGGTGCTCAATACCAATCACAGTGGGGCATTTCAGCCTTCCAGGATGCACTGTCTGTTTGCATTCAAACAGCAGCTTGCAGAAAAGCTGGAATCAAGCATTAGAGCTGTGTGCCTACTGGATCCACAGCCCCACAAGGTCCCCACAGCACCGCTCACAGAGCATGGGGATCCCTGGGCTCAGCAGTCACATTATCCCAGAGCGGGAATGTCACATTTTGGTGGCTGCAGAGCACTTACCTGTGGGGTCACCATAGGTGGCATGTGCCCCATGGGCTGCATGTTCCTGGCAGAGGAGGAGTACTTGTACTGCTGGGCACCCCGTGGCAGGGCAGACGAGGAGGGCACCCGGGTGCTCACTGTCTGTGTCCCAATGTTGGCTGCAGTGGGGACAAGAACATTTGTGAGGAGGGATCCATAAATTCGTGCCTGTGCCAAGGAGGCTGAAGCCACAAGGACAGTGTGTTTGTTTGGAGAGCCTGAAAAGTCCTGCATGAGCTCAAAGCAGCCCCCAGGTCAAAGGCAGCCCCCAGGGCAGGCAGGCACTGCTGCCCTTGGGGTGCTCTGGTGTTGTGCAGGGGGCAGGAGAGCTGGCAAAGGCACCCACACCTCGTCAGCTCTCCTGCAGAAACCCATCAGCATCAGCCAGAGAAGGGGAACAGCAGTGGGCAGGGTGGGCTGTGAGACCCTTGTCTGCCACCTCATCCTGAAGGGAGGTGAAGGCAGAGAAATGAGAGGACAATGACAAAAGGAGAAGGGACAAGCCACAGACAGCCCTCCTGGTCCCACTGGTCACTTCAGCAGTTAGTGACAAAGATAACTTTGGGCAAAATCCCATGAAGATGGGAAGGCAGTCACTGCCGCAGATAATCATCTGTGGAGGTGACACCCCAAGACCTAGGGCCAGCCTCAGCACAACCAGCCACTGGGGATGCCAGCAAGGTCTGGTTCTCAGCTCCAAACCCCTCTAACATGAGGCTTGGCATTGGCAGCAGTTCAGCCTGTAAGATCCCCTTCCTGCTCCCCAAAGATCCTTTCCCACCCCTGCCTTTGTCCAAGCACTAAGCCCAGGTGCTGTGGCTGCATCACCATCTGCTCTAAGGATCATATTCAAGGCCTAGCCACCAACAGGACCAATCTGCATGTCAGAAACCTGTCCCATTACATGAAATATCCCAGCCTTCCCCAAAAAGTTACATACTTAAAGTTCCTACAGACATTGCTCCAACTCCATCCCACCATGAGCAATCCCACAAACCAATCCATCCTACTGGGGACCTGAGCTCACAGTAAGCACCCTTGCCACCATGGTGATACCACGGGGGTCCTTCTGGCACTCACCCACTCTCTGGGCCTGGGGGGGCACTCGGGGCACCTGGGTGGAGGCCTGTCTGGTGGTGCTGATGTTGGACAGCAGGCGCCGGGGCGGCACCGCAGCCCTCAGGACGGGGGTGGCTTCAGGATACACTGCTGCAGAGAGAAACGGCACACAGAGCGAAGCTGCTGGGTAGCAGAGACATGGAGGGAGAGGTGGGGAGAGTGGCTGTGGCTGGGGACAGTTCAGGAGCCCCTCACCTCTGGTGTCACTGCCAACATCTCACCTCCGGTGCCCATCACCGTGAGCCTGCACCAAACCCCTGCGCATATTTCCAAGATAAACCCTCATGGTTACAAACTCCCTGCTGCTTTTAAAAACCCTCAGTCCCTGGCTGAGCCCAGCTCGTGCCAAGCGCCCCCAGGGAGAGGCAGGCAGACTCACAGGGAGGCCGGGAGGGCTGTGCACTCCAGCGAGTGGCAGGGCGGACTGGGACAACAGGGCTGGGGCCATAGAAGGCAGCTCTGGTTTGTGGCTGGGGAAGAAGAACACATCCAACGTGACTGGGCAGCTGAGCTGAGCCAGAACTAACCCAGAGCCTCTTGATGGCTGCTGCACACAGACAGACAAGACAAAACCACACTCTGCAGGGTGCCAGAGCACTTTAAAGACCAACCTCCAGCCCTGCTGTCAGCGTGCCCTCCCAGAGCTCTGCTGCATGGCTCCTCAGGAGCTTCTGCCCCTCTGTAACCCTTCTCCCCTGCTCTCCATGCTTCCCTCCCACCAAACTCCTCCTGCCTTCCTCCACAACAGTAACTATGAAATCCCCAGCCCATTTCCTGCAGCACCTGCACCCCACCCAGGCAGATCCCACTGGCTCCACAGGGTGTGCCTGTCACAGACATCTTTTATGAAAACTCCTTTCCTTAGGATTTTTCCTCCTGAGAAGCTGAGAGGCCTCAGGAACAAAATGTAAACAATGGTTATCTGCTGCTGGGAATGCAGCTCTATTCTTAGCTAGCCTTCTGATGAAATCCTTTCTTCCATTCTTTTAGTATAGTTTTAATATAATATATATAATAAAATAATAATTCTGAAATATACAGTCAGATCCTCGTCTGTTTGCTCATCCTCAGACCCCTGTGACCACTGTCACGGTGTGCCCAGATCTGCACAACCCAAGCTCTGCTCCTTAGCCCCGCTGCCACCCCGCTCCAGGGCGGATTTGGGTCCCTGTGCAAGGCTGCCACTGTGGAGCAGGACTCACCTGAGGCATGGGGGGTAGGAAGTACCCCGGGGGGGTCTGGAAAGAGCCCAGGAGAGGGCCAGGCAGGGCCCTCATGGTGGCCAGCCTCTGCATGTACTGGTTGGTAAGGATGGCTTTCCGCTCCTCCTTCCTCTGCGCCAGCGCCACGTAGAGAGGCTTGGTGCTGACAATGCGCCCGTTCATTTCTGTCACTGCCTTGGTGGCCTCCTCTGGGGAGGAAAAACATACAAACCCAAACCCTTTGCTGCGGCCACCCTCTGTCATCACCTAAAACAGGATTAGAACAAGACAGCTCAGTCCACAGATCGCTGCAGCATCCACAGAACACAGTGTGGGGAGTGTGTGTGTTCCAGCCACGGGCATCCCATTTCAGCCCCCACACCCAGGGTGGGATAGATGGGACTGCACCTCTCCCACAAATAGGTCTCTCTGGGGAAGGGCAGGATTTGCTCAGGCAGTAGGTTTGGGAAATGAAGATGGCAGAGTCTGGACCAGCCTGGGATCAGGAGCCTGTGATTGTCTGGGGCAAATCTGTGCCTTGGTCTCACAGGGCTCATGGGGCAGAAATGCTCTGGTGCTGAATGCTGCAGGAGCCAGCAAGGGATGGGGATCAGTGGGACTCTGTGCCCTGACAAGGGCCAGCCAGCATCTGTCCCTGGCAGGTGACAGGTGGCTGACCTTAAAGCCAGACCATCCTTTACATGTTGCCTTCCAGAGAATCCTGACACCAATGCCAGTGAAAAGAGTGACATGTCCATGGCGTTTCCAAAGGGCCAAACACCAGCCTGTCACCCCACTGTCCCAACAGAGGTGGCTTGTGGGTCATTTTCATTAGTGTCAGTGTCACAGAGCAGCTGGGCCGAACTCAGAATGTTGCAGCTTTAAGGTCCTATACCTGGCATCTCACCAGGGCTGAGGTAACTCAACAAAACTACCAAATATTTGCTCCTCAGGACAGTGTGAGGTGAAGCAGCATGTCCCTTACATCTGGCTTGAGATACCAGCCATCAGCAGGGAAGTGTAATTCAACAGGATGATAATTCCTATCCATCCCCAAGGGCTGAGTGCACTGGTTTACTGACCCCAGGAGCTCCAGTCCCTCACCTTGGCACTGGTGATGGTGCCATAGGGGGAGAACTCCTTCCTCAGCCTCTCATCATCTATTCCATCATCCAAGTTCTTCACATACAGGTTGACCCCCTGCACGCAGGTGAAAAAAAGCAGCTTGGGATCCCAAAGTTTACAGCAGTTTGTTACACTGGATGCACATTTCACCAGCAGCTCAGCTGGAGGGTGGGACATCCCACAGAGACATGGAGAGGGGCCAGGATTGTGCATAAACTCCCCTCAAAATACA
>NW_005054337.1:4214251-4216114 GCF_000277835.1 Geospiza fortis | reverse complement strand
TTTCCAGACTAATATTTCTGGAAATTGGCAGACCCATTTGTTCATCCTCCAACATCACTCTGGGTTTAAATCTCTCTCCCCTTTCCTGATATTGCTTCCCAGGACATTCCCAGGCAGTGACTGACCCCTCACTGCAGGAGGTGCCCACCATGCTGATCTGCTCTGGAGAGCTCTGTGCCGTCCCAAGCTGAGTGCCCCTGTTGCAGACCTGCAGGATGGAGCCCCCTGCTCTCCCTTACCTGGTACCTGTTCACCCTCTCTTGCTTCATCTGCTCGAATTTCCTCTTGAGCTCGCTCTGGCGCTCCAGCCGCTTCTGGGCGCGGCCCACGTACAGCACCCGCCCGTTGAGCTCCTTCCCGTTCATGTCAGCCACGGCCTGCCGGGGAGGGAAAGGCTCTCAGACAGCAGGGAGCCCATGGCCACAGCTCTGCTCTCACCCACCACCCCAGGGCAGCCCCAGCACAAGCAGAGAGCTGCTCCCCCCTGCCAGGTCCTGCCCATCCAGGCACCCAGCGCCAGCTCCCAGACAGGCACAAAGCTGGTGAGGTGGGGTGGGGACATCGCCAGGTGACAGTCACAGGAGAGAGATGGGCAGTGAGGAGCCTCTTGCCTTCTGGGCTTCCTCGTGCTTCTCAAAGTTGACGAACCCAAAGCCCTTTGAGCGGCCGGTGCTGTCCATCATGACCTTGACACTCAAGGTCTTTCCTGCAGCAGGGAAGGAAAGCACAGTCTGAGGGGTGCCCAGTGAGGCGTGCTGCCAGTGTGCAGCGCTGTGCTGGGAACCACCACGAGAGACCAGCCCAGCAAGGACACTGGACAGCCAGGGCAGCTGGAGGAGCCCAGCAGGAGGACAGACAGCTGGATCCCCATGAGGCAGGGAGAGCAGGGTGTGAGGTTTGGTGAACACCTCCAACCTGGGCTGCTGCTCTCATTGCCCTGGCCTCTTCAGCCTCTCCAGCCAGTGCAGTGAGTTCCTTGGCTAGAAAATCTCATCTCCTTTACATATGAACAGAGATTGGGTTCATATGAAGGACAACCACAAATTACTTGGGATGACACTGACCAAGTATGGCCCATGGATTGGCACAACACTAAAACCCATCACAAGAGGCATCCTCCAGTAGTGGACTAAACTGAAAAGCCTGTTTTCTTTAAATTCAGACTCAACAATTCTTATTCCCAGGGTTCCTGTCACCCCACAGTATACTGGTAACAAGACAACTTAAAAAAAAACTATCCAAGAAAGAAAATTTTTCAAGACAGCACCAAGTATGAGTTCTCCTCTGTCACAGCAGGAAAGCACATGTAACATCCTGACAAATGAAGTGACTGCAGTCCTTTTATGTGGGGGATGTTTAAAGTCACATCTCACCAAGAAAAGGGGCTTGTTATTTCAGCCAAGCACTCCCTCCACTTCATTTTAGGCTGCCCCAACTCCAGTTTATCAGACATGAGGATATTTCAACAATGCACTCACCAAACTTGGAGAATATTTCCCTCAGTCTGTCATCATCCATGTCATCCCCAAAGTTTTTGATGTAGACATTGGTGAATTCTATTGCCCTAGCCCCAACCTCTGCCTCGCGCTCTTTGCGGGATTTGAAGTGTCCAACAAACCTGTGGGAAGGAAGGAAGAGGCCTCAAGACCTGCATGTCCCCTGCAGAGGGAAGATGGACTCAGGCACACCTGCCTCAGCACAGGCCAAGAGAGGTCCCATCACCTCAGGCCATGCTTTGCTCACCATGAGTTTCACATACAGCACCATCATTCAGCATGGTCCCACTCCGGTGTACATATACCCAAACTCCCCATTGCCACTGCCAAAAGTAGGGATTTGTCGCCCCAGGAGACATCAAGAGAC
>NW_005054337.1:4211156-4214099 GCF_000277835.1 Geospiza fortis | reverse complement strand
TCTTTCCCCACCATCTGGGAGCAGCTCCAAACCACTATCACACTTCCCCCAGCACCCACCACAAGTGACTCACTGTTCCAGAGAGCAGCAGAGCTGCCATGCCCAGCAGGGATGGAAAAGGGAAGAACACAGAGCAGCAGGAAGGGGATGCCTGATAGCGGACCAAGGCAAGGGAGGAGCAGAGCCAAGTGCAGAGCCCGGACTCCTCTCTCTGGCACTTACACCTTCCTGTCATTGAGCAACATCCCATTCATGGTCTCAATGGCCCGAGTTGCTGCCTCGTGAGTCTCAAAGTGGACAAAGCCATAGCCACGGGATCCATTTTCATCACAAACCACCTACAAACACAGCAGAGGGGCAAAGGAAAGAGGCAGACACTGTTTTTCTCCATGTTTGTACATGGGTACATCACAGGAAAACCCAGCCCCATTTTCCAGGGGCATTTTCCCTCCCTGACATCCTGCCCCCACTGCAGCTGAGCTCTTTTGGGATGTTGGCAGCAGGTCAGGGAGGTGGGCAATCCCAGGACCAGAACCATGCTGCTTTATATGATATCCAGGAATCTGTGGCTCCCCAAGACCCACATGGCCCTGGTGCACTGAGCTGCGACAGGATGGCACATAACATCCCTGTGCAGGGACTGGGGGAAAAGCCCCCATTCTGAGGGGAAGCATAGCAAGGCCTTTTGGCTTCAGAACAGCTGGGAATTGAAAGGAGATGTTGTGGGAAGTGAAATGCCAAAGGGAATTCCAGCTGGCTGGAGCATGCTTCCAAGAATGAGGGCAGCTCTGCAGCAAGTCCTCTCCTGCAGGGCACACCTACCTTGCATGACAGGATGTTTCCAAAGGTAGAGAATGTGTCATACAGGGCTTTGTTATCAATGGAGTCATCCAGGTTCTTGATGAAGACGTTTCCAACCCCTGATTTCCTGAGCCCGGGGTCCCGTTGGGACCACATGATGCGGATGGGTCGGCCCTTGATCACCTCGAAGTTCATGGTGTCCAGGGCTCGCTCAGCTGGCAAAGGAGGGGGAGGACAGGGGAGTAACAGACACAGATCTGCCTCACATTCTGCAGCAGCTGAGATGGGCACAGGAACTGGGGACAGGGGCTTGTTAACCCAAATGGGATAGGCAGCTCTGCCTCCCCACCCCTCCAGCCACACCACTCTTTGACTAATTAGGTTTTTTTTTCTCTCCAAAGCACGCCTGACTCTCAAGGATCAACCATTTCACAATAAGTTCCAGTCTGGCAGATGCTCAGCTAATTTACCCAGTAAGGATTTTGGTCTCTAGGGCAACTAAATCAACACCTTCCCATCATTACAGCCTCATTTCAGCATGGAACACCTTCCAATTACAGTACTGTGTCATGGCAATGCCTGCCAGGAGAGTGGCCTCACTTTACACTGTGAGCCAGTGGGCAGCTGGGTACCCCAGGGGAGGGGCAGAAGGGGCTTTGGTGCCCTTCTCTGATGGAGAAGAAGGAGGGAGGCAACTCCTGCAAGTCACCTTCAACCCCTCACCAGAGCTCAGCAGCTGCATCCTTTCCCAGATGCTAAGAAGGGATGGAAGCAGGATGGGTCAGCATCAGAGAGAAGGCTGGGATTAGTTATAACTAAGCCCCAGCAGCAATGCAGCCATTCAGACAACTGCTCCCCCCTCTCCCAAGGCCCACCCAAGTCCCTGCTGTGAGGCAGTTCCTCAGAGCTGGTATGAGGAACCTACCATCCACGGGCTGCTGGAAGTTGATGTAGGCGTAGCCCAGCGAGCGGCGCGTGGCCACGTCCCGGCACACTCGGATGGACATGATGGGCCCAGCAGGGGAGAACTTCTCATAGAGCATGGCTTCAGTCACATCTGGGTGCAGGTCTCCCACGTAGAGAGAGGCTAAGGGATAGCCAGGGCCACTGGCATTCATGGTCACCCACAGAGCTCAGCTGCAGAAGACAGACCCGAGGCTGCAGGGCACAGGTTTCAGATTGCCTGTGCAATCACAGACCCACACTGGGGCTGGCCCCACTGCAGCAGCACAAGTCAGAGCAATGCCCTCCCCTTCCCATTCCACTAGGATCAGGAAAGCCCCAAGGAAGCTGCAATCTCAAAACTTTCCAGGACATAATAATTTTGGTACAAAATTTGAGCTGGAGTTGTCTGCACCTCACAGCCCTTGCACGCCCTGGAAGGATGCAGAGGGACACACTACACACACAGAGATTTGCTCCTGAAAACACACAAACCCCAAGAGAAATTAAAAATAGAGTTTAATTCCTCAGAAGGGAAACAGCCCTTCTCCACCAGAGACTTCCATTTTAACTCCTTAATGGCTCCCTCCAGCTGGGGCAGACCCAAGAACTGGGGGTTTTTACTGATGGCCAGGGAGCAGAACTGCAGCCCACTGCTTCCTGCAAACAACTCCATGTCTAACAAGGCAGACACAGGGTTTTAGCCACCGCTTCCCAGTTTCTCAGCTTGTTGACTACTGTTCCCAGAGCAGGCAAATTGATGCTCAGTCTGTGCCTGGTTTCAGTTGAGTATAAAGTTCTGTGTGAAGACAACAGTCAGTGCTTGAGAGCCCCGGGCTAGGAACACAGAAACCCAGGTCCTGCCCCAAAAGCTTATACATCTGTCCTTGGGGCTCTTACCTGAAAGCTCAGAAGTCCTGAGACACTTGTTTAGACACCTATAGATACCCAAAATTAATACACATGTATAGGAGAGGTACATCGAGCAATCCCCCGGCCAAAGGCAGGCCCCACGGCGGGGAGCCCACGGCAGAGCCACGCACCGGCTCCGTGACACAGCCCCGCTCCTCGCACCGCCCAGAGACCCCCCCAAAACCAAACCCAGGGTAATAGAGCAGCCCCAGCGCCCCTCCAGAGCCAGCGGGGCACGGAGGGAAGGGAGCTCAAACAGGGAGGAGGCGGCCGGAGCGACGATGCGGG
>NW_005054337.1:4195823-4210859 GCF_000277835.1 Geospiza fortis | reverse complement strand
CATCTCGTGCCTTCCCAAAGGGGAATTGCGCTGCGTGTCACCCTGGAACGCTGACAGCGCGCCCCACCCACGCGCTTTTAGGAAATCGCGTTCACCTTCTGACATGTAATTCTCTGAAGTTAAGGAGTTCAGGCAGGAGCCGTACACAGTTGGGTTATAAATCCCTCATCACCAGGCGCTCGTGCATTTCTGAATTCCACAGTAATCTCCCTCAGGACCCAACAGAGAGCCAGGGAATATGGCCTCTGCCATCATCACCTCTTGTCTGTGTGGCCCAGGGGCTCTGTAAGCTCACTTTCACCCACTGAGATCGCACCCCAGCTGTTCTGGACGGGATTGTGCTGCTGAAACGCCGGATGAAAGCACACAGGAACCTCCAGCCTCAGGCAGTGAAACTCCAAAGCAGCTCCCCCAGCATCCGGCTCCACCCCATCCTGCACCCCCGGAAGGGTCAGCTGCGAAGCAATCAGGAGAACCATCGCCTTCACAAAAGCCTTCTGGTAGCCTCACCCGAAGGTCAGATCAGCATCAGCATCAGCACCAAGAATGAGAAGCTGCAGCAGCAACAGTTGGATGAGTCAAACACATTGAGTGCACCTGGACTCTTACTGTGGCTGGGCCAGCTGCAGTGCCTTTTCCCAGAAAGACAGAATTAAATAAAGAATGGAGACACCCCCTCAACTCATCACTGCTGCAGACCAGCCTCATCAGCTCACGATTTCCCCAAAAGAGACAGCCAGGATGAGAGATGTTATGTGAAAAGACTAAGACAGGAGGTGGTCTCTGAACAGGAGCAGCTAGCAGATGCAGGGATTTTTCTTCTCAGAGCTGATAATGCCATCAGCATGAGTCAGACTGGGAGTTGGTGTACACTATAAAATAATTTGTGTGGTATGTGCATACATTTAGGTATGTCCATAAAGGCTGGAGAAAATGACAAAGTAGCAATAATTACAGACATGGAGGGACCACCATGTACAGCCATGGCACAGGGCAGAACAGCAGTCAAGCAACGGTTGGTTAATTTTGTCCTTATGCCTTCATTGATCAATCCAGAGCAGCCAAGTAACATTTTCCACTGTGCACACTTCTGTGTTGCCACACTCTGGGAGGAGGACCAAGCTTCCTTGAAGCTTTCAGGCTGCCTGGCATCTGCTGCCTTGCTACTGCCATCCATCCCTTCACATGCTCTTATGTCCAGTGCATCTCTGCTATTTTGCACTCTTGGTGCCCCTTTAGCACAGCCCAATGTGAGACCTCTGGGTGTGCAGAGGTGAGCCCAGCCCTGTGTACAGAGCAGGTATTTAAAAAGATTCCCAAGAAAAATCTCTAAATGTAACCAACAGGCTTTTCTCATTTACAGTGTGTTTGACCCTACAATATGCAATGACTCGTGGCAAGTTAAATGGTTATTTAGAGTTGCATTTAAGCCCTGCAATTGCAATGTATTACAAGTATGCCCTTGATGAAAAAGAAGAGAACAGTGTTTTCTCCTCCAAATCTGGGAGGGTGTGTGGGAAAGTCTCTCGTTAAAGGAATGAGTAACTCAGTATTTGTAAACCATGAATCAACTCGCACAATCCACAAACTGAAAACTGAGTACAAGTGGTGATTTTACTACCACAGGTTTCGGTACTACTACAGCAAAGACAACAGACAACCAAATGATAAAATTTTTTTTTTATTATTCACTTTTGAATTCTTTTACACTTTCCTGATTATTTTGTGTAAGGTGAAACTAGAACTGTTTAAAAGACATACACAAATCTAGTACATCAATAACCAGGTATTTCTTTTTGCTATACTATTCTCACAACCACGTGTGTGCTAGGCAATATAACCGTCACAGAAGCAAACTTTAGGCAGAATACTGGTCAGTAAAAACAAAGCGAAAAGAGCTACCAGATATACAGACAGGCTCGGTTCCACATTCACTACTGCATTTATCAAGCGCCAAGTATTAACTGCACAATTTGTTCAGCTAGTAGAAGGGAGTTTTAAAATCAGTGCATGAAATTCTCTTCAGCAGACAGATGGACAAACAGATGGATCCTATACCTAAGTGGAATGTGAAGGCAGGGGATGATACCACGGGACTGATAGGTGACTATTCCTAATCTTTTCCACTGCATTATTCACGCAACTCTTACTAGGTTTTGTTTAATGGGACATGTTTGAAACATGACAAGGTGAGGACATTTGGAGCTCAAATATTACAAGCATTACAGATGTGTAGGTCTGCATTCCAGTACGAGATGGGAAATCATGAATATTTGAGCCAGTACTTGAGCCAGTTTCCTGGTACTACCAAAGAATGGCAGACAAGAGCTGAAGAATAGAACAGCACTGGCAGCTCTTAAACACCCAAGGAAGAAACCTGTCCTTGGTGAGGTGCAGGCCTCATCCACCATCCTGACATCACCAGGAACCAAAGAAAAGATGATGCATATGGGAGTCCAAAACTGCTTTAATGGAGTTTAAACAGGTGAAAGGGTCAAGGATGAACAGAGTCCAGTGGGAGAATAAAGTGAACTAAAAGATGGCTCAGTGGATTACTTTAAAAGTTTTCAGGATAAATTGAGAATGGGAATACCATGGAGATTTTGATTTACCTAAGAGTAAAGTAATGCAAAAGTGGCAGATCACTTCATGGTATCATTCAAACTAATAAGGCCATTCAAAAAATTGAATCTTCTCCTATTTCAAGTCCATGGCAGCGAACCAAGAGTTTTTACTACTGAAGAATATCTAAGTTGTAACTAGGTAAAAGTTATTGCTGTGGGAAGGGGCTTAGTCATGCATGTGGTATGAGCATGAAAGCACTTTGAGAAGTCAAACCCCAGTTATCTGCCAGTGTAAAGAGTTTGGAAATCAAGCTGCTAACTCCCGTTTCCCTCCTCCCCAAAACAAACCCCATCCCCAGAAAGACAGGATTGACAAAGTGAGCTTTTGACTGAAAGTGGTGCCTCAGACTCGGTTACAAATGTCTACAGAGTGTGCCTGTTCAACTACCTCATAGCAGTGTCCCTAACTGGAATGCCATATCTTGGATTGTTTTCCTTCCATGCCCCAGTGTCACAATAGAATCTCTATAACTTTCTGTACAACTTTACAACAGAATTGTACTTCAACTATTTTGGTGCCAAATTAAGCTCGCCAGAGTTACATAATTGATGTCTACTTGTCTACCAAGAAGAGTTTTGTAAAGTCAATTGCAATCACAAAACCCTTTATTATTATTATCATCACAGTGTTCAGTTAAAAATATAAACACGGTAATCGGAACTGTAAATGTTCAGAATAGGAAAGTTCGGAATGCCATTGGAATAACCGACCTCCGCTCTAGGTACACAAAACACCAACCAACCGGTTTTACCCCACAGACAGTTTTTGCTACGTTGAGGTTGTGAAAGTCAATGTACTATTCTTTTTGCTTGTCGCACAAAGGGATTATGTGTAGGATACAGGGTGACATTGAACATATAGTGAAGCGTGACAGCCATTAGTTCTCTCCCTCCCCAGCATCCCCTTCATCTCCCTGGTTTTCCGACGTCCATAGCTGTAAGGAAATACAAACACGTGTTTATGCTGGAAGCACAGTTAATTACAATTGTCAGGAAAGGGAAGACAGCGTAATTAGTAGTAGCTGTGCAATTTTCTCAGCTAAGAGCAATGCAGAACTGAACTTAATAGTAAAGCTGAAGAATAATAAACTAGAACATGAATAAAAGATAAGCAAGAAGCTAGCACAAGCCAGGAAGTTTCACATAAAACTGTTGAGAACAAACTCCACTCTGTGTTACAAAAGGAATCTGAGTTTGTTACAGCAGTTAACAAGAGATTCGTAGTTTGAACAAGCAAGTCTAACTGGTCTGGTTACAAAAAGCATCGCAGTTAACACATGCAGTTAACGCCTCAGAAAAAGCTTTTAACGGCACAGAACCGCATCAGCTTTCAGATGCTGAGTCCCACTTCAGAGTGCAGCAGCCTAGAGTGCAGTGGTTTGCCCCATGGTACTCACAGTGAGGTTGTCCCTAAGCAGCTGCATGATCAGGGTGCTGTCTTTGTAGGACTCTTCATTCAGCGTGTCCAGCTCTGCTATCGCTTCATCAAATGCCTAAAAACATAAACACAGCCCTTTCACATTCAGCTTCCTGAAGTCACTTCTGCTTATACAGAAGCTTAAAATCTGCCACATTACTATCCATGTTCTATAAAAACTATCCACGTTCTATAATAAAGCTTCAAGTATTTTTCTTTCCCACCACAAGAAGAAATGTAAAACAAAGTGAGCACCAGATCCTAGACAGCCAGGGCAAAACAGAAGGGGTGCCCAGATAAAAGCCCATAAAACATTACTAAATGCCAATACCAAATACTGAAGAGACAAGAGCACTCTATGTGTCATGCTGAAAAATGGTTCACATAGCTTGAAGTCAGGTTTAAGACAACATTTACAAAAAAAACCACTTTCATTAAAAACTAAGGTCTCCCTGGTCTAAATAAGCAGTGAAAGACAAAGGTACCATTACTTGAATGAGTATATACTTATATACATTGTACATGAGTCAGTAGACAAGAAAATGGAACACAAGACTTTTCGACAGTGGGGAGGAAGGTTTCCAATTTCTTTTCAAAACAGCAGAGGAAATCAGGTATGTTCCACTAGAGATTAACAAAGCCATTCTTCCCATCCATCTGTTGCACATGAAAATCAATGCTGTGAGTCTGAGAGCCGTAACTGCTATTTCTTCATTCAGGTTTCAAACAGATGTAAGCATTTTAACTAAAAAAGGCAAGAACAGCAGCAGCATTTTACAGCACAGCATCACTTCTTGCTACAAAGTCTTACTGAAGTGCATATTAAGAACACAAATATTCACCTAATGCCATGTTATTCAACTTACTACCAGACAATTTTCACAGACACAAAAAGCTCCATTTAGAAGACTAATCCCATTTTAGGAAGAAGGCTAAGGAAAAAATGACTGGCTATTTGTTTGCCACAACCCATCACAAAAGCTCTTTTTGGTCTCTGGAGAGAGAGGCACACATGCATATGGATAACAAGGACATTTAGGGCTACAAAGACTGGCACACAGACAACACTTCATGTAGTGGCTAAGTGCTTCAATTTAAATAAGTATTTCACTTTAGAATTGCTAAATTAATTCAAGTGTTTTCAATTTTGACACAAACACATTCTAAGAGAATTAGGGGGACATTAAACAGAGGCAATTTGTCTTCCCTGTCACTGGAACAGCTGCAGTAGCAAATTAGCCTTACCCAAAGCTAAGCTAGTCAAGCCAACCAACTTACCTGAAAATATACTACAATGACAACCATTTTATGACAGCATTTTTAAGGAATTTGATATGAGAAAGCATTATCATCTACAAAGTGCTACTGTAACCATGTAATTACCTCCTCAGCCTCCACAAAAATCGGTGATATGAAGAGTGTGCTTACCGTCTTTGCCAGATTACAGGCTTTTTCAGGAGAATTTAGGATCTCATAGTAGAAGACAGAGAAATTTAGAGCCAAACCGAGTCGAATGGGGTGTGTTGGCTGCATCTCTTTCTTGCTAATTTCAAATGCCTCCTGATAAGCTTGCTGGGAGTTTGCTACCGTTGCTGCAAAGAAGCAATTACAACCACATAAATACACAGTACATCTCTCTACTTCACTGGGGAAGCAATTATATTCTTAGCCTAGACTACCATGTCACCAGAAATTCATACAATTACCTATGCACAGACACGTCTTTCAATGTTTTTACATGCAAAAGCCTTCCACTTGCCAAACAATTAATGCTGAAATAGATTTTTTATTAGAAACTTAAAATAAAATTTATTCAACAAATTCCAACCGATCTGAATAGACACAAACTCTACTTAAGCGTTCTGGTTTAAAATATTCATTTTCAGCCCAGCTGAAGAAGTCATAGTTATCAATAATAAATCCAGACAAAACCATATGGGGAAGAAGAGGTAACTAAACTGCTGCAGTTAGGTCATGAACTTTGTATTTCAAGTTGGGGTTTCAGGGCAAAGCTAAGTTTGCAATTCATGGACTACATCAGACACTCAGGAATTCAGACAGTTCAGCACTGTTTTCCAATTTCAGAATTTATGACTTCAGAACCCAGAAGCCCAATATCCCATATTTGTATGGAGAAAGTTTGTAAACAGTGAAGACTTGAGCTGAATTCATAGTGTAAACATGAGATCAAACAAATGAAGCATTTTCTATGAGAAAGAAACCTACATTCTGCAGGAAAATGATTTACACTGCCACATATACTTGAAAACTAGCTACAGTGGTCAGGGGCTGCAAGCAGAGTTTCACAGCATTGGTGAACATCTGACAAACACTTTTATTAATTTCAGTGAAGTCTTTCTCCTAAAGTGACTTGCACTGCACCTATCTTCATAACTACAGAGCAGCAGTAAAAACAAATAAATACAGGATGTTGGGGAAAAGAATACAAGTGAGTTTTATACTTGATTCTGCTTGGTCCACAGAGAGAGAGATTTCGTTTCTACTTACTTTGCTTATTGTCCCCAGATGCCACCTCTGAGAGGTATCTGTAGTAATCACCTTTCATTTTCAAATAGAAGACCTTGCTTTCTGGCTGCGTGGCATTGACAATAAGGTATTTATCCAGGAGTTCCTGAGAAAGATTAAAAAAAAAGTAGTGTTTCCTGAGTCATAAAAATAATGTCTGAAACAGAGCCTTTGTTACAATGGTGAGCATGAACTGTTCAAACAGTAACAATGACTTCTGTCATGACTTACGCAGACTCCTGTGTTAATCTCTTTGCCTACTGCTGTCTAAAGTCTGGGAAAAAAAAGATAAACTCCCTGTAGCCTAATCTATGGAGAGCTGAAAATGTGCTATGTTGATCCTACCCTCAATTCCCTCCTGCAGGATCTGAAGGCTATCAAGGCTTAAGCCTACTGATGCAAACCCACATCCATGACCAAAGTAATGAAAAGCAGCAGCTGGAAATTAGCACATCTGGTCACTTTTGCTGCCACAAATTTGAATTCTATGCAAGCTGTGAAATTGTCCACCATAATCTGATTCTATCTCCAACTTCAGCTGAAAAGTTTGACAGTGGCACAGGCAGCACACTCAGAAAGAGATGCAAAGATTGAGTGCACTGACAGCATCTGCTCCTGACTGATCTTAAGCAAATGGAACAACAATAAAAGGAATCCCTCCTGTCTGAGTGACAGAAAGAGCAAAATGAGACTGGGAGAAGAACCACACACCTTCTCCATTAAAAAAAAAGTACTAAACAAGACTCAGGACATCAGCACTCATTAATTAAGGAATTTAAACAGCAGGCCTTCTAGCAGGACTCATGTCAGTGAGTTTTGTTTTCATGGTGAACCCCCTCCAGCCAGCAGCCAGGGGTCTTCAACATGGCCTTGTTTGCTTTTTGCTGCTAAAAACATATACTCTTTTATAACAAATTCCCTAAGAAGCAAGCTAAATGACTTAGCTCCATTCTAGGAACTAGAATTGGACCCAAGCATGTAGCTATGCAAAATTATTCCCCTGCTAAGGTGCTGCAGTGTCTACAGCACTACTAAAATTCCTTAAGCCTCTCTGAAGAATGCTGCAGTACTAACTACTGTTATTTTTGCTGTTGGATTATTACCAGAACATCATTGCAGATATCCTGCAATTCAGCCTCAATTTTCTCACGATATTCTTTTCCCATCTGCTGTTTCTTCTCGTTTCTCTCTGTTTTCTGTTCGATGCTGGAAATCACACGCCAGGACGAGCGACGGGCACCGACCACGTTCTTGTAGGCCACGGAGAGGAGATTCCTTTCTTCATTGGACAGTTCATGTCCCTGCTCAGTGACAGCCTTCATAGCAGCAGCCATGTCATCGTAACGCTCGGCCTGCTCAGCCAGCTTGGCTTTCTGTACCAACTCACTTTTATCCATGGCTGTCCTGCAATGAGCGAGGAATAAAAAGAGAGAAAAATGTCTCCATGGTCTGCACTGAAAGTTCATGCTGAAGCAGATCTTACACGCAGTAATAAAAGGGAAATCTATTGACTGTAATAAAGTAATACAAAAGGTTTCTTTTAAAAAATGTATTTGACCTTTTGCCAAATGTGTATCATTTCCATGTGTAAATGACTAATGACAATCCTGAAGACATGAAAGCATCATTCTTCAAAATGCAGCAAAAGTCATATTGGTATTAAGCACAGCCCTATCTGAAGCTCTCCTCTTTCCTTTACCAGCCACATCTCACTCAGATGGGGAGATATTTACCAAGAAACCACCAAGTGCTGGGGCTTTTTCAGCTTTGTTTGTTTGTTGTTGCTGTTGTCGTTTGTTTCCCTCCACTGCAGTACAAGAGCAACTACTCAGGAGCACTGAAGCACTGGACAGCTCCTTCTGACACTGAAGATTTTTGGCAAGTTAGAGATGTTTCTGTGGGTTTACATAAACCATACCCAGGAAAGCAGTAGTGTTGGCAACTATGGAAAGTACATTTATAACGTTCTGCCAGAAAATAACGTGGGTTATTTTGCATATGCATCAACATACACACAATGGACAACTCTACACAGCTAGGGTGGCTGCAGTCTCAGGTTTTCAAGACCTTTTAAATAACATTGATATTCATAAAATCTGAATGGGACGTGGCCCACACAATGGTCACTGCTACAAAGCAAATTGCTTATACGGAATCAGCTTGTTTATAATTTCTGATAATGCAGTTTAGCAACCAAAGCTGTGAAAGCACTTCACATGGCCACAGGGTCACTGAAAAGCTTATGCTAGGGAGAATGAATAAACCACCCAGGGCCAGGCTCACAGGAGAAAGTAAAGCAGCTTCTTTGCCTTTATCAAAATGGACCTCAATACTTCACAAACTTACAGACAACTCAAATTAATCTGTAAAATTTCTCCAGGTCAGCAGGTACAATTTTGGACACATCTAGAACTTATTCTCATCAGTACCGAGCATAATTATCCCCTCCCACTCCTAAATCCTAATCAGGGCTCTCACTGTCTAGGTAAGTTGTCAGGCTGAGACTTGCAGCCTAAAAACCACTTTTAAAACAAAAATAAAAACCAAACAAGAACAGTAAGTTTACAATTGTATTTCACAGACTTCTGTTCATTACAGAAGCACCTACAGTCCTATTAGGAAGAACCAACATGCTGAAAGAGATTGCTGCAGCCTTTTTCCTGGCTCTCATCTTTGAAGATTCCAGTCTGACAGGCTTCTGATGAAGAACATCTTGCACACACTGCTCAGCTTGTATTTTACTCCAACGATCACCAACCACACTATTATAGAGGAAAAACAGTCCCCTGTACCAAATCCTCAAACAGGACAATGAGACACAGACCCAAATTCCAATTGTGATACATTCCCAAATACACACACGGCTCACACTGCTGAGGATGAGTCCTAACTACAAAATTATTTTGAGATAAGCACATTCAGTACCTCCAGCTGAAGATATTCCACTTTAGCAAAAAACCAAATCACCCATGATATCAAGTCAAAAATTGCTATTTCACATTAAAGTTCCTGAAGTAAACCCAGCAACCAAGTGTACCTGCTCTGTATCTGCAAGTCACACTCACTCCTGCTTGTGTTCGATCCTTTGAAAATTCTAATACATGCATCTTTGTAAGGCACTCAAAGTAAGGACAAGGAATACTACAACCAGCCTCCTGGAAAGGGATCTTTCACTGCTAAGTAAAGCTGGGCTCTGGGTCAGCTCCATTTCAAGTGCTGTGTTTAAACCAGTGGATTCTGGGACCTATTAAAAGGTGCCACACATACTTCAGATCAAAGCCCTGAAATTTGTTTTCATGACATGGTGACTGTGAGCAGCATTGTGACAACTTGTGGTAAGGCACGATTCATTTGGTTCTCTCTCCCCCAGTAAGCTTTTACCCTGGGGATATTACCATTGGTTTCCACAGGCTTATCAAACAGCCAGCTCCTGATGATGGAAAAGGTTAAGTGGGATTTGTGATGTGCTTTGTTTCTTCCTACTTTAAAGGCTATCACAGCACCAATGCAGAACAAGCCTAAGGAAATCATCAGACCATTTCCCCTTGAGACAACCCATCCCACTTTTCCCTGTCGAGTCTTTCAAACCTTGTAAACCATTCCCTTAACTCAGCACTATTTGCAGACTATGTGCTCAAGGCAGGAAGTAATTTGTGAGTGGTATTTCTCTAGTCACTCACTAAAATCTGAACATGAGCAAAGTACACCTGAAGAATGCTTTTTACATTACAAGAGACAACTTTAAACAACAGGACATTGAAACTAAACCATTTCAGAGCACTTTTCATTTCTTCATTGTCTGCACAGCTTCTAGAAGTATTTCTACTGCAAACATCTTATCTTTTCCTCTTCTTCTCATGGAATGTGATTGTTATGTGGAAGCAGACTGCTTGTTGAAATGCAGAGGCAAGTAGCTCCAACTGAGTTTACATTTTGCCATTGAAAAGTCACTTCGTTTTATCTTTGATCTGCACTTTGCCAATAGTGGTCTAATCTGCAGACAAGTCATCTGTGCAGAATTCTGTTTACAAACAATACAGTTTAGTTTTGAAAGGGTGTAGAGTTTGTTTTATCAAGCTTACTGACATATTTATATTTAGATGCAAGACAGTTCACAGAAGTCAATCGGTTCATATAAGGACACATGAAGGAAATCACAAAGAGAACTGCACATGAAGGAAAACACTAAGACCTAATGGATAAAAGAGATCCAGAAACCAGTTTAACACATCAATTATACAAGTAAAATACCAGCACAAAGATCAGAATGTTGCTTCTCATCAAGCAACTTTCCTCAGCAATGTAACTAATTTATGCACATGAAAGTCATTTATGCATATATGAAACACAAACTCATCACTAAAGATGGAGCTCCTGAGTACTTCACTGGCTTAGTTTTGACACAAGAATTCAGTGTACAGAGGCTTGATTTTAGTTAATTTGTGTTAACATCTGTACTGTTAGCAGGCTTGCTATGAAACACAAGTATTATTCAGCAACATGGATTTAACAGAACTTAAATGCAGTAAGAAAATCACTGCCCACACCAGAATATCTGCCAATGACAGTAAGCCTACCATTACTTCCTTCCCAGGATGCTGCATAAAGGAACACTCAAAAATCCTCATTTGATTCTCCATTGCTTACCTTGTTAGAAGCTTGGAGAGAGCTTTGCAGAGCTATGCTGGCTTGAGCTCCATAAGAGGGAAGTGTTTGCCAGAAGGAAAAAAGATACAAGGAAAGGAGTGATGTTTGAAAAGGCAAAGAAGCAACTATCAGTTATAACTGGTCCCTCCCAGAGAGGAGATGAAAGCCACACTCTAACAATGGACCAGTGTGCCATGGTCTGAAACAAGCAAAGCCTAGAGCTAAAAATACACCTAGGCCACACACAGAAGCCATCTACCAAAGGTTACCTGCAGCTAGGAGCAAAACACACAGAGGTGATGAACAGGAGGCTGACAGGAATGGTCTATTCTAGCACTGGTAAAGCCATGCCATGGTGGCAAAGGGAAAAGAGGGAAGATGGAAAAAGGAGCAGAGACGTGCAGATCACAGCCATGGAGGAGTCCTGAAAGTTGCCTGTTCTAAGCAGAAGATTCTGATATTAGATGCATGAACACAGTTCAAATTCTTAAGACACTGTCTTCTTAAGAATCTGCCCAACACGACTTAGCAGCCCTCGAAAAAGAAGTGGCTGGACATTGTTCACAATAAGGAATGCCAACCACTGCCCAGCAGTCACAGCCAATAGCACCAGCTGCCAGAAATTTCAATCACCTGAAGTCCCACACTCAAAATGCAATTTTTTTACTATTTTTTCCCTCTATCTCCCATACAGCCTAGAGCTCTTTCAATCTCTCTTACAAATGCAGAAGAGCATGTATGCAGGCACTGTAAGTTACAAGTGCTTACTCACACTCCAGAAAAGCTTTACACTTGTGTGGACAAGACTGAAACACATCACAAAGCATCAAAGGTGAAGGTATGGACCTACAAAACTCACTAGTTTGTAGCTGCCTGCATCTTTCAGTGAGTGGAAGATGCAGTGAGAAGGAGATGGTGTGGCCAGCCTGGGAACAGCACCTGGGGTCAGGACACCCATGGATCTTTCAAGAGTGGATGGACACACAGAGCTGGAGGTTTACATCCCATTAACAGCTGAGGGGTAAAACATGCAGCTACTGTTCTTCAGAAGACTGCAGGATTTTGAGAACTACAGCTTACTCCTTAGTACTTATTCCATCTGCTCTGTAGCCTTTATTGGTTCCCATTCCTATGGCCTCTTTAAGACAAAGCCAAAATGAATCAGAACTAACTGTGCTTAAAGTCTGTAAAAATCAAATGAAAACTGACACTGAAATAATCTGGCTTATATAACATATTGAACTGACAGGACAATACTAATAAGCTTACGTTGGTCTGAAGTCTGCTGCTCTTGATGACCTGTTCTTCTGATGCTAATTAAGTCATTGATTTTTGTGCACTGTTTTTCTCTCTACAGCAAGCATGAGAATCTATCAGACCAACACTTCCACTTTGTAGAAAAGAACTGGTGAGAAAGCAGTGTAGTTATTGGTTTGACATACTGGTCCCTAACGAGTTGAGCAGAGCTGCAGGTTACCAGACCTGCACATTTCACTGTGAGAAAGGAATACAAAACGAGGTTTGGTGAAATGGGAGGCAATCATACCTCCCAGTCATAAGCTCTCTAAGTCCACTCAAATTCTAACAGAAGAGGCAGCAGACTGGTACAGAATTGGCAGTTCAGTATTCCAACAATATGTGAACACACCTTATTTGATTTCTGGACAGGCAATTGATTCTGAAAATAAACATTCATGTGAGGTGAGTGGTATCTCAAATTACAGTTCTGTAACTACAGAGAGTAAGAGCTCTGGGGACATTATTTCTAAAATAAAAACAAAATCATTCTTCACCATTCAGGTACACACATGCTGACACAAGTACCTGCGTGATGGGGATGGCATTCCCTGACAACTGGACAGTGCTTCCAACATTTATTTTTTACAGGAAATGGAGTGCAACTTTTGCAGTTGAGTGCAAGGAACTTTCCTTGCTTTCCTGCAGTATGAGGCATTTGATTAGTTGTGTTTCTCTAGATGGTTCCCTCAAAGGCTACCATGGGTTGTTAAATAACTGATTAGAAAATGAATGGCTCTGGTAAGATCTGAACAACAAAATCTTCCTGTCAGAAGCCTGGGTATAATAAGTTCAATAAAATATCCTGCAAACATAATGAGGGAAAAAGGAATATGACTTCACAGCTGTGATATTCTTGCTGACCTTGTACAGCACATAACTTCAGCCTCCTCTGCATCTACCCTGGCCTTCAGCTCAAATCTCCATGCAAATGTTGAGATAAAATTAACATTCTTTAAAGCCATGCCTCACCCTGCTCTGGCCATCTGCTGCCATCATTACTTGTTGCTTCGTAAAATTGAATAAAATGACACTCAATGGTTTTCAGTCTCCATAGAGAATTACAAAATACCTATGACCACTACCAACAGCATGTGGGGACACTGATATTGTATGGATATCTCAAATTTAGTGACAGCAGCCTTGCTCTTCCTAATGCCAGGCTGAAAAGCAGAGCTCTGCTCTTGCCTATGGCCCATTGCTCAGAACAGCTGCATGGAGACATGCTGGCACTTCCACAGCACAACATCCCCACATGGCAACACCTTTTTGTTCCAACCAGCAGAATTGGTTTTGGCTAGAATCCAGGTGGAAATTGTGAGTAAACCCCAAAAAATCTTCCCCCAGGCATAAAGTTCACGCCAAACTAATGTATTCATATCACAGGTAAATCAATTTTGTTAATAATAAACTGACAGTATTTATATTACAGGGTGGGGCAAGAAATGTGGCCATGTAACAGACACACCACTGTAATGCCTGGTAGTAGGATACCACACGGATCAGAGCAGGAGCTTTTACCTCATTAACCAAATAATTATTTACTGAGCTCCTCCTCATCCGAGTTTATTCACATGCATCACAAAAAGCTGCATACTGGCACAGGCCTGCTCAGGAAAAAATAAAACGACTCAACATCAAAATAGCAGAGATCAGAACATGCGGTACTGACATAATGAGGTTGAGAAAACTGCACCAGGCCCATCTGTGCAACGAGTCTATCACTTTATTGGTACCCATTTAATAAACAAAACATGATACAGGGGATATTTTTGCAGTCCTTTAATACGAAGGGAGAAATAGGCACTTGTGTTCTTGTTCTCTTTTCTAGACCAGATTGTATCTCATTATTGTTTTAAAATAAAAGTAAGCTCATTTTTTTTCATGTAAAGGTATTATAATTTCTGACTGAGGTGTCCTGCGTTAGTGAACATGTGAAAACACAAATATTCCTACAGCCACTGGAGATACAAACCATTACAAACATTGCCAAAGTCTCTGATATTTTTCCATGGGAATTTAGCTTTTATGGTGCTGCATGATGTGTTTTTTTGTTTTCCTATCACTGGAAAATGTATTTTAACTATTAATAAGGAATCTATCTAAAAGCAAGCAATCTATATTGTGATCTTTGTGTGAGATGTATTTATGCCAATACAGTGGTTGTGTGCCACTGTTATTTCAACATCCCAATTAATACCTGGTTATACCTACCTCAAACAAAACCCATAGCCATTAGATCTGGGCTACTGCCCAGCCTTTTGTAGGCTGGGACTGGCTTGAACCAACCTTCTTTCCTGTGGAGGCCTCCCTAAACGCATCTCTATTCCCAAAGGGGCAAGAATGATCAAAATCGGAAAACCCTAAACGCATTTTGTTCCCTTCTAAAGCGCTCATACACGGCCATGACCACCTACGTGGGCCGGCTCACGGGCACGGCAGCTGCGCTCTCCGGGGCTGGGCACGGAGCTCTCGGCGTTGGGAAGCCCGAGGCCGGCCCGGGGCCAGCCCGGCCTTGCGGTGGTG
>NW_005054337.1:4175561-4195302 GCF_000277835.1 Geospiza fortis | reverse complement strand
TGTGAGCGCACCCCGAGCGGGGAGAACCCAGAGACACGGCCCGTGGTGCGCTCACAGCCCGGCATCCGCCGCTCTTTGTCTCCGTGGAGCTCCCTTGTGCCGCAGGAAGCGCCGGGGTGGTGGCAGTCCGGGCAGGGGCTGCGGCGGCCTGGAAGTGCCCCAGTTTCTCCGGCAACAAAAGAAACAGTTTCTTGCCTTTTCGCACTGCTGGACCTCTTGCCTTTTCTTTGGCCGGACCTCACGGTAGTCACAAAATCACAGGATTGATTAGGTTGGAAAAGACCTCTAAAATCACCAAGTCCGACCTGTGACTGACCACCTCCGTGCCAGTTAGAGCGTGGCACGGAGTGCTGCCCCCGGCCTGAAACACCAGCAGGGACAGCGACCCTGCCACTTCCCTGAGTACGCCATTCCAAAGGGATGTATCCTCGGAAAACAGGCACTGCGGTTATTCTGTGCACCCTCAAAATAAAATTACACAAATGCTTTGAATTGCAAAATCACCTATAAATGCTGTTTTAGTAGCAGCTCTTCCCTACAATTTCAGTTGCATGTTTTCCCTGAAAAATGTCTTCTCTTCAGTTGCATGTTTTCACTGAAAAATCAAGATCCTTACTGGCTAGATAAGTTTTATGCAACTAATAAGATTTTCTAGGGAAATGGCAAAAGAGAACATTTTTGGGGCATGACGAGAAGTCTAGCTTGGTCTCCAAAAAGGAATCCAAGTAAAAGAGTTCAGTTTTGTAATCCATATAATCCTTTTGGATAAGAAGTGACAGGACACACAACTCAATTGCTCTGCACCCAGATCTCAAATTTATGGCAGCAACACTCGTCATAGTGTTATTATTTGGGCTCAGTTCAATTACAGCGTCCCAGAGTCCAATTTTCTCTTCTACTTTCGGATACAGTCCTGGGCCCATCAAAGTCACTGTCAGATTCCTTTTTGGTGATGGAAGGACTTCATTAATTTCCTGCTTAGTCTCAGTCCAAAGGTTAATTACTTTGGAAAGTCAGAAGGAAAATTGCTTGGCACCCACAAGTTATCTTAAGCTGCAAACACTGATTCAGCTCCATTAGTTGCTGTCATCACTCTCTTTTTTCTTTTCTAGGCAAAACTTGTTTTTTCCCCTGATCTTCCCCATAGTCCTTATCGTCTCAGTTTCTATTTGGGCCATTCCCAGTGTTCTTGCTGAGGCCTTGGGGTGCTGATTCATGGCAGAATCACTTGGTTTTGACACTCCTTGCACGCCTTGCCTGCATATCTGTGTACCATACTCAGTTTGCAGAGGTGTGCTGTCGACACCTGTTCATTTAGACTCCCACTGTGCCTCCCTCACCCTGCTCCCCTTCCTGCCTGTGCTATCACAGCTCATGCCTCTTACTTCCAGTGAGGTGCACTGAGCTCCTTTCACACAGCTCCTCCAATTTGTCCGCACAAAATTCTCATCATCACCGCTGAGGTGCTCGCAGTCCTTCTCAACTGGTACTTTTGGAACATGCAATCTCCACCTCGGCATCCAGGTGGGACAGTTCCATGCTGCGTAGTCATAGAGGTGAAGCATCACCCTCTGTTTTCACTGAGCTCCTGCAGCTGCGTCCCTGCTGGGCCAGAGGCCACTGAGACATAACTGTGCTAATGATACAGATCATTCCTCCCTGAGCTCTTCCTGCCCTGGGGCCTTCCCAGCCCTGTGCCTGCTCTGGTGCAAGAGATAAGCAGGGCATCCTATTGTAAATGTAGGTGTGCTGATGAGGGAAGAGAATGATGCATCTGATTCTATGTTCTTAAAAAACTAATTTATTACACTATATTATATTAAAAAATATTATACTATACTAAAAATTCAGAAAAAACTTACTAAATATTAAAAAATAATAATGAAAACTAGTGATATTACACTATTATATTTAAAATACTATACTAAAAATACAGAAAAAACTTACTAAATGCTAAAAAGTAATAATGAAAACTCGTGATATTATACTATATTATATTAAAAATACTATACTAAAAAATACTAAAAAACCCCTTACTAAATACTAAAAAAAATAAAGAAAACTCGTGATATTATACTATATTATATTAAAAATACTATACTATACTAAAAAATACTAAAAAACCCCTTACTAAATACTAAAAAAAAAACCTCATGACTCTTTTCAGTCTCAACCCTACTTAACCCTAATTAGCCAGTGAGTTAAACAACACACACCAAAATCCAATTAAGCAATCACCTTGTCTTGGTTTAGAGCAAAATTTCAGTCCAGAGCAGGTTCTAAGAGGTCTAAAGAAAAGGAAAAGAAAAACTACAGTCTAGGGACTCTTCTTTGCCTCAGCCAGCTAAAACTAACTAAAAGCAAAAGGAGAGCTCTCTGTCTTGCCGTCTGTTTGTCCGCAGACAACACAGTCTTGGAGGAGGAATGCGGGGGAGTACGTGCAATGTCTGAGCGAAGAAAAAAAAAACTGTGCGATTCTTCTCTCCCCCCTTTCACTCTCTGCAACAAGTCTTAAAAGTGCAAAACTTATTATTATTCAGCATAAACTAATAAGACGATTTAAAGATAAAAGCATCATATAGTTAACTTAAGACACACCTGTAAGTAAACAATCTCCAAACACATTCTACATAAACACAACATAAGAAAAGCAAATGAAATAAAAATTGTTTTTCTTTTCTCTAAAACCTCTAGCTGCTTTTCAGCTTCCCAGAAAAAAAATCCTAAACAAAAAAAAAAATCAGGTCAAAAAACTGTGAATACCACAGCACCCTGAAGTTCCTCCAGGGATGGTGAAGGCTGGAACCAACACCAAACCTCAACTCTGAAAAAGCTTGTGCCAGCAGCAAGTGGTTCAATGTGTCACCTTTCAGAGGAGGAAGTGCACATCAGCTCAAAGGATCTGAGACAAGCGATACCAAACTCTGTGCAAGAACAGCCTTTACCTCAGGGACAGGCTGGATCCATGAGTAAACAAGCACAGGAGAGAGACCAGGCTGCCTGGCTCTCCAGCAGAAAACATCCTGCTGTGTGCTTTTTCCCAAAGAGCCACATTTCAGGTAGATAAGGGTGAGGTATAAATGGAGTTTGGCTTTAGCAGCTGGTCGGTGCTAACCCTGTCACTGCCCTGGGGAGCACAGAGCAGCTGCCCTGAGAGAGTGCTCACAAAGAGTAAACCAGAAGGGAGTACTCTTTGTGAGCTACAGCCTCACTGAGAGAAAACCAGAAGGGAGGAAATCACAAGATTTGCTCTGAAAGAGGAGACAGCTCATGGCCGGGTGGAATCCCTCTGCTGCAGGAGAGGTTCTTTACAAGGACTGCGAGACCCGAGACCTTTCCCGGACACACCCCAGGCTTCACCCTTCAAAGGAGGCTCTGCAGGGACGCCTTGTTCCTGTCTTTTGCAACTGATTCACTGGAGAAAGAGAATTTCCATCTCCAAACCACTTCTCTTGCACTGAGTTAGTACTTAGCAGCAAGAGCAGGTAAAAGGAGTGGAACAAGCTCTTTGACAGAGATGTCAGCTGCCAAACAGGGAGGGCTGGCTCTACTCCCCGTGCGAGCAGCAGTGGCAGAAGAACATTCTGATGATACCTGTTCCCAGCAGACGGCACAAGAGCTCGGGCTGCTCCAGTCTCTGCTCTCGCAGCCCGTACCTGCCCTCAGGTGTGCGGCTGCTCGTACAGGAAAAATGAACCTGAGATTTGTACTAAAATAAGTGCATAAAGCTTTGTTCAGAAATGCCGTGCTGACCAGTCGCTTAATTTTTGTGATTTTTTTTTTGGTTTTGGTCATTTGTGTTGGAAGTAGTAGGTCTCAGCTGCTGTGGGTACCAGAAGCAAACAGTTGATGGCACTGCACGATCGCTGTCCCTGCAGCTGATCTCTCCCTGCAGCCTGAGTGAGTGAAAAACGAGAGTGTTTCACTTCCATGCTGTACAAAAGACACTCACAAAATGCAATCGCCACCTATTGAGTATATTTTATTTCTTGACTATTCTTCTACTCATTTTCCCAATCTTCTGCTCTGTGTATGAGAGTGTACAGCCTGATGTTTCAATTGTTCTAGAGCTGGATCTCCCAGATCACTAAATAGTGGATGAGGTGATGGATCCCACATGGAGCTGGTGTAGTGATTTGTGGCAGCTGATACAAGTGACCTGCTGGAGCTGACAGCTGCGATGTCCACCAGAAGTCTCATCAGAATATTAAGAATTCCATCATTTGCCAATGCTGGTTGTGGTGTACTTTGAATTGCACATGATGGCCCTAAGAAAGGAGACTTGTAAGGAAGCAACAAGGAATGTGAAAGAGCAAAACAGTATTTTTAAAATTAATATTTCTGCAATAGGAAATTTTAAAAAGCTCCAAGGGAAAAACTTCTGCAAAAAGTCTTGTATTTTCTCTGTGCAAAAGGTGCTTGTGACATTACAGACTACTGTGATGAAATTAAAACTAGAATTAGGTTAGTTAGAACTAAAATTACAACTAAACTGGGCTCAGGCATAAGCATCTTGCATAGGATAGAACTATTTATAAGTTTAATTAAAGCAACCTTTAAAGCAAAGAGCAGCAGGTTTTCCTCATGGTCCCTGCCAGCTAAATGCTAGACTAAATAATACTTTGTTTGGGCATCTTTCAGTCCTTCCTTCTGTCCAAGGAATGCAAGTAGTTTAGTGCAGCTTCTCTATTAAATGTGATTTGGACAAAAGTCAAATGGCTGTTTTAATTTGAAGGTGTTTAAAGGTCTGAAGGTGACTTTAGAGAACTCAGTTAAGAGCATAATTGCAAAGCAACTTACAAGAAGTAACTGTGGGAGCATGAAAATATAAATGACCTAAATAGTATAAAATAGTATGATGGGAAATGTGCTTGGAACAAATGTCATGGATGGGATAGGAATTCAGCTCCAAGAATGCAATTTTGGCAGCAGTGCCCCAAACAGAGAATTCTATTTCTGGGGAAATGCACTGAACTCTGGGTCATGAATTAAACTCAGGTAATTTATGTTCTGCTCATAAAAAGTGGCAGTGTAAAAAAACAAGGAGAAATGGAATGGAATATATTGCTGTAAATTTTGTAGCTGCTGGGACCTGGAGAGTCAGTGTGTACTTCTGATGCCAGGTAATGCCTAAGAAAAATTCAAGCCAAGGAACACATAGCAAACCCTTCAAAGCTGCCAACTCAGTGACCCTAAGGAAATCCAGTTTCAAAGCAGCATGTGAAGAGAGGTTTGAAGAGGTGACTTCCCAAACCCTGAACTTTATTTATTAGCTGTTTCTGACAAGCTCTAAAGAAAGGCAAATGTCTTGATATTTTGAAATTGCATGGCATGTGTTCATTTTCGTAGGAAACTCTGATCTTTAGGAAATACCAATATTATTCCATTTCCCGATTTCTCATTCTTTTCTCTCTTGGTCTTTAATACCAGTCTGCTGTGTAGAACTTCCAAGCCAGTGTCTCTTCCAAGACTTGGCTGCCTGGGTCCCACAGAGCTCCAGCTTCCTCACAACCAGCTATCTTCCAGGTGCTTTTGAAGCGGGAATTCTGCTAGAAAAGCAGCTATGGAAGGAATAACCCTCCCTGTGGTAATGACAGGTAGGTCTGCTAAGGTTTTGATGCTTCACTCCTCAGCATGTGCAGGTCAGCTGGAATTCTTTGTGAGGAGATGCAGCCAGATGAGAAACCTCCACTTGGCAGAGGGATGGGTCCCTTTGGGATTTGGTGAGATCAGCTTGGACAAGTCCAGGCCCCTTATGGAAAACTGGGAGAAAAATCTCCTTAATACACAGAGTGGTGGAGCTCCTTCTTTGGTATAATGCATAGGGGAGCCTGGCATGACGTTTTCTCTGGATGTCTCTGGGGAAAGGCAGCTTCTCTCCCAGCAATATGGATCTGTTTCAGGCCATACTTCAAAGTCCAGCCTGGGTTTTTGGTGTTTGCTTTTCTCCTTTTAAACAGGAACTATCCAAAGGGCTGAAAATCTGAAGTTTAAAGAACTATGCAAGCTGCCTGGAGCTCCAAAGTGTTTCTTTATAATTAGTATAAATGCATTAAATATTTAACCTTCATCCTGTGAAAACCCTGACTTTTAAAAAAGAATTTACAGCACAGGGTGGAGTTTTATGTGCTCCTAAATAGGACAGCAATTTCCTTCTTTCCATTTCTGCCCCAAATCTCAAATTCCAGAGTGCAATGAATCAATTGCAGAGGAGGAGACGACTGTTCATCTACCTCCCCATGCAACTGACTCTCAAAAACTTGATTTTTCTCAGACGAGTCAGGGTGAGAGTTCTGAAGTAGCACAACTCCAGCTGGATATCTGTTCTTTATTCTGGCTTGTGGTTCAAGGTGTCTTTTTCTTAATAAGCACCTACCACTAGACTGTTAATAGTTTAACAGTCCACAGCTTCCAAGGAAATGCTTGCCAGAAGTCAGAGCTGGAAAATAACTCAGAGAATGGCATGGGCCTGATAAAAGGATTAATAAATCATAGCCCTGAGAGCTGTGAGTTCAGTTTTGTCTGACACTGGCTCTAAGGATTATTTTGTGCATTCAGTGCTCTTAATTGCTTTTTCTCCCCGGAAGTTTGTGCGCAGCTCTGGGATAGATTTGGAGAGTTTTCCCAAACAAACTCAACTAGATTTCTTCCTAAATTATATTTAAACTCTGGTCCTTACTGTAGACACTTGTATTTGAGCTGTACTGAGGGGGCTGAAAAACAGAGAGGGGAAGGAGTGACACATCTTCTCATGGCAAAAGTAGAATATTTTTGCAGAATAAAACTGCCAGCCATTTCAACCTAGCTCTGCTATTCCACTTTTACTGGAATTGTTCCGTCTGTTTCTCTGAAAATGAAAGTCTGTTTCTACTCCTGCCACCTGCTATTTCCATATGAAAAAGCTGTTTGGTTATAATGAAGGTACCATTTCTCCCAAGGGCGAAGTAAGGACATTTCATCACACTGCTCTTCCTGAAATTTCACTAACCAGATTCAATATGTTACTAGATTTGATCTACTTTCTCAGAAAGCTTAAAGCCTTTAAGGGAACCCTCAAGTTCTGTGTGAGTATTTACAAAACAAAATGTCATTTCCCTGCTGAACTGTAAAACAGTCTGATCTTGCAAAACAAAAAGGAGAATCCAAAACCAAGATTCACTTTAGCTTTGAGACTTACGCAGTGACAAGCTTTTGGAAATCACAATGATTTCCAAGTACAGAACATATTTTTATCCCAGGCAGAAGTCAACAACAGCGTAAACAAAAAGTTCCTGACCTCAATGTGAGCAGTGGGGGGCAGTTGAGATGGCCAGAATTTGGGTTCCTCAGCAAGTCAGCATTTTGCAGATGCATTTGTGTTTTTAAGGAGCTGTTTAAACAGTCCCTTGACTCCAGGAGAAACTCTCCAAATTAGTCACTTTTGACATCCACCTTTTAATGAACCCTTTGACATCATGAGCATTGTTCTCCTGCTTTCCAGGAACAGAGCAAGAAAACAGTCTGAAGGCTGATACTGGGCCACCTGAGTTTCCTCTGCAGGATTCCTGGAAAAGAATCATGGAAAATTGATCCTGCTCTTACCATTTGTACAGCTGACTCAGTGTCTAACCCACGACAGACTGTACTCTGGAGTATGTGACACCCAGGAGTTTATAACAAAACTAATTTGATCTTGCAGACCTGGATTCACTGCAGGAGATTCCCAAATGGCTGATAAAGGATTTGGCAAGGGTCTGCCCTGGGCCATTTGCTGCACTTTCAGCTGTGCCTCAAGTCACCTTTTCAGAGCAGTGCAGACACAAACGTGAATCAGAAAAGATTGCACAGTTACAAAGCTCTTTTCAGCACTGTATCCTTTTTCCTGGTAGCCTGGCAATCCCCTGAGCTGAGATACACTCTCTGCTTTGTCCAGGGCTAATAGTTATCATCAGGGATGGAAAGGTACAGGCTGCATTGAAGACTGAAGAGAAGACATAGCTGAATTTTTTCTCAAATCCCCAGAAAGCCATCAACTGTGACTAGAGCTCTGGTCAGGATACTACAGCTCCTTGGAGATTATCCAGGCTCATAAAACACACCAGGCTCTTGCTGCCTTAGACTCCTTTAGGTTCCAGCCTCAGTTCAATCCTGAAGGAATAAGGATTGGGGCCCATAGCAGACTGAGGCTTTCTTGAAAATCCCAATTGACACTTCTCTATTAAAGATCTGTCTGGTTTTTGCAAGTCATCTTTATTTCAGGCCTGATTAATTTATCAAATGCTCACAGATCAGCCAAAGGCCAGGGCAGTACATGGGAATGTGTTAACACATCCACTCTTGGATTGCCAAAACATTATCCAATTATCTATGCTAATGCCAGCTGCTTGGAACATGGAAAGCCTTTCATACAGAAAAAACTCTGGTAAAGAAACAATGAAATGAGAATAGCTGAAGATGTCTCCCCAGGCTGGGTGAGACAGAGGCGCAAAGGAATCATCACAAATGCACACCTAAACATTTTGCAAACATGAATATACCAAGGGATGAAGTCTTTGTAGTCCCAGGAATAGAGGCAGAGGGTGTCTTTTTGCTTTAAATCGGTTTTCTGACAAATTTCTTGGGGGAAGAACCACAAAACTGCTGCAAGCCCTTAACTACAAGTGCTACCAGCCACTAGATGTCCCAGAGCTGCACTCAAACTGCACCCATCAGCTGCAGACAGAGGGAGGGCAAACTTGGCAGTGCAGGAGACAAGGTATAATTTAGCAGACTCACTGATTTGTCTGGAATCAGCACATATATGTCCTTCTTTAGGGCTTGTATTGTACCTCTGATGGTGCAAAGAAATAAGGGATCTGAACACATGGATCTGAGGAAGAGTTTCCACATCCCAAAGCTTGTCTTGCTTCATTTATTGTTGCCTTAAACAAGGGTACAGCAACACTGCTGCCACAACAGGAAAGCAAAGAGGGGTGGGAAAGCTGACACTTCAGTGCTAAGCTCCTCAGAACAGCAATATGGAAGAGCAGAAGGCAAATATTTCTGATCTTGTCAAGCTGGTGTAACTGTGGATCTGCACGCGCACATGAAGGTGCAATGTCAAATTGCTTTTCTTTTCCTCTTCCTCATTTGTGGTTTAGCATCTCTGCTCAGCAAGCTGCAATGATGCAAGTTTCTATACACACATGCACTGTTCTGTGCCCACTGTTTCTCCCTTCATTTTGTTGCTTTGCTTTAATATTCAGAAGTGTTGTAATTCTGCATTTGACCCAGGAGAAAGTTGTGAACAGCTCACTCAGAGGAAAAATCCAGAAAATGGCTCAAGCATGGCTTGTGCTACTTCCACACAAAAGTGGTTTAGAATCATTCACTTTTCTGACATCCTGATCCCCACAGGGCCTCCTTCAGCCTATGTTTAACCTCCCTTCACCTGGCTAGTTCTTCTCTCTGAACAATCTTTATGATGATCAGCCGTATCTCTGCTTGTGTGAAGCCTTTTGCAGCACTGGAGTGTTGTGTCAGGGCTCCCCTATTTCTCTTCTTCATGTTGCTCTGCTGCTTGATCCATCTGATACAGCCCAAGCAGAATAACTTTACCTGACATGCACAGCATACCCTGGCACTGCTCTGAACACACACCTCACCCATGGCTGGGATTTTGGGGTGCTCAGAAACTTGGGGAAAAATCCTCAAAGCCCACTGCTCTGCTTCCTGCTTGAAGTCATCTCCTATGAGATCATCACATGATTTTTTCCTGTTTGTCAAGGAAAACAGAGACTGTGGCCCTCCTGCGCTCCCAAATCTGCCTCTTTCCTATGGCACTCACTTGCCACACAATTGCTATTTCTTCTCTGTCAGAGCAGTAATTTAATAACACATGCCAAGATCCAGCCAGCATGCCCAATAAAGGAACAGAAGCAATTTGATGTGATTCATGGTCAGGACTAATCATGACAGGACTAATTCTTTGGCATTCATTCCTCAGAGTAAGAGTCAAGGAAAAAAAGATATTCTTGATTAGATTCAAAGAAAGTAGAGGAGTCTACAACCTCTTCACAGGCAGAAAGGAAGAGAAATGAATCCAGGACATAATTTTTTTTTGTAAGTGACCCCCTGCACTGCTGGATGAGGAGGGAGAAAGGATTGTGTCAGGGAACTGTGGTGCTGCCACTTGCCTCCTCTAAACCATTCCTGCCAGAGTGTAAAAAATTTCAGGAGACAAGGCTGGATGTGACAGTAAAAGGTTCTTGAGGTACTGTGGTGTCTTGCTTGCTTCCCCTTGATATATCAACTACTAAGCAGGGTGAGATAGAAATGGGGTTTTGGATGCAGGAAGGTTGCATGGGGGCATCTGCTCTCCATTCTGGTGCAGAATGGTGGTGTCATTTGTGCTTGGCAGGTCCTGAGGATGAATGAGAGAGAACTAATGAGAACATCAGAAAGAAACCATTTATTAATGCTTCCCTTGCTAGGAAAATCCATTGTGTCAGTCTCCTGTTCCTTCTACCTTACTTACAACTCCGTGACACTGGGTGACATTTTTAGCTTAGTCATTTTATCAAGGCTGTGAGATAAATCACTGCCCAATGCAGGAAATGAGCTCAGCAACATTTATAGCAGTGTGGGGTCTCATGAAATCTTAATGTAATGACCTTTGAGTAAGAATAGAGGCAAATATACACCCCTGTCAGGCGACCACATCCTGGACTCAATCAAATCCTGCCATCTACTGCTCTGGCTGTTCTGATCCTGTGCTGCAAAGCAGCCCAGGTCTCAGGTGATCCTCTGCTTCAGTCTAATGGGAGTGCTCAGAGAGTTCATTTCTGCAGCCAAAGCTGCAGGCAAGAGGGATGAAACCCTTTCCCAGGATGCAGCAGTGCTGGTGACAGAGCTGTCAATCAGCAGGACTGCCAGGTAGTTGATGGTTAATGCCAGCTAAAGGGAGGAGAGGCTGCAGCCTTGCTCTTCTGAAGCCTGTCTGTGACCATAGGAGCCACAATCAAGACCTGTTGCAGCATTATCACATCACATTCATCTGACAAAGCTGTCATTTTGCACTTTGGAGTTGGGGAAGCCCCATGATGGGCAGGATGGCAGCCAAGCCTCAATCTATGCATGATGTGACAACCCTGTCATGGTGCTGAGGGACCTCCTGTGGCATGTATGGCCCTGTGGGTAATGGCATTAACCCAGGCAATAACTGTGAGGGATCAGGACAATGTCCTGGGAACTGCACTCCAAAATCTCAGTGATGACAAATCCACAGTGCAGCTGCACAGAACTTGTGACCAGCAGGCAGCAAGACAAAGCACAGAGTGGGCTCCTGAGCAGCTGAGCTCAGACTGCCCAGGCTGTTGCACTCCTCTGGTTGTCAGAGGACTGGTGTTATAGTCCTTCATAACACATCCCTTCAGTGCCTCTTTATCTGCCCACTTCTCTTTCTGTGGCCAAGCCTCTGTGCTCTTCTCTTCACATATATCTAAATAAAGGAAGAAAGCAGAAGAAACAGTGGAGCAGCAGTGATGCCACTATTCCCATGATCATCATTATTTGTCATATCTACCATCAGTTATGGTTTGTTTGTGCTGGGTTTTATCCAAAAGCATGGGAATAAGATATTCCTCACCAGAGGGAACACAGAGTGCAGTTTAGGATGTGATGCAACAGGTGGGGGTGTTTCAGGCTGGCAGGGACCATCGCTCCCTGTTTGGCTGGGTGGTAAATCTCTCTGGCCCTGGGCAGGAGGCAACCAGGGAGCCTCTCACCTGCAAGGAAGCAAAGAGAAAGTATTTGGTGTCAGCTCAGCCCGGTGACGAGGACAGGAGTGCTCCTCAGAAGTGCAGGAGTGGCTTTGCCAACAAGCTGAACTCCTGGGTGGTGGGACACGGCTGTCAGGAAGCCTGGCCAAATGTCTCACAGAGCCTGTGACGTGGCACTGCCTCTCCACCACACACACACCATCTGCCACCAGCCGTCCCCAAGCACAGCCTCAACGTGTGCCTGCTCTGCAAAGCAAGGCTGCAATTAGCTCTGGGAGAAGGAGGCTGGTAGCAAATGCCACCCCACACGGGCTCTGAAGTGAGGTGGGGGCACTGCACGGTGTCCTGGCCACCAGTCTGCCCAGCCCACACAACCATGTCCACAGGGCAAAATGACTTCCTCATCAGTGGCTTCCTCACAAAAGTCTGAAGAAACTTCCCTAAAGAGTGAGAGAGGAGACAGCTCACAGTGACAGGATGACTCTGGACTGTGTTGGGGTGGTGGAACATGTGCACATGAAGCTCCTTGCACCTTCGTTTGTTTGAGTAGATTTGGAGCCCAACTCCCCAGCTAGCACAGGGTCCATCAAATTGCTGATTTCTCTGCCAGCCTCATGCCTCTTCTGCAGCTCAGACACCCCTGCTTTCCCCATGAGATGCTGCAGGGCTGAGTGTGCCTTCCATCCACAGCATGGCTGTGGAATGCACACTGGTCCCTGTCATGGGTGCACAAGATAGGCTGGGACTGGTGTTTGCTTTCTAGAGGGTCTGTCTCCCACATGTGGTCCTTGGCTTTCTTTACTGGTAGAACTCCCCCTGAACTAGAAGAATTTGCCATTTTAAGTGGAAACTATTATTGATGAGCACTAGGGTGTCACAGATTTTACTGTTCTCTACCTTCTCCCTTTCCTCTCTTAATTTTCTTGCTGTTGGAGACAGCCATCTGCTCTGCCTGCCCCAGGGCTCAGCCCTTGGGATTATAATATCTCCAAGCAGTCCTGAGTACAGGAAAGCTATGAGCCAGTAGACTTTGTGAGCACAAGAGTGAGGAAGCCTCATGGGAACAGAGTGAGAAAATAGCAGGCCCAGCCTAATCATCATCTTGGAGCTCTCCCTTCACTTGGGAAGCTGAGACCGGCGGCAGAGAGAAGCTGCTCTGTGTAATCACTGCTGCACATGGAGAACCTGTGCCAGGCACCTTTCTTGGTTCCCAGGCTGCTTGGCACCTGTCTGCCACCCAGCTCAAATCCAGAATCTTTGCAAAGAAAAAGAATGCCAATCTTCTGAACTGCTTAGTAGTGAGTTCCTTCCCAAGAAGGAAAATGTGGCTTTCAATGCAGCTCCTGTTCTCCAGGGGTTTATGGTGATCAGCTGCAGCCTGACAGCACCATGAGAACTCCAGCAAAGCCCAGGTCTGTGGCACAGTCAGCAGAGGCTGGACAGAAAGAGCTGGAAGCTTAGGATTGCCCCTTGCCTGTCCTTCTGCAGACTGGGGCTCTGGTGCAGCTGCATGGGGCTGATAACTGGTGACAAGGACAGGCTCCAAATCTACTCAAACAACATGGACCTGCTGCACTGCTTCATGGCCACATCACAGAGCTGGAGGGATTGAGCCCCAGGACTTTTCATCAAAAGGGACCAGCCAAGTCATGTCAAGTCCAGCCTGGCCAGAAAAATCAATTCCTTCCTGCCCAAGGGCAGGGTGAGTTCAGCTGGCTGAGCAGTGGACAGTCAGATGTTTCTTGGAGAGTAGGGTTGAGCTCCACCATCCAGGGCATTTTCCCTCCTCCCTCAGGAAACAGAACTGTGCTCCACTTTTCCTCTAAGAACTTTTCTCCCTGCAGCCTTCAGTTAACGAGACTTCCCCGCTCCAGAAACTCTGAAAAAAAAAGTAAATTGTTGCCAACTTTCTTCAAGATTCTGTTACAAGGAGTCCAATAAAGCACAGGAATAGATCTGATTTACTAGAAAGTAGGACTTTTTTTTTCCCTAGAGCTTGTTCCTATTGCCACAGAGAAAGCTCCAACACGGTGATCCACCTGCACCTGGGAGTGTGGTAGGAACAAGCCCAGAGGCAGGTGGTGGATCCCTGGCTCAGCAGAGCTCCTGGAGTGCTGGCAAAGGGCTCCATGCTGCTCTGTTCACGATCCCCTGGTGGGGTTTTCAAGTAGGGCAGATGAACATGAACTCCATTTCTCTGACCCTCCTGTCAGGTATTAGCTGTACGTGCTGGAGATTGCATCTGTAAAGGATTGATGTAAACAGAAAGTTTATATCAAACAAGAAGAGGTGACAAGGAGTGAGCCACAAAGAGCCTTCCAAAGAGGGAGCTGAGTGTCTGGGAGTTTTCAGGTCCAGGCTGAGTGTTGTCCTACTGAAGTGGAAATATGGGAAGTGCCACAGCTCCACACATGTTCAGGTCACTGTGTCCAGCCCAGGAGGACCTAGAGCCCACCCTGGGGAGGGCATCCACATAATCCCATGTTTACAAAATGCTCATGTAGTGCTGGAGCTGGACACACTGGGATGAGTGCCTCTGCCAGGGAAATACACTCGCTCAGGGGGACAGGCTGCCTGCAGCCCTGCACAGCCATGTAGGACAGGAAACCAAGGAGAACAAATATCCTGTTCAAATACTGGAAGACAGTGTGTAATTACCTGAGCTGGGAGCTGGTCAGGATTCCAGGAGCCATAGTTCTGCAAGAGCAAAAGATGTAAAACGTGAGGGAGTGATGGATGGGGGAGGTGAGTACCAGAGAACCAGGCACAGATTTTTACTCTCTTTACGAAGGCAGCATCTCTGCACTGTGCCCATTGCTGGGGCCTTGATCCAGCAAGATGGAGAGAGATGTGTGTGCCTGCTGCACCCTTCCCAGCCCCTCCATTGCCCTGCAGAGCTGGGGATGTGCCCAGGGGATGCTCTGGCCCAGGCACCCCTTGTACCATCCCTCACTGCTGTGTCCCAGCCATAGCTCCTCACACAGAGCCCTCAGCAGCTCCACAGGACTCTGTGCACTGGGCATGTCATACCCTGTGCCAGGCCCAAGGTGCATCCACACCTGGATGCTGCTGGAATGGCACATTAGCATTTCAGCCAAAGCAATCCCAGAATCTGGTGAGGAATGCAGATGGGTTGGAGCAATGCATCACAAAACCCTTTGGGATAGAGCAGGGAGCCACAGCCTTCAGCTGATGGTAGGAATCCCCTGTGACAGGCCAGGGGTGCTTGCAGAGACCAGCCCACAGTTCCCTCTGTGGAGAAGTGTCAGCCTCCACCATCTCTTCCTTCCCATCCACATCTCCACATATCCCATCACACTTTTCAAGAACCATTTTTCTCCTTAATCACCAGCCCCAAGTTTCAAAGTTAATTGGGGCTGGTGAGGTATAAATAGATGCTGGACCAGATGGAAACTCTGTCGTGATTTATAGCTCACTGAGCCATCACATGTTCCACTTGTACTCTGAGCAAGGGCACCATTAATTATGACACTGCCCAGGCAGATCACAGGGGAGGTTACAACAATGATTTTCAAGCTGAGGACTTAAATATAACCAGGTGGTGAGTTTTTGCTGAGTGTGTGAGATGCAGACAGGACCTGCTTGTTGCAGTGGCACCATTTCCAGAGCATTTCTCCAGTGAACCCCAGGGGAGCTCATGAAGCAGCTATTTTGGTGACTTTTGCATGGACAGAGCCAGCACAGCCAGTCCTTTGCAGGGTCTTGTCTTTGTCCAGGCAAACTGCACTAAAGCTGAGGGATATTTTTTGAGCCCTGGGAAGGGAGAACTGTGCATTCCTGGCCTGAAGAAACCAGAAAAAGAAAGGAGATGTGGGCACCCCATGCTACAAGCTCTGTGTCCTTGCCTCCATGGACCACCATGCATCACCCCCAGGGGCTGCAGTCCAGGCTGATGAGAGCAGTGGAGAGGGACATCTCCTCAGCAGTGTTTCCAGGGGGATGCAAGGATCAAAGGACTTGCTGGAGGTCATCTGGGAGGGTCTGGTGCTGCACCAGGTCTCCTGAGTTTTTCAGGCCTCTTTTTATCACTGCCTGTTTCTCCTTGTAGCCCACGCTTAAAACTTCTATTCGGTTATCCATTGTGAATTGGGATTTTGCTAATTACTGGAAGAAAGGGAAGCTCAGGGCAAAGGGGGTGACTAGTCCTGCCTTTCCCCAAACCCATTCTGCCTCAGGAACACATTCCCCATCACTTGTGAAGCACCCAGTTCAACAACAGTTTGCAGTTGTCCTGATTTTCCTGGGACCTGCTGCTCAGAGGTAAAATGAGAACATAAGCCCCAGCCTCCTCTTGCTTTTCAAAAGTATTGACCTCTTGCATTCCCTGCACAGTGCAGCTTCAAAATTCAGACATGTGTCACACCCTACTGCCAGATACAGAGAAATCTTTACAAAATCTTCCTTGGGAACTCTTTGCATGACAAACTGAATAAGATGTGCAATTACAGAGCCATGATTTAAGAACTTAAAACCCAGCTAAGCTCAATAGAAGGTATCAGACTTAAAAACAATACGTAGGGAGAATTTAATCTTGCAGGGACTGCAGTTATTTGAGGGGAGAGATTGTGTTTGGGATTAAGAGTCAAATTACTCCTCAAGTTTTTATTAAACCTTTATATTTTCAGCTGTACCTTCTTACAGCTGTTTTGGGACAGGAGCTTGATTTTATGATGGGCATAAATCCCCCTGAAATAGTTTGGATTCTCTGAAACAGGCAAAACATGAACAAAATGGATTTGGACTTTATCTGGGCTGCTGATGACTTAGAGCCCACACAAGCATTTCATTAAGGCATGCAATTTTCCAGAAAGTAAAAAGAGGTCTAAAAAAATATCTAATTTCCCTAGTGTTCCTTAAAACCCCAGAGAAGCCTTGAGCACACACACACCCCTCTCACTGGGAACCCTCCTGTTCTGCATGCACACTCCTGCTGGGAAGTGCATGTCTGAGCATCCCTGTTTTGAATGGATCCCAGCACTGACACACCACAGAAACGTTCACTTGGGCAAGCAACCTCCTGATTTATTATCTTAGAGCTCCAGGCAACACAGCCCAGCTCCTCTGGGGGGATGCTGGGTGGGATGGATGCACTAGACAGGGAGGGCTCTGTCTGTGCCTGGATCTCAGAATCTCTGCTGGTCACAGTGACTCTGAGACATGTACAAGCCTCTTTTTCCCAGCCCACCTGCTGAAGAAGGAGTCAGAATTCTTCTGTTCTCGTTCTTAAGGTTGTTTATTATTTCTTATCCATAATATTCTTTCTCTGACCTGCTGAGATCTGTCTGGCAGGTCGGGTTGAGGCACACTGGTGTTATCTTGTTATACTAAGAACTACATGTACATAATTTACCTTAACTTCCCAATACCTATCACCTCTGTTAGACAGTGAGCTTCTACTCTAAACCAATCTAAAAGTGCCAACATCACCCAGAAGATGGAGGCCAGGAAGAAGAAGGAAAAAGGATAGGGCACGCCCAAATTCCTCCATCCTGGGACTCTGAGCCCCCATTTTAAAAACCCCAAAAATCTATTTTTCACCCTGTGAGAAATTCACTATCATTCTACTTAAACTCTCGTGGCTTGTAAATCCTCATATAAGGTTGGTAATTTTTTCCATGGGTCAAGATCAAAGGCACAGGGGTCTTGGGCTCTGTGCCAGGGTCTCTGAGCCCCCTGGGCCAGGGCTCAAGTCCTCCAGGGCAGCCAGAGGGATGTCCTGGGTTCCAACACCTGGATGGCCACAGCCCTGGCTGGACACAGGATGTGTATCAAATACAGGCTGACCCCAGTGTCTGGGAATGATTGGCATCTGACTCCATTGATTCAGAATACTGAACAATTGTTTTATTAAAACTATATTATATTAATACTATATTGTAACTATAATATATTAAAGAGATACTATACTATACAAAAGATATTAAAGAAAAACTCGTGACTGTCTCCAGACAACAGGACACAGCTTGGACCAGCTGGCCAAGGAAACAAAACAATCCTCAGCAGAATCCAATTGACAAATCACTTCAGGTAAACAATCTTCCGAACACATTCCACAGGTGCAAACACAACAGGAGCAGAGAATGGAGATAAGAATTGTTTTCTCTTCTCTGAGGCTTCTTGCTGCCTTTCCCAAAAAATATCCTTGGGAAAAGTTGTGTCTGCTTGCTCTATGGGAAGAGAGCTGTGGTTGCAGATGTGGCTTTATGGTGGTGGGGGGCTCAGGGGCTGCCAGGGGCTCACACCTGTGACTGTATCCACAAATTTCCATGTTCCACCTGACAAATTAATCCAAACACACAGACATCATGTCCTGGTGTGCAGTGGATGTATCTGTGCAAGACAGATGTTTGGTTTTGAGTGAGCATCATTGCTGTAGCAGAGAGGGTGGGAGCTGGGACAAATGCTTTTCCATTGATGCCTCTGATTCAAAGTTTTGAAACTGGTTTTTGAAAAACCAGTTTCAGCTGCTTTTATTCTGCTGGCAGCCAACTCTGGGACTGGGAGCTGAGCTCAGAGCTGAATGGAGCTGGCTGTCCCCAGCTGCAGGGTGGCGTCCCTCTCCAGCTGTCTGACAAGTAATGTTATGCTATCAAAACATCCCTGCCTGCAAAAATACCTGGGAAAGAAAAAAATGAGAGTCTCTGGCTTGATGCAGGCAGTGCTGGCCTGGAGGTCCCTGTGCAGCAGCTCCCTGCAGCTCGTCCTTGGTGCCATCACCCAGCAGCAAGTGCTCTTCTTGCCAGGTAATATTGAACAAACCCACTCCTGCCTCTGCATCTCTGCAAGTGGGGTGACAAATGCAAAGTGCTTTAAGGCCCTCTGTGGGAAATAACTCACTCCTGTTGCCAGACCTGAGTGTGTGAACATCATTTCATCTACAGGGAATGCAGGTCCATGCCTGGTGAACATGGCTATAGACCACATGTCATTAAATGAACCACAGAGGCTGGGAGAAGGAAGGAGCAGTCTGAGACAGGGAGCTAATAAACACTAAACACACACTGAAGTGTTTGCAGGTCAGATGCACGGCACAGAAACCCTTCTCTGCTGTGTCTCTGCAGTGGATCTGTGCCACCTCCCCACAGGCAGGGCTCCTGTGCAGGCTGTGAGACCCTGCAGGGCCAGGCACTGTCACAGCTGACATGGCAGGAGGAGGAACACTCTGCTCCCTGTCCCTCCTGCTCTGCCCCCTGTCCCCTCCTGCTGCTCTGTTCTCTGTCCCCTCCTGCTCTGCTCCCTGTCCCCTCCTGCTGCCATGCTCACCCACTGCTCCATAATGGCTCCATCTTCCCAGCTCTGTTTGTTGCTTTGCTCTTTCCAGCCCAGCTCAGCTGCTTTATTCCTGTGGGGATTCACACAGTGTCCTAAATTGTCTGAGTCTGGGCAATTTCAGCTTGGGCCAGGTCCCAAGGACCTTTTCACCTTTGCACTTTTCATTTGGAGAGGATGAGGCAAAGTGGGGCAGCATTGTGCACCAGGGTACCTGAGGTGGGTACCAGGCAGCTGCACCTCTGAAAGCATCCTGGGTACATGGATTATTATTATTATGATTATTAAATGTTATTTGAGGAGTAGTGTGGTAACACACTGCTATGAAAGTGTCCTTGTCACCATGGCTGTGTCACCTGCCCTCACAGACTGATCCAGGCAAAGGCCCCTTTCTGTCCAACAGCTGTGCAAATGCTGTTTGCAATCCCTGGCCTGCAGCATCCTCCCAGGACAGCACCATCCTCCCTGCCCATGCCTGCTTTTCTGCTGGGCAGCAAAGAGACAAAGGGCAGGGAAATGTTCACCAGGTTCAGGGCTGGATTCATACCTAGTTCTCTCAGCAGGATGAGCACTTCTAATTTATGGTGCCAGAGGGAAGTGATTTGATGTTTTCTGCTGGCTGCACTCTTGTATCAGCCCAAGCCTAACCCTGGTGGTGTGAAGCCTCTGTGGAGGCAGCTGCCAGGAGAGGGAGACAAGGGGCCTTCCTTGCA
>NW_005054337.1:4147688-4170219 GCF_000277835.1 Geospiza fortis | reverse complement strand
ATGCAGATGGGTTGGAGCAATGCATCACAAAACCCTTTGGGATAGAGCAGGGAGCCACAGCCTTCAGCTGATGGTAGGAATCCCCTGTGACAGGCCAGGGGTGCTTGCAGAGACCAGCCCACAGTTCCCTCTGTGGAGAAGTGTCAGCCTCCACCATCTCTTCCTTCCCATCCACATCTCCACATATCCCATCACACTTTTCAAGAACCATTTTTCTCCTTAATCACCAGCCCCAAGTTTCAAAGTTAATTGGGGCTGGTGAGGTATAAATAGATGCTGGACCAGATGGAAACTCTGTCGTGATTTATAGCTCACTGAGCCATCACATGTTCCACTTGTACTCTGAGCAAGGGCACCATTAATTATGACACTGCCCAGGCAGATCACAGGGGAGGTTACAACAATGATTTTCAAGCTGAGGACTTAAATATAACCAGGTGGTGAGTTTTTGCTGAGTGTGTGAGATGCAGACAGGACCTGCTTGTTGCAGTGGCACCATTTCCAGAGCATTTCTCCAGTGAACCCCAGGGGAGCTCATGAAGCAGCTATTTTGGTGACTTTTGCATGGACAGAGCCAGCACAGCCAGTCCTTTGCAGGGTCTTGTCTTTGTCCAGGCAAACTGCACTAAAGCTGAGGGATATTTTTTGAGCCCTGGGAAGGGAGAACTGTGCATTCCTGGCCTGAAGAAACCAGAAAAAGAAAGGAGATGTGGGCACCCCATGCTACAAGCTCTGTGTCCTTGCCTCCATGGACCACCATGCATCACCCCCAGGGGCTGCAGTCCAGGCTGATGAGAGCAGTGGAGAGGGACATCTCCTCAGCAGTGTTTCCAGGGGGATGCAAGGATCAAAGGACTTGCTGGAGGTCATCTGGGAGGGTCTGGTGCTGCACCAGGTCTCCTGAGTTTTTCAGGCCTCTTTTTATCACTGCCTGTTTCTCCTTGTAGCCCACGCTTAAAACTTCTATTCGGTTATCCATTGTGAATTGGGATTTTGCTAATTACTGGAAGAAAGGGAAGCTCAGGGCAAAGGGGGTGACTAGTCCTGCCTTTCCCCAAACCCATTCTGCCTCAGGAACACATTCCCCACCACTTGTGAAGCACCCAGTTCAACAACAGTTTGCAGTTGTCCTGATTTTCCTGGGACCTGCTGCTCAGAGGTAAAATGAGAACATAAGCCCCAGCCTCCTCTTGCTTTTCAAAAGTATTGACCTCTTGCATTCCCTGCACAGTGCAGCTTCAAAATTCAGACATGTGTCACACCCTACTGCCAGATACAGAGAAATCTTTACAAAATCTTCCTTGGGAACTCTTTGCATGACAAACTGAATAAGATGTGCAATTACAGAGCCATGATTTAAGAACTTAAAACCCAGCTAAGCTCAATAGAAGGTATCAGACTTAAAAACAATACGTAGGGAGAATTTAATCTTGCAGGGACTGCAGTTATTTGAGGGGAGAGATTGTGTTTGGGATTAAGAGTCAAATTACTCCTCAAGTTTTTATTAAACCTTTATATTTTCAGCTGTACCTTCTTACAGCTGTTTTGGGACAGGAGCTTGATTTTATGATGGGCATAAATCCCCCTGAAATAGTTTGGATTCTCTGAAACAGGCAAAACATGAACAAAATGGATTTGGACTTTATCTGGGCTGCTGATGACTTAGAGCCCACACAAGCATTTCATTAAGGCATGCAATTTTCCAGAAAGTAAAAAGAGGTCTAAAAAAATATCTAATTTCCCTAGTGTTCCTTAAAACCCCAGAGAAGCCTTGAGCACACACACACCCCTCTCACTGGGAACCCTCCTGTTCTGCATGCACACTCCTGCTGGGAAGTGCATGTCTGAGCATCCCTGTTTTGAATGGATCCCAGCACTGACACACCACAGAAACGTTCACTTGGGCAAGCAACCTCCTGATTTATTATCTTAGAGCTCCAGGCAACACAGCCCAGCTCCTCTGGGGGGATGCTGGGTGGGATGGATGCACTAGACAGGGAGGGCTCTGTCTGTGCCTGGATCTCAGAATCTCTGCTGGTCACAGTGACTCTGAGACATGTACAAGCCTCTTTTTCCCAGCCCACCTGCTGAAGAAGGAGTCAGAATTCTTCTGTTCTCGTTCTTAAGGTTGTTTATTATTTCTTATCCATAATATTCTTTCTCTGACCTGCTGAGATCTGTCTGGCAGGTCGGGTTGAGGCACACTGGTGTTATCTTGTTATACTAAGAACTACATGTACATAATTTACCTTAACTTCCCAATACCTATCACCTCTGTTAGACAGTGAGCTTCTACTCTAAACCAATCTAAAAGTGCCAACATCACCCAGAAGATGGAGGCCAGGAAGAAGAAGGAAAAAGGATAGGGCACGCCCAAATTCCTCCATCCTGGGACCCTGAGCCCCCATTTTAAAAACCCCAAAAATCTATTTTTCACCCTGTGAGAAATTCACTATCATTCTACTTAAACTCTCGTGGCTTGTAAATCCTCATATAAGGTTGGTAATTTTTTCCATGGGTCAAGATCAAAGGCACAGGGGTCTTGGGCTCTGTGCCAGGGTCTCTGAGCCCCCTGGGCCAGGGCTCAAGTCCTCCAGGGCAGCCAGAGGGATGTCCTGGGTTCCAACACCTGGATGGCCACAGCCCTGGCTGGACACAGGATGTGTATCAAATACAGGCTGACCCCAGTGTCTGGGAATGATTGGCATCTGACTCCATTGATTCAGAATACTGAACAATTGTTTTATTAAAACTATATTATATTAATACTATATTGTAACTATAATATATTAAAGAGATACTATACTATACAAAAGATATTAAAGAAAAACTCGTGACTGTCTCCAGACAACAGGACACAGCTTGGACCAGCTGGCCAAGGAAACAAAACAATCCTCAGCAGAATCCAATTGACAAATCACTTCAGGTAAACAATCTTCCGAACACATTCCACAGGTGCAAACACAACAGGAGCAGAGAATGGAGATAAGAATTGTTTTCTCTTCTCTGAGGCTTCTTGCTGCCTTTCCCAAAAAATATCCTTGGGAAAAGTTGTGTCTGCTTGCTCTATGGGAAGAGAGCTGTGGTTGCAGATGTGGCTTTATGGTGGTGGGGGGCTCAGGGGCTGCCAGGGGCTCACACCTGTGACTGTATCCACAAATTTCCATGTTCCACCTGACAAATTAATCCAAACACACAGACATCATGTCCTGGTGTGCAGTGGATGTATCTGTGCAAGACAGATGTTTGGTTTTGAGTGAGCATCATTGCTGTAGCAGAGAGGGTGGGAGCTGGGACAAATGCTTTTCCATTGATGCCTCTGATTCAAAGTTTTGAAACTGGTTTTTGAAAAACCAGTTTCAGCTGCTTTTATTCTGCTGGCAGCCAACTCTGGGACTGGGAGCTGAGCTCAGAGCTGAATGGAGCTGGCTGTCCCCAGCTGCAGGGTGGCGTCCCTCTCCAGCTGTCTGACAGGTAATGTTATGCTATCAAAACATCCCTGCCTGCAAAAATACCTGGGAAAGAAAAAAATGAGAGTCTCTGGCTTGATGCAGGCAGTGCTGGCCTGGAGGTCCCTGTGCAGCAGCTCCCTGCAGCTCGTCCTTGGTGCCATCACCCAGCAGCAAGTGCTCTTCTTGCCAGGTAATATTGAACAAACCCACTCCTGCCTCTGCATCTCTGCAAGTGGGGTGACAAATGCAAAGTGCTTTAAGGCCCTCTGTGGGAAATAACTCACTCCTGTTGCCAGACCTGAGTGTGTGAACATCATTTCATCTACAGGGAATGCAGGTCCATGCCAGGTGAACATGGCTATAGACCACATGTCATTAAATGAACCACAGAGGCTGGGAGAAGGAAGGAGCAGTCTGAGACAGGGAGCTAATAAACACTAAACACACACTGAAGTGTTTGCAGGTCAGATGCACGGCACAGAAACCCTTCTCTGCTGTGTCTCTGCAGTGGATCTGTGCCACCTCCCCACAGGCAGGGCTCCTGTGCAGGCTGTGAGACCCTGCAGGGCCAGGCACTGTCACAGCTGACATGGCAGGAGGAGGAACACTCTGCTCCCTGTCCCTCCTGCTCTGCCCCCTGTCCCCTCCTGCTGCTCTGTTCTCTGTCCCCTCCTGCTCTGCTCCCTGTCCCCTCCTGCTGCCATGCTCACCCACTGCTCCATAATGGCTCCATCTTCCCAGCTCTGTTTGTTGCTTTGCTCTTTCCAGCCCAGCTCAGCTGCTTTATTCCTGTGGGGATTCACACAGTGTCCTAAATTGTCTGAGTCTGGGCAATTTCAGCTTGGGCCAGGTCCCAAGGACCTTTTCACCTTTGCACTTTTCATTTGGAGAGGATGAGGCAAAGTGGGGCAGCATTGTGCACCAGGGTACCTGAGGTGGGTACCAGGCAGCTGCACCTCTGAAAGCATCCTGGGTACATGGATTATTATTATTATGATTATTAAATATTATTTGAGGAGTAGTGTGGTAACACACTGCTATGAAAGTGTCCTTGTCACCATGGCTGTGTCACCTGCCCTCACAGACTGATCCAGGCAAAGGCCCCTTTCTGTCCAACAGCTGTGCAAATGCTGTTTGCAATCCCTGGCCTGCAGCATCCTCCCAGGACAGCACCATCCTCCCTGCCCATGCCTGCTTTTCTGCTGGGCAGCAAAGAGACAAAGGGCAGGGAAATGTTCACCAGGTTCAGGGCTGGATTCATACCTAGTTCTCTCAGCAGGATGAGCACTTCTAATTTATGGTGCCAGAGGGAAGTGATTTGATGTTTTCTGCTGGCTGCACTCTTGTATCAGCCCAACCCTAACCCTGGTGGTGTGAAGCCTCTGTGGAGGCAGCTGCCAGGAGAGGAAGACAAGGGCCCTTCCTTGCAGCACCTTTGCCCAAGCAGCACCATCCTGGTGCAGGGCTGCTCCCTCCTGCCCAAGCCACCAGCTCTGTGCCAGTGACCCTGGCTCACTCCCACTGCGGTGCTGCCGCTCTGGGTGATTAATTCACTGTGAGTAATTTTGGAGCCGATGATCTCATTCACGTGGTTCCTGCTATTTCCCTGGCAGAGTGGAGAGAAGGGGGAGAGGAGAGGAGAGGAGAGGGAGAGGGAGAGGAAGAGGAGGAGAGGGAGAGGGAAAGGAGGAGATGGAAAGGGAGAGGAGAAGGAGAGGAACGTGATGTCCATGGGAGTTGTCCCTCTGTACGTGCTCAGGAAGCCCAGAACCAGTTTGATGACCACTTAGTGGTACAGTGCTACAGGCAGAGTGGAAGAAAATTTGCTGGCAAATTGGTTTCTCCCAATAGAGAGCAATTTGATCATTTAGCACAATAGGAGCTCAATTATGGCTTTGTAACAAGGCCAGCATTTGGGGCAGCAAGTGGCTCCTGTGGCTGAGGAGCAGCCTGGCTTGCTGGGCTCCTGGGGGGCTGGGGAGGGCCCCCAGTGTGGGGTATGGCACTGGAACTCTGGGACCTTGGGGACTGCCAAGTTCTGCCCCTGCCAGGGGCTGGGGAAGCTTTGTGAGGAGCTGCAGGGACTCCCTGCAGTCCCCAGGTACCAGCAGGAAAGCCCAGTGGATTTAGAAGCCTCCAACTGCCTGGTGAGAGAGTCAGAGATGTTAAAGAAACCTGTGAGGCCATGTTTGGAGAGACAGGACCTGCACTGAGGTGGCTGCTCCACACTGGCAGCATGATGGGTGCAGGGAGAGCGAGGGCAGCAGCACTGCCCTGTCCCGGGGTGCACCACGAGCAAACTGGAATGAACCCTCTGAAATGGGATGAGATTAACCAAGCAGCTGAATTATTCTAAGCTAATAAAGTACCAAGTCCAGATGGCTCCCACTATGAATACTATTAAAGAGAAAAACTCAGGGTAAATTAGGAGATTTGAAGCTAAGGCTTTTCTTGTACAGAAGATGCTCTGTGGAGTGGACAGCAGTCTCCTCTCCCTGGCTACCTCCAGGGACAGAGATTTGGTGCTGTTTTTCAGCCCTAGAAAAAAAGAGCATGCGCTCCTTTTCACTCAATTTCTGCTGTCTTTCCCTTGGAAACCATGCTTGTTGCCTCCTGGCAGTGCCAGGCTTGGAGCCATGGGGGCATCTTCCTGCCACACACACGCCCCAGCTGCCTGGGATCCATGTGCAGAATTATTTCCCATCCCCAGGAGTGGTGTGAGCCCTCAGCCATTTCTGTGTTAGCCCCCTCTCACTGTCTGATGGGATCCCACTCAAAGCCTTTCTGCTAAGGGAGTAGAAAACATGAATTTGGTGCCTGAAATCAGCAGCAGCCGCCCTGTGCTGTGTTTGCCATGGGAAGGGCTGGGCTGTATCCCTGCATGGAGGGGCTCAGCAGGAGGCTGCATTTAAGGGCCAGATCCAAACCACAGCATGCCAGGGGCTGTTTGTCCATCCCTCAGCCTGGGAAGTGGCTCCAGAGGCAGTGAGTGGCTGCAGAGCTGGGGCAGCCCAGCCCTGAGCTGCTGCAGGGAGTGGGGCAGTGGTTACCAGGGTTCAGGGCACCTGGGACATTGTGCCATGCAGAAGGGAGTGACAGCTTGTGACATGGGGCTGGCACCAGCCAGAGCAGCTCAGGGCAGGGCAGCAGAGCAGGCAGGACCCAGTGGGTGCTTAGAGGCAAAATATTTCCTGCCCACTGTGGTGTCTGGCTGAGGATGGACATTTAAAGCACATCCTTGTTCCAAGAGGGAGGAGAAGAAACCACAGCAGGGAGAGAAAGAGCTGGTTTTGCTCCATCCACAGCCTGGGGCGATAGATGGCTGATGTGTTTAGTGTCTGAATTACCCTGATGAGATGTATAAGCTTGTTATTTGTTTTAATTAATGAGAAGGAAACTGTTAGAGTGCCAGAAAGCGTGAAGAGAGGGGGAGCAGAGAGGGGAGATGGGGACATTTGGAATGGAAGGATCCTATTAATATCTCTGCTGTTGAATGAAAGGTCATTAATGATCCAAAGAAAAATGAGCGTGGAGAGAAACAAGAGAACCAAATCCCTCCCATCACCCACGTCGTTAACAGAACATCTTCCAAACCCTGCTGCAGTCCTGCTGCCCCTTGTTCTCTGCTTTATTTCTGCTGTCTTTAATCTGCCACCCTCCCCTTGGTGCTGGATGGGGTGGGAGAGTTTCAGGGAAGATGAGAGTTGGTGCCTCACAACACTGACACAAAGCTCCTCAAAACTGCATCCTCCTGCTGAGATCCACAGCAATGTCTCCTGCCTTTGTCCCAGGACCTCACCTGGACACAGCAAGTCTTGATCTCTGCTGAAGGCATCGAAATACCAGCCTTGGAGTGATGTTTGACAGGCAGAGGTGCTGCAACAGGCAGAAAAACCTTATTTCTGGTAATTTTTTCTGCTCTTTTTGAGGTTTCCATGACCAGTGTGTGTTCCCAGCCCTGTGCTGAAACTGTGCTTGCCCAGGAATTGGTTTGTCACGCCTGAGGTGGAAGCAAACACAGATTAAATTTAAGCTATTTGTTCAGTACCTCAGTTACGCAATTGGACATCACAGATTAGGGAAGGTGACCTCCTGTAGCACAGGGGGGATTTACAGAGATGTTTGAGCAAATATTACACTTCCTGGGATCCAGCACAGCTCAGGATAAAGGGAAAGAAGGGACTGGCTGGCTGCCTCCCTGCACAAGCACCTGAACCCCTGTGATCTCTGCCTTCCCTCGAGCCTCAGGCTGGAGGACCCAGGATCTCCAAAGCAGGGCCAGCCCTGGTTCCTCCTGCAAGAAAGAAAAGGAGAAAAGGAAAGATAATTGGAAGGAGAAGGGGTGAAATGAGCCTTTGTAGGGTCTCAGCCACCTGCTAAACATGACCAGCCCCAGGAGATGCAGGATTTTGTTCCAGTCACCATCACCCTGAGACTTTCATGGTGTTGGTAAATCCAAGGCTCGAGGCTCTTGCTTGCTGCAGGGAGGCTCCCAGGGTCAGGGCTGGTCCGAGGGCTGGGGCAGTGGGTGGGGAGCAGGCAGAGCAGAGGACACAGCTCTAAGGAGCACGGGAAAGTTCATTTACTCAAGAGGCCAGCAATGGACCTGCAATTTAAAATTTCAATCCGTGTGCTTAAAAAAGAACAGAAAGGAAAGGAGCCAGCCAGGCTTGGTGTTTGCACTGCAGACTGTCAGTGTGTGTTTGTGGAAAGGCTTTTGACTGACAGCAAAGTTGTCAGAGGCCCCTGACGTCAGAGCTGCACAGCGAGGTGCCGAGGGAGCCGAGGGCACCATTGCCAACGGCAACAGCAGCATCAGCTGCCTCTGGGTGGCTCTGAGCTCTCCTCCTCCTCCTCCTCCTCCTCCTGGGCTCGATTTTGGAGCAGACAAGCAGGCTGCCCCAGCACTGATGTGTACCTGCTGCCTGTGGAGCTCCCAGGTGGAGGAGGGAAGGGGAGAGGCTCCCTGGATGCTGCACAGCCCCAGAGCCATGGATGTTTGAGAGGGTGACATCCTGGCACAGGCAGGGCAATGCCCAGTGCCACCTCCTTGTCCCTGAGCCCTGACCTCCCCGGGCTGGGACAGGCTGGGCTCAGCCTGCGCCTGGAAAGGGAGAGGGGAGGGGAGCAGGGATCTCACCCAGCACTGTGCCAGAACAGAGTCTGCCTTGCACTTCCCACAGCCCTCCCACTCCTCCAAACCTCACCAGGGTTTTACCCACCCAAGTGCTCCACAGCCCCTTCTGTGGCTTCAGAAAATTCCTGCATAAGCCAAGTGCCAGTGTAACACTAACCCTGGGCCTTCCCACTCTCCTTGCCTGGTTCTGTGCCACCTCCCACACGACCTGGATGAAACCAGGGCTCTACCTGAGCAAACCAGGCAAACCAGATGGAGACCAAACCTGTTTCTGCATGCTTTGGCACTGAAAAAATACAGTATCTGTGGCCATGGCAAGAGCAGGGCAGAGCTGGGACAGAGGGGGAGGCTGGGGCGAAGGCAGCATGGATGGCTCATGTTTGCTCTCTTCATGTGAGGTCTTGCAAATGGAAATGATTCTCCAGGAGCATCTGTTCCTCAGGCAGGGGCTGTACCATTGCAGGCATCCTCCAGAGACACCCCTGGCATACTGTGCAGATAAATAAATCAATAAAAGCAGTGCCTACAGGAAGGGATTTGGCCTTCTTGTCTTGGAAACACCTGGGTCACCCAGGATAATCACCCTGTGGCCATGGCTGGGTGGGTTTTCAGAGCCCTGAGACACCTGCTTGCTGCTGAAGTGGTTTAGCCCATCTTTTTAATGCTGTGCTAGCTGCAAAATTGTTTCTCTGCTTTAGATTTAAGTGATGAATTATTGCCTGAAAGATTATCCTTTGTTTATCTCTGTTCCAGTGACCCCTTTGCTGCCTCTCCTCTCCCCTCTGCTTGGGCGTTGCACAGCCAGGGCAGCAGGAGCAGGAGATGTGATCATTCCCAGCCCTGAGCACCAGGCTGCTGACCTTTCCTCTAAGCCATCTCCATTTCCAGATACAATTCTGCCTCTTGTCCAGTTCATGGTTTCTCCAGAACACACAGAGACTGGAAAAGAGTGCCTGAAATATGGAATAGCTGGGAGGAGAAGGGTGGGGAGGAGAAGGACCCAGTGTGGGCGCAGCCTGTGTCACTCCAGCCCCTCAAGTGCCAGCACTGAGGGCACCTCTGTGGCCCAGCTCAGAGGATTTCCTGTTTTCCCTGTGCCACAGAATGGTCTCTAGAGCGGGAATCTGCCAGCTTGATTTGCATTTTAGATTAATTCCCTTAGAAACATCCTTGGGCCATGACTCTCTCAGAAGGGCCAAATGTTTTCTCTCTGGAATCTGGCGTAGCCTGCTCTGTCAGTGCAGGTGTGAAACTGTTAAACATCCAAAGCCAGCTGGGTCTCTGACCCTAAACTGAAGGGAGCAGCAACCCCAAGTCCCCAAACCACCTGTGGGAGCTCCCACTTCATTTGTGTGCTCCTGAGAACTGCATCCTCAATCCCTCTCTATTTCCTGACCAACTACTCGGGAACTAGGTTTTCATGCAAATAAATTCAGAGAGGAAACAGAGCCATTACAGAAAGGATTGAATCTCACTGAGAAAGCTTTGTGCAAGAATAAAGCAATGAAGTGACAGGATGGATTAGTCTTTAATTTGGTTAAAGCTGGGGTGGCAAATCTGCAGAAGGTCACAGTGACACTAAATAAGTGTCTTGTATTAAACCCAGCTCAAGTTTTCATGTCTTGGTAAAAGACTGGAGCATCTATAACTAGTAACAGGTTATTTTTGGCATCCCAACCTATTTTGTAGCTCCCAGGAGGACAAAACTGCTTCTCTTTGACTTTGCAAAGCCTGGATTTCTTTTTGTGTCGGCAGGATGCTGGGATCTGCATTTAAATTCTTCTGACACTGCCTGTCTTAACAAAAACTCCCAGGTCCAAGTAATTACTGCTCTTGCTTGCTTTGCTAGTCCAGTCTAGATGAGGGCTGTGTTCAAAATAACAACACAAAAGCCGTATTGAGTGACCAGTTCTGAGAGGATTTGAAAGACATATAGATGTGGTGTTGTCACAGACATATTTTATGAAAAATCCTTTTGTAAGGATTTTTTTCTCCTGAGAAGCTGGGAAGCTTCAGCTTCTCCATGTGTTGCTGCTTTGGAATGTGATTTGGAGAATTGTTTACCCAGCATGTGAAATTGTTTTTACTTGATGACCAATGGCAGCCACCTGTGTCGAGGCTGTGAGCAGACACAAGATTTTATTCTCATTCCATTCTTTCCTTTGCTGGCCTTCTGATGAAATCCTTTCTTCTATTCTTATAGTATAGTTTTAATATATCATTTTCTTTTAATATAATATATATCATAAAATAATAAATCAGACTTCTGAAACATGGAGTCAAGATTCTCATCTCTTCCCTCGTCCTGGCACCCTGCAAACACCACTCCATGGTGTGTCTTAGGAACATGGATTAGTGGTGGTCTGGGCAGTGCTGGGTTAAACTGGGCTCAGTGATTTTATGGGTCTCTCGAGTGATTCTGTGATTCAATTAAAAGGTGCCACAGCACTAAAAAGCCTCAATCTTTAGTAGACACAGTGGTGCAAGAGGTTGTTGCCTCCTCACAAGTCACAGGGCCACAGACATTTGTTCAAGGTCACTTGGGAATCAGCTCTGCTGCCAGAGCTGGGCCATCAGTGGTTGCTGGCCCTGTTGTCAGACAGGTTTCCATGGCTCTCCCTCTTCCTGTGCTGTCCCTTCCTGTGGCCCAGCTGCACCCACACCATGTTCCCACTCTTCCTGAGGCTGTTTGCCAGATGGGTGCCAGATCTCCAGCTCTGCAATGCACAGTGTGTCATCTGCTCTGCCTTCCCTCCTGCCTCTCCCAAGTGGGGATAGCCAGAAAAATATTGAAGCCAGCATACACAGAGCCATCAAAATCAAAGTACTTCACAAAATTTACTGCTTTTCACTGGAATTTTGTTTTGAAACAAAACAAACAAACAAAAAATCTGGCAGAATCAAAACATCTTGTTTCACTGTTTTCAGAAGAAAGAAAACCTTTCTGTTCTATTCTGAAAAGGCTTTTCACTGCTGAGATTGTTTCAGAAAATAGCTAAATCAAGCAGAAAGCAAATTAAAAAATCGAAGTCTCTTGGAGATGGATCCAATTTCCAGATTTTTCCCTAACTGGCAGCCAAGAGGAGCAGTGCCCCTTGGGCATCCCAAGGTGCTGGTACAGCACTGCTCTCCTCTGGCTCCCTGGGTGCTCATGGGGGGGACAGGGAAGAGCAGAGATGTGACCCAGGGCTAAAACCTGGGAAAGGCAGGCAAAATCAGGGAAACCCTACTGTTGGTGAGGAGCTTGTCCTCCTCTCATCAAGGACAAACCTCCAGAATAAAGTTGTGCACTGATGATAAAGAGGACTCGAGATGTGACAAGAGCAGATGTCCTAGAGGTGTTCAGACAGCTCCTGCCTCTGCTTGAGGAGGAACTGAGTGGATTTTCCATTGCATCAATGCACAAGCACCCACAGAATAGAGGTGGGGACAGGAGTGCTCCCACACTGTGAGTCCTGTGCCAGCAAGGTGGGGACAGCAGAGCTGGTGCTGCAGCCCCCTGCAGCCCCCCCAGCAGCCAGGTGAGGGGAGCAGACCCTTCAGAGCTGGGCTACAGCTCAGGGCTGCTGCTGCAAAATCCATTATGGGAGAATTTGCATGGAATTCAGGGCTCTGGCTTAACCCTGCCTTTCAATTACCCAAACATCTCATCTCTTCCCATGTCAATTTTATATGTCCTTCAAATATTTGGATGTGTAGGCCCCTCTAACGCTCACTGGCACTATGGAAAGCAGCTTTGTTAGGAAGCAGAGCCCCTGGCACAGGGAAGCTGGGCAGATGCCTGCAGAGCCATCAGCTGGAGATGGGGAGGGTGTGTATGGGGGAGCAGCTCCTGCTGGCTGTCCAGGGCTCCACATTGCGTGCATTTTGCCTTGAAAAACAAAAATCAGCATCTGCTCCAATAAGTGATTTGCCCAGGGCAGCAATGCATCTGCTGGAGCAGGAGCACATCTGTGCTCAAGGTAAAAGTGGAGCAGTCAGTGGAGCAGGGATGCTGCACAGGAGCAGAGCACAGTCCCAATGGCCCTGGGAAACAGGACATCTCCTGGGGTTACACACCCAGGTACAGCTCTGCAAGGACTGACACATACAGATTGAATTTGGCCCTTTGTTCAAGGAAAACAAAAGTGGATTCAAGCCCCTGGACCCCCCCATGAGCTGCTACAGATGCTGAGGAGTGTGTCATCTGCCCATTAAGTCCTCTGGCAGGTGCTGCTGGGTAAACAAAATGCTCATCTCCTATGGTGATGTGAATTTTAGAGACGCAGGAGAGAAAGAAACTGACAAGGTGTTTACAAAATTAAAAAAAAAAACAAACCAAAACTAAACCTGGACCTCCAGGGCAGGGATCATGCTGTCCCCCCAGTCCCTCAGGGATCCAGCCAGGAGCTGGAACAATCTGTGCTGATGCATCAGGAGCAGTGAATCCCCCCTGCCCATATTTCTATGTCCCCCACAGTTTTACTGATATAAACTAAAAGCAATCTCAGACCTTGTAAGACAAGGTAGTTATCTCTACAGCCAGCCAGCAGCAGATTTATTGACCTCTAGGATGCATTCAAACCATATTTGCTTTCATATGACAAGTGTCCTGTTTTATTGAAGCAGCTTTTCAGCAGCTCTGAATCACTGCTGCAACTCCATTTTGTCAGAGGCAAACTGAAGATGTTTTCCACTAGAGTCAAGGCAACTCAGCACAATATCTTTGTGAAATGGGGGACATCAAACCATTAATGATAAGAATTGAAGTAAAAAAAGGGCAGATTTTCAGGCAATGAGGATAAACACTTCAATAGCTGAACTCTAAAGTGAGGGAGTATTTTTGGCAGCAAAAGCAAAATATGGTAAACTGTTTTACAGTACTTTTACTAAGTATTTGAATGAGTAGGACTAATATTTTGAAGATTGGAAGCAATGTGAATGAACTTGAAAATTTTTCCTTGTGAAAAGTGTGAAACGCAGCCTGAATTGCATTAGGAATGCTGGCAACCATGCCCTGAAACAGAATGAAAAAAAGGGTGAATGATTTGATGACACTGCAAATGTAAAAAAGAGTTGAAATTAAATGTGAAGAAGGGAATAAAAACAAGACGGGTGAGATAAGAAATGGAGTGATATATTCCAGTACTTGGGGTGAAATATAGTGTCTGTAAAAACATGAAAACATTATCTGGATTTTCACTGGTACTACCAGTGTATCTTTATAGGCAGATGATAAGAAATATAATAACTCTGAGAGTACTAAAACAATCAATGTAAAAATATATTTCCAAGACATGCTTGTAGTGAATTTCAGAGTGTGCTGCTTTAATTTTAAGCTTGCAGAAGATACACATTCTGCCCAGTACAGAATCCCCTACATTTCCTTCTATATTTCCTTCTGTAGTTTTCTATACTTAGAGATTTAAGAGAGGAGTTACAACACTTGAAGGAGCAGTCTGTTGATGGCATATATAGATAAGGCATTTTGAAAGGTAGAACACTTTTTTCACTTCATTTTTTTGGGGGGGGACTGTCAGAAGACAGAATGGAGTTGTGAAGCTAAATGTGAGCTTGCTGGTGATAACTACAACAGGTCATTAAGATCTCTGTTTATTTTCAAGCAGATGCAATGTTTTAGGGTATTATGATCAAACATGTGTTGTCACTTGGTTGATCAGCACTGGCCTTGCTTTCAGTTTGTAGTTCCACAGTTTGAGTCACAGCTTTGAACTATTTGTCTTGTGTAGTGTTCTATAGACAATCTGTTAGGGGCTTCTTATGTAACATTATTCCTCTCAAGTTCAAGCAAGAAATGCTGCATCGTGAAGAATGTGCATAATGTATAACAAATTTAGCCCCTCTGCTAACTGCAGACAAGTGAATCTTCCTTTCCTTTGGGGACACAGTTATCACAGCCTGGAGGAAGGAGGGAGGAAAAAGGCAAAGCAAAACAAGAGAAAGGGTTAAAGCAGCTTCTGTGGCAGAGCCATAAACACGGAAACCCATTTCACCAAACTGCTGTTAGCACTTGAGGTGAGGAAAAGGAATTTTCTCCCTTCTCCATTGGCTCCTAGTGCCTTGCCCAGCACTGTGGGGCACAAAAACCCTTGAGGCTGAGACCACCCCCTGCCCAGGTGCAGGCACAAGATGGAAACACATCTGAAATACCCTCAAGTGCCTGCAGGGATTTGTCCCCACAAGTTCCAGTTGTGCTGCACCTGCATCACCTCATTCCATTAATCTGCCAATGTCCATCCAATCCTGGAGCAAATCCGTTTGTTACAACATTTACAGGTACTAAAACCCATCTGTAGGAAGCCTCACAGAGGATTATTTCTGTCGTCTTCATATTAGAGACTCAGCGGACTCATTTAAAAGAGATATGTCACAAACTGGTTGCCTCCCAGGCTGGGAGCTGTGCAAAGGGGCTCTAGTCCAAAAGCCACTGACTTCAGCAGCATCCATGGCCCTGGTGGGCCCCTCCTGCAGGGCAGCAGAAATGCTGGGATGAGGCAGGTGGCATGAGGAACATTTTGTCCACATGGTTAAATGTTCTGGCAACTGAAGGACCCAAATCCTAACATGAAAGCTAAATTAAATTATCATTGGGCTGCTGAGAGGTCTCTGCTCTAAGGGATGTTTATGACAGGGATTGCAGCAAAATCAGCAGGTTGGGGGCAGTTCTTTGCTCTGGTGAGACCACACCTGCAGGGCTGCATCCTATCAGGTCAAGGCATCCCCAAGTGGGTAATAATTAGCAAAGACTCCATGATTCACAGAAGGCTGATCAATAATAATCTTTTTTAAGAAACCCATTGCTCTTTTATAGACAGTTGTCATACAGGTTGACCTAATTGGTCCTCCAATCCAAACACCATCACCAGTGGCTAATTAAGAAACCACCCTTTGGTAAACAAATCTCAGTAACACATTCCCCATGTTCACAATACCAGGTGCTGTGAGTTAATATAAGAATTATTTCTCATTCCTTCCTCTAATCGTCTCACAGCCTTCCCCAGCACAATGCCTGGGAAAGCTGTGTTTCTCTCTGTGGCCAGAGAGATGCTGCCACAGCATCCAGCTCTGGGGACCACAGCATAAGGACATGGAGCTGCTGGAGTGACATCAGAGAAGGTCCCAAAGAAGCTCCAAGGGCTGGGGCCCCTTTGCTCTGGAGACAGGCTGGGAGAGCTGGGGGTATTCACCCTGGAGGAGACAAGGCTCTGGGGAGCCCTGAAGCCCCTTCCAGTGCCTAAAGGGGCTACAGGGAGCTGGAGAGAGCTTTGGACAAGGATTTGCATGGATTGACAGGACAAGGAGAGATGGCTTCAAACAGCCAGAGGGCAGGATTAGACTAGATATTAGGAAGAAAGTCTTACCTGTGAAAAGTCTTACCTGGCACAGATTCCCCAAGGAAGCTGTGGCTGCTCCAGCCCTGGAAATGTCCAAAGCCAGGTTGGATGGGGCCCAACCTGGTCAAGTGGAAGGTGTCCCTGCCCACAGCAGGGGGATGGAATGAGATGGTCTTCAGGCTGCCTCCCAACCCAAACTATTCTGTAAGTTCATAAACCCCCCCCACCCCAAAAAAAAACCCAGCTTCAGGAGCACATTGGGCACAGAGCTCATTTGCTGGGTTTCTCCTTATGAAGGTCTGAGCTGGTTTAGTGCTGGAGGGACTGTCCAGGGCATGGGCAGATCCTGCTATGGAATGCTTCCCAGAGGGGCTGGGAGCTGTTCAGCTCTGAGAGCTTCTGAATGCCAGGTCTGGCAGTAGCTCACAAATGCACTCTTAGCTAAAAAGCTAAATTCACAAGCTCAGAACACCAGAAAGATGAAATATCTGTGATGTTATGATTCTATTTTCTGTATTCCTTCCAAGAAATGCTGTAGCTGCACAGGTAGCAGAACTTCCCAGTCTTGGCACTGAATATTGTTGCTACAACAGTATTTAAATATTTCCTCTCCTTTCCTCTGTGCCTGTGTGAGTGCACAGGGGAATCAGATAGAGACACAGCCCTCGAAGTGCCAATGAGAGAAGCAAGCCTGACTCTCTCTAAGCCTGGCCTGGGATGGCTGCCATTCTATTAATATGTAATTTGGCTGGGTAGTTCTGAGCCATCTTAATTCTCCAGCCATCATTACTTTGCTTGGTTATCATTCATACATTTCTATGTGCTAGTTTGCTTGGAGGGAAGAGATTGGACATTTAGAGTGGATGAGTCTATATTTTTGGAATTGGAGCTAAATTACCCACCAGTTGAAGCATCTTTGTGTTTTACAATAATTGCTGATTAAAATCCAAATGCACTAAATTCCACCTGTCATTCCCAGCATTGCCTCTGTTGTGACAATGCCAACACCACGAGCTGATATGAATGAAAGGACTGAAGGAAATGGTTTGCCTGCAGATATCCATCCTTTCATTCTGCCACAATCTGCCAACCTCCTCTCCCAAACCCTTGGGAAATTTGCCACAAAATGTCTGCTCTGTCGGATGCTTCACAGAATGAAACCCCCGTGGTTCAGGTTTCCACAGCAGCCTCTGTGTTTTTACAGCCACACAGGACAGACACCCACCTGCCTGAGCTGCACCCCTCTCTCATGTGTGGTCAGTCAGCCAGGTGCTCTAAAACACTGACTATTGATGGAGTTTCCAGATGGGCTTCTCTCTTTTTGGAGGAGCTACACGGGCTGTTGGTGTACATGAGCTCCTACTTAGTGTCTCTTTTTCTCCCAGCCACAGGATGTGCCCAAGTCCATTTCTTCAGATCTCTTGAACTTGCCTCTGGCTGCAAAACTTTTCTGGACTGGCTAAACTCCCCAGTCCTTTCCTTCTCCTCTTGTGCCTCCCACACTTCTGCATTTTTGACCTCCTTCTTGCTTTTGATCTTCCATTCCCTTTTCCCCAGATCTCAAGCTTTTCCTCACTGTGCCTAGCCATCTCCCAGCCTGGAGAGCTGGGGAATAGCACAGCCCCGGGGAGATGGTTTGTTTATTGTAAATCAGGGAAGCAGATAAGCAACTACTTGCTCTTAACAGCACTTTCTACATGCAGGTGCTTCCTCTTCCCTTTTGCATGTGAGTGAATATTGCAACAGACAATGTGTCTGCAAATCACCACTACCCTGCACTTCATCAGTCTGGATGTGCATTTTAGTCATCAGAAGAGAATCAGCCTGATTTAACATCCTTTTACTCATCCTGGCTGGCTGAACCAAAGAAAAGCCTGACCCAAACCCCAGCCCTGAGAAGGACACAGTGAAGCAGAAGATGGTCTGCTGAGTTATACCCCATGGGAGTGTCCAGCTCATCCAAACTCCTGCTGCCAGGGCTTGGAAGTCACTGAATGGGCTGAACCCATTCAGTTTTAGTGGATACCAACAGTAAGAACAGAGCACAGCACGTGCTGTGCAGCCTTGAGCTCTCTTGCCTCAGGAAAACCCTGGCTAGACAAACGTGAGAAGCAGCAGGGCTAGCAAGGGACCCGGGGCTGACGGCTCAGCCTCTCATTACTCATCCTCTGGGCTCTGCCTCACCAGCCACTTAGCACCTTTGTGGGCTTGTTTTCGATAGCTAGAGAGGGCGTGAGAGAGATGTGACTAAAACAACAGGATCTGTGCTTTTGGATGGGCTGTCCGGTGGAAGTAAGTGCGGAGCACTGTGAAAGGCTCCACACAGGTAGCAGCCTGGCTGCTCTTTAGGGCATTATGTGGTTCAGCTGTGACAAACCAGAGCGCTCCTGGCTTGCCTGGATCCCAGCCAACAAAGGATGTTGCAAAAACCTGTCTGGCTTATAATTTAATTTTGCTAAGGTTAGAACATTGCTTCTATTAGTGAAAAGCAGAAGGTAGTTTTGAGATTGTGGCAGGAAATCTACAGTCAGTTCCTAGCTCCAACAGAGACTTTCCTTATACAGTGTTGGGCAAGCCAACCAAAACTCATATGCTTTGTACCCTGACCTTGAATTAAAAAAAATTATACTTCCTTCTGTTCTTTGTCTTGGCTTCTTGGACAGAGAGCACTTGGGGAACAGCAAGGCTTTCACTCTATATTTATTAAGGCTTTCACTCTGTATTTATACTGTGCCTGGTTCTTTGAGCCATCAGCCTGCAGTATTCCCTCTACACACATAGCAAGAAAGACCAAATAAGTTAAAATATATATTGTTATGTAAGTGTACAACAACCAAGCCCAGTGAAGCTGTGGTGCTTTGGTGTGTTGGGCACCTGAACCAGTAGCTCTGGGCATCACCCAGCACTAATGCCATGCCGTGGCACCACAGGCCCTTCTCTGGTGTTTAGTCCCTGTTTCTGGGTATCCATGCTCAGCACATCTCACCTCCTGCCCCCCAGCCTGCCCAGAAGGGCCAAGAGGAACTCCTAAGTGGAATCAATTAGAGCCCTGAAGAGCAGGGATTATCAAGTCTGTGTTTGTTTTTGGGTGCTGGAGAACATTGTGTGCTACCAACCACGAGCTGCCTGGCTGCAGCATCAGCCTTGCTCAGGGCAGGGAAGGGGTAGCACGAGACAGGGAGGAGCCCAACCCTCCTCACCCTGAGGAATGCTGTATTTACTCTGAGCAGATTTATGCATGTGTTTTCACTAGCAGGGCTTGTTTCTGTGCTGCATTTGAGCTCCCAGCATGTGGACTATTTTTTGAGCAAGCAGTGGGCAGAGAGAGCAGAAAGAGCAAACATACACAAATCAGAGAGTTTGGATTTATTTCCAAACAGGCATACACAAAACCATAGGGAGTACAAGAGAGAGAGGGCAGCATATCCTCTTGCTCCAGTATAAAAATGAACTTCCTAGGCTGACCTAGACACCTAAGAGTAAAGGCAAAAATACAAGCTATGTGACTAGTGGGAAGAGAAAGAGCCAGCAGGAAAAATCTATCAGAGCTTTCCATGGTTCAATCAGTCAGAGCCTGCTTCACTGGGGAAACAATCAATTAAGCACTTCCACTGGGGCAGCCACAGACGTGCTGCTCTGGAGGCAGTAAATCTTGGAGTTTATTTGTTCTCGCCTGCACTCTCTGCTTATTTACAACACCACAGGAATCTTCCCCCCTGTTTATCCTCACTTCTGCAAGTCCCTCCCAAGGATCTTGCTGTCCATGGCGATCAATGAAGAAGAACTCTTAGAGATTAACAATTTCCAGCTTCATTGCAGATCCCTGTTTCCCTTAAACAGGCAGCCAAAACAAACAGTTTCCTCCAGGCATCCGGAGGGCATTACTCCTTTAACTGTCCATCCCATTTCCAGCTGTCAGTGCATCTTGGCTCACTTTAAGGCAGATGGTTTTGGTTTAGGATGTTTTGGCCCAGCCAATAATCAAACAGCCCTGCAGGACACATATTTGCCCTGGCTCTGAGGAGCAAAATGTAGCAGTCAAATGAGAAGCAGGTGACACCAAAGCTAAGGGATGATGTTTAGAGCACTCAGCCCAAGCCACTCTGTGGCACACAAGAGCAGGGAAGGATTTGAGCATGGCTGGTCCCACAGATATAGAAAAGAGGGAGGTGGAAGACAGCCTGGAAAAATGCACAAAAGGAGCATTTAGAGAGTGTGACCAAGTGGTGCTGAGTTGTGCAGGTGCAAGGGGTTCAGACTGTGTCTCTGGAGGAAGCTGGCAGATGGATGAGCATGGAGAAAGGTCCACAGAGGTGGGTGGGAATGATGATGGTCCTCCTCAGAACCTCAAAAGGAGGCCACAAAGCACTAAAAGCAGAAGGGTCTTCAGTCCTAGTATGCTGGTGAAGAAAACAGAGTATTGAAGACAGAGATTCACTCTCCAGGCCTGTGTCTCCCATCACTGTGCTTCCAAGATGTAGTGAAACAAGTAATTTAGATGGACATAGCATAAAGCTGAGATTAAACTCCTATTCCCCATTTAAATTTTTTATTGCAGTCTTTAAATGAAAAAAAATTAACCAACCAGTTGTCAGCACTTTTAGGTAACTTCTGTGCCTGGCAACCTGGAAGCAAATTTTGATTCACAGATGCCTCTTGCTCCTCTGATCGAATGTGCTGGCAGGACTGGTAGACAGGAGCTGTCTTAACAGTTTTAATGCACCTAAATTTGTGCCTGTAGCTGCTCCTAATGCCTTGATTGGTGCTATTGAAATCTCTTCTTAAACATATGGTAATACATTCCTCACTGATTCCTTTGCCTTTCAAAACTCAGACCTGGAGATATCATTGTCTGTAATAAGTTCATTCTGTTCCTTCTGCTTTACTGCCTGCCTAGCCTAGCTTTGATGAAGTAATTCATATAACTCACCAACTCCAGAGCAAATTTTGATTAGTTTTTGAATTAAATAACATCTTTTCTTTTAGGAAGTCCTGCAAACTCATCTTGGCATCTGATATTCATATGACCTCTGCCATTCTGGATGCATCACCAGTAATGAAGAACCTGGATGTCAGGGCTGAGTGCACTAGTTGGCTGTAATTGCCCCAAAAATCTTCATTTGGACCTCACATTTACCCCCTCTGTCATGAGATCCATTTAACCTCCAAGCCTGGTGGGCTTCTAGCTCTTGCCTGGGCTGTACTGATGTTTGGCTTTCCATGGATGACTTTGGGGCTGATGTGTTCACAGGAGGCACTGCCATCACCTCCTGCTCTGCCTCCCATGGCAGGGGACTGTGCCTGGCCATAGGTTTGTCCCTGCCCTGTGCAGAGGCTGCTCCTGGCACCCCATTCCTGGGAGCAGCCCTGCTCCTGCTGCTTCTGGGCACTGGCGGCCACAAACGCAATGCAGCTCTGGTAGGACTTTCAGTTGACAGAAAACTTTTAATGGATTGATGTATTAACTGTTTGAGAATGGAGAATACAGGCTGTTTAGCCACACTTTTCCTAAGGGAGATATTGCATTCAATATTCATTTTTGAATTAGCACAAGCAGGCCTGTCATTTCAGTGGGGTGACATTTAGTTTTCAGGATGGGGGGACAGACCAAACACAAGGAACATCTTCCTTTGCTCCCTGAGGGAACAGCAACCTTTCTGTGCAGACCACGCAGAACACTCTAATACCATCCCAGGGCTTTGTTGCACTGAATAAATAAGGCTATACTGCATTTCCTTCCCCAAGGCAGGACTGGGAGATGCTGTGATGTCTCTGCCATAGGCAGCACCTGTGGACAGCTGGCAGTCTTGAACCACTAATTCTCCATAAAGTTAGTCGGAAAAAAAAGAGACTTGGGGAAGGATCTAAAATTCTCTCATTTCACAGAGCACAGCAGCTTCTATCCCGTGGTGTGCTGCAGAATGGGCTCAATGCTGAGCCACAACAGGCACCAGCCTTCCTGTTTAATGTAACACACCAAGAAAAACCTCCTGGCTTGTGTGCTTTCTGCCTGGGAGCTTGTATACATCCAAATAGTGGCTTTTATACTTTGGGAAGGGATTTTTTGTGTGTCTAAAGAGAGGTACGTGGGAGAAGGCTGGGAGCCAGGCTGCTCCTCCATTCACACCTTACATCCCCTCTCTTTTGGAAGAAACCTTCAGGGTTCTACTCCTGAAACCTTCAAGGTTGTTTTCTGCTGTCGCACTCTGAGATGAAAGCCAGGACCACGGTCTTCCTCCTGCATCTCTTCCTCTATCAATTTCACTTTCTCGGTGAATAAATGAGAAATAAATTTCTGTCTATTTCAAAAATAAATAGTTTCCTGTGTATTTCAGCAATAAATAAATAATTAAATTTCTATTTCAGAAATAAATGTCTGTCTATTTCAGAAATAAATAAATTTCTGTCTATTTCAGAAATAAAGAAATAAATAAATTTCTGTCAATTTCAGCAAGAAATAAATAAATTTCTGTCAATTTCACTTTCCCAGATCAATTCACAAGCAAACCTACACCTGCATTATCCCAGGGATGCGAAGCATCTTTTCCAGACCGGGGAAGGCGAGAACACAGCCGGGGCTGCCCGGCCGGGCTCGGGGCAGGGCGGGG
>NW_005054337.1:4146300-4147231 GCF_000277835.1 Geospiza fortis | reverse complement strand
GCGGGGCGGCCCGGGGGGGCGGTGGTTCCCGGGGCTGTGTGTCCGCCCGGGCGGTGTGGGTAGGCGAGGGTGGGTGTGCTCCGTGTCAGCGCCATCCCCGACCCCGCCGGGGGTTTGGGGCCGGGGGTTCATCCCGGCGGTGTGCGAGGGGTGCTGGGGACCGCTGGATGCGTGTGCCTGTGGAGGTTAAAACCGGGAATGTGCTCCAGCGGTGGAACACGCTCCGACTGCTGATCGATAGGAAACACGGGTTATTTGCAAATGGAGGGGCTCACGCTCCATCCTCCTCTGTGAGAATGAAGGGCAGAGCTCAGGGAGGAGGCGCCCATCCTGCCGGGTGGTGTGTCCGCTCTGATTTATACACCATCAACTCTCGGGCTGATTGTTCCCAGGGGTTGTTAGCGCCGTGCACCGTGCTGCTTTTGGGGAGAGAAATAATGGGATTCCGTTTAAATGAGGGCAGAGTAAATCCCAAAACAAAAGCCTTTCAGAATGGATGCAGTGATTTTTTATTTTTTTTTTTACCGGCATCAGAAAGACCTTTCTGGCCTCAGACTCCTGACTGTAGTCATGAAATGAGACCAAGCATAAAAAACAAGGGGCGCTGGTAGGGAAAAGTAGGAAAGGCATTGGGTTGAAGGGGCGAGGAAGGGTGGTGGGTGCTGGGGAAGGTGCTGGGAGTAGAGGGCAGCACAGCCGCTGCGTGGGTAGGGAGAGAGGGAGGGAGGGCGCGGGAGTGGATGGAGAGCGGTCGGAGAGCCCTCTGTCCATTCCCGGCGGTTCCCTGATAATTGAGGGGTGTTTTTCCCAGTGCACACTGTACCAGAGACTGAACCTGTGAGCCTTGTGAGTGGCAAATAATAAAAAGTTGGTAACTAAGGCGTATTTTAACACTGACTGTCATGGTTGCATCCCTCAAAATGCCGGCATG
>NW_005054337.1:4104852-4146241 GCF_000277835.1 Geospiza fortis | reverse complement strand
CACCTGTAACGATGTTGTTTTTAAAAGGAGTTGACGTAAGAATCAATTCATCATCTGTGTGATTAACCTAGACTTGTCATCAGCATCATGCAGGGGTGGCAGGCAGAGGATTGTCTCCTCCAACAGATGTAGTTTTAAAAATTTTTATCTAAAAATTTTGCTGATGATTTATTTGCACTTCAGATTTAGCTCGAATACCGAGGAGCGTACAAGACAATAACGGGAGCTTTGGGAAGTCTCAGCGCTGTTGCTTCAGGAATGATTGATAGTGAGACATGCTCAAGTATGAGAACCCAACACAATGCCTGGGACAGCATTTCATTCCCTGATGTCCAGCCCCTCCTGCCCTGAGCAAGGTGATAGTTTAGGTGAATGCTTCCTCTTCCAGCGCTTAAAAAAAAATGTTTTTGCGCTGAATTTTATTTATTCACGCTTAGTGAATGTTCGTGATTGAATGTTAATAAGCTGCTCTTAATACAACACAGGTACTTGTCTCTGAATTAACTAAATCTGCAATTAAAACCTCATTCTCCAGCAGCTCATGAGCAGATCCTGCCTGTGTGAGTTGTCTGGTTAGTGAAGCTGTTCAGGGTGGATTCAGTGTGATGGGGATGTTGCAGTGTTGCTCCTGTATTTCGTGCCTGTGAGTGTGTGCTCAGACATGTATGAGCAACCAGCCAGGAGGAACGTGTGCTGCTTTTTATTGTTGGTGTTAAAACTACAAGTGTATAATTTTCTCAAGCAAGCAGATTACATGAAAAAGAAATTATAAGAGAAATGCTGAAATTGTGCCAGATAAGATTCTATATTATTCATACCCATGCATGCTTCTGAAATAGTGAGAGATTCTGATCAGTTTGGGTTGCAGCGTGATTTCTGTCAAAAAAATAGATCTCGATAGCTCATTCAGGGAGATGAATACTGCACTTGGCAAGATGTTCTCTATAGGAGGAGGCAGAAAAAAAATGAAATTGATCCCAGGGGCATTGACAAAGTAAACAATCCTATTTCAAACAGACACATCATCCATTTTGTCTGAAGCTGGGAACCACATCTGTAAGAGAATAGCCGTCCTACAAAAAAAGGAGAAGAACTGATAAATGACCAAGCTTAAGGGAAATGTGACATTTTCCTCTGAAAGGGGAAAACAGCCTAATGATTGTTTAAATCTACAAACAAGAAAAATTATTGAGGTGTTTCATTTAAGTTGCTATGGGTGGGTAATATCAAAGGAGCTTAAAAGGAAATTTACAGATGTGTGAGAGCCGTGGCTGCATTTGGGCAGTGGTAACAATACCTCTGGCTTCCAGTGTTTCACCCTTTTAGTCTGGAAAAATTACTCTGCTTTTGAAAAATACAGAATATACTTTAACTTATACATTATTTCCTTTTCTGCCATGGCTCTTTTGTTCTTCTTTGCTGTCTACCTTGTGGACATAAGGTGAGAAGACTCTCCTCATCTTCCACTATTCCTTTGCCTGGTAGACCTGCAGTGTGTCTGGACGGGGTTCTGAGGAGTGAACTGGGTGCAGATGATCTCTTCATGTGCAGAAGCAGGCAGCCAGTGGAGGCAGGAAAGCAACAGAACAAGAGACGGGATCACATTTGAGTGCTTCCAGAGCATGAGGGTGGTGGAGTTTCAGATATTTCATGTCCATGTGTCTCTCCAAAGAGGTGGATGTAGACTTCAGGGTTCCAATACCCTTTTCATTCCTCAGCTGCATCTACAAAAGATGCTCTGAGCAAATGCGGAGCTTTTTTAGCCAGGAAGTTGCAGTGGGGCTTTGAAATAGCCAAAATGCACTCAGCAGACCAAGGACTCAGGGTTAATAGCTCTTTTGATCTCAGCATGGTAATGTTGCTGGCCTTCCTGCTGGCTGGGTGCCACTGTCTTTGCTCCACTGAGGTCCCCAGCAATGTCAGTGAAGTTTAAGGATTTTTAAACTGCAGTTATTACCAGAATAATTGTTGGTTTAACTTATGCAAATGTCTATCCTACATTTCAGTTATGGAGCAGTAGAGTAAGAGGAGGTAAAAGTCAGTCATGCACTCATTGTGGGCACATTTCTAGAATGCCTGTTTCTGACACAAATCTTGTGAACACAGATCTGAGCTGTTCTGAGGATCTGCCATACGTTTGGTCTTGGCTGGAATCAGCTGTTTGGAATGCTGATATTCCTGTGGGAACATGTCAGAAGGAACCAAACTGCTGAGGACTGAACTGCCAAGTGGCAAGTGCGTGTAGGTTAATAGCAGGATCCATGATGACTGTGGGCACCTGCCTCGTAGGCAGCTTGTGGTGCACCTGGGTGCAGCTCATAATGAAAGCTGAGGGAGTGGGGTGTATGAAATCCCTCTTTGATGGTGGCCTTAGCACAGCCCTCCCCAGTTCAGAATGAAGGTCACCCTTAAGGCTAATGGTGTGGAGGAGAACCATTTTACTCCTTGTGTGGGGCATGAGGTTTGGAAACGTGGCTAAAGCAGAACAGAAAGTAAATGTTTTGTAGAGAGTACCAACAACCGACTTAGAGCTGCACATGCAGACCAAGCAGGCTTTGAGCAGGAGAGAGGAGGTGGTTTGAGTAGCTGGGACAGCTGATGTGGCAGTGCTGAACCCACTGGGAGCTGGGAAGTCAGAAGCAGTGCTCAGCTCTGGAGGGGTGAGAGCTTCCAGACCAGGACCCCGTGTACTACAGAGGACAAGAGCTACACCTAAAGACAGGTAGGTAAATGCGAAAAACCACTGGAAGGGATGGAGTTTCCTTTCTTGTGCCTAAATTGCGGGACCCAGCAGCACTGCTCAGGTCTGGGTGTGTGCTCCAGCTGTGCTGTGGCCCAGGTGGGTGAGACCCTGCAGTGCACCAGCTCCTTTCATCCTACACCCTGGTTTTCTTGGGAAGGACACCTGCTTGCACTGGCAGAAGGCATCTGTAGCATGCCCTGACGGGGATGCAGATTGGGATGTGTGGAATTGTAGCCATGGGTCACACTGTGCATGCAGCTACCCTGGAATCCAGATCCAACTTGAGCATCTACACCAGGCTCCTTACCTGCACAAGTGTGAAGAGCAGGGCTGCTCTGGTCAGGCAGCAGGGGAAGGTACAGAGCAGCTCTGAGGGACTGGTAAGTGTCCCCTCCCTGGTCAGGACCTCAGCACAGGGACTGTCCAGCTTGGCAGACCCCTGTCCTTGCTGCAAGGCAGGAGAATCAAATCATGTCTCAGCCAGCTGGAACCAAGTGTCTGGCAGAGAGAAAATGGTTTCCAAAGTCAAAATGTCTCCTAGATACTGACAGTAAGCCTTCCTTGTGTCAGCTGCTCATTCAGAAAAGAGTTGAATTAGAGATAAAATTCAGCCCAGGCTGCTGCTTTCACACATTATAAAGTACTGGCAGAGGCACTGTGTTACGATCAATTGCTTTGGAGAGAAACTATGTGAAATACTAATTTAATGGATTGATAAAAAACATTTAAACTATTGGGGTGTATGAAGGGGCTGTGGATATTTAGGTTAGTTTAGGATATTTTTTTGTTTGGGTTTTATGCATTGAACTTCCTCATAATTTTAAACATTGACCTGCTCTATAATTTCAAACATTAAGCGTTACAAAGCTATTAAATAGAGAGAGCCCCTATGTGTGTTTTCATGTTGCCATGGATATATCTCAGTTGCAGCACTGTATTGGGGTACATATGGTTTAAAAGAAAATTATGATTCAAGACTTAACTAGTCCATTTTTACTTTTTTTTTTTTTTAAATATAGCCCAAGTGTGTTAAGTCCTTTTTGGGCTTACTTTGGTTTTGCTTCATCCAGAGTTAATTTTTGGAGCTCTGGAAGCCTCTAACCAGTTTTGTTAGTTGTTTGTAAGCTAGGTAGCCATGCTCATGTGGCCATCATATAGGGAACGGGAGAAATTATACATCCATCTGGAATGTTAGCTATTTTTTTAATCAGTCTTTTATAAATGAATGGATAGTTTATCCCTGCAAAGATAGGCCCTAGAGCTCACCTGGCCATGCATGACCACAGGGGTGCCAGCTCTCCTTGGTTGGTGCAGGAGGCACCAACCCTCTTCTTGCCCAGTAAGGAGTGTATCTTTGGCTGTAGGTTAGCCTAGTGATTGTAAGAAATGCCTCTCTCCCTGCTGGGCACATTCTAGCTCTAGGTAAACATGTTTATTTCATAAATGGATTAAGTTGAAATAAAAAAATGAGAACAGTTCTGGAAGAGCTGCTGCAAATCAGTCTTCCATCAGAGGGAAGTGTATGAAAGGGACCAGCAGCCTGGAAGAGGAGGCTGTGGGTAAGATCTGCAGAGGCTGGTGATCCAGACCTGGTTATGAGTTAATCAGATCCTAAATACAGTGACTGATTCTTGCACCTAGTCAGGCAGAGCTGAGCAATCCTTGCTGTCCCTTCCCTGCCCTGAGCACTGGAGCAGCTTTCTGCTGTCAGGCCCTGCTGGTGCTGCACGTGTGCTCAGGGGACCGCAGGTACAGACAACAGGTTTTGTCTTTAGTGGCCATGGGAGGCTGAGAGTGAGTCAGCACGAGGAGCAAGCGATTGGAAACCTTGTCCTTGTTTGTGTTGCTCTTGGTGTTGTGGCTGCACGTGAGAGCCGTGGTCCTGGGCCAGGTTCATGCTGTGCCTGTAGAAAGGCAAAGCAGAATGTCAGCGTCAGTCGCAGGGCGCTCGTGGTGCGTGGCAGAACCCGGCAGATGGGGACGGTGGGACAGATGGGCGAGCGCGGGGAAGGGTGACGTGGCATCGGTCAGGCCTCAGCGTGCCAGGCTGCCTTCCTGGGCCACCAGCTGCTTCCCACTCCTGTCTCCCATGGGGCATCCTGCAGAGCCCTCCAGCACCCCCCAGCCGGCAGCATCCGCCTGTGCCGTGTTGGGAATTGTTAGAAACGCTGATGTAAGGTGGGGGGAAGAGCAGCAGCTGCTAGCCCAGGGATCTCAAGCGCTGTGCCACAAAGTGCTGTGTAAAAGTTTCCTTGGTGGTCATCTGGGTGTGGGTTTATGGGGGAGAGGGATGTGGATGGGGTCATGGGCCGTGATGGTGGCTCTGTGCTGTCCCCTGAGCTTTTGCAGCACACGCTTGCAGCCGTGGAGAGCCCAGGGTTGTGTCTCCTTCCCTCAAAGGTGGCCTGATGTACTTCAGGTATTCAGAGGATGATGCTGACTTCCAGCCATGTGTGCAGGAGTTGTTGAGGGTGGGTCAGATGTGACCCCTGCCAGCCACAGGAAAAGGATGTCTCTCTCTTATTCTGCTGTCAGCTGGTTTCCAAGTAGAAGAATCCGTCCCTGGAAAGCTTTCTATCTAGGAGACACTGTTTTTTTACTGCTTCTATTTCATGTGCAGTTAATTCTAATGCAACATTTATTAATTCAAAAGCACTCTGTTCTCCAGGCAAAAAAAATTATCTTTGCTCTGTCAGATTCTTGCATCAGGACAAGTTGTGAAACGCTGTAGCTACTTTGCTTCAACATTCCTGTTTGACGGAATGTGTGGATCTGCTTTGTGTAGGGCAGAATTAAGTTTGATTGGAGTAGTTGTCTCGAGGAATAATTTATCTGTGCAATTGTTTTCTGAAGCACTATTTGCTTATATTTGAATGCCTTCAGTTAGATTAGAAATGTGAACAATTTAATTTAGGAAATGGTCTGTAAGTCATTGATGGTTTTGGTGGGGCAGTGAGACCTGACTCACTCAAGGCTCTCAGCCCTGCTGTCTCCTCCTCTCTCCCACAGACATCTGTTGAGAAGCACCATTAGCATATTTGAGTAAGGATTTCTGCTCCTCTGCGGAAGTATTCAACACATTTTGAATATCCCATCTATCCAGATGATGTTCCCTTGGGGTTTGGTTTTATTTTCTGGGAGGTGGCTGTACTGTATGGCAACACGTGTCACAGCTGGGGTTCTGCAACACAATGATCCATCAGTTGTGCCATTGCTTAAGTCATCTGCTGATGACACGCAAATTAGGCACTCTGCTGTCCGTCAAACTATGCCTTGAAATCTGCATTTAAACTTTATCTTTGGCTTTACTTTTGCAAAACAGCACACTTGTAAAGGCTGAGTAGCCCTGATACAGCCTCCCTACACATCTGAATATAAGCTCTGTAGCCCGACCTTATATTCAGATCCAGCCACAGTTAAATAAATCACTGAGATGGATAATGTTCCACCTTCGTGCCATTAGGGTGTTCTGTCAGCTTTGTCCAAAACACAGAGCACTCATACAGCCTTGCAGAAACCAGTCTAAAATGTCTGAGTGCTCAACAATTTGGAGAGTACACCGTGTACAGAGGTAAATAACACATTTTTCTCAAAACTGTTTTATGACTAAGAGAAACTTAAGCTATTGTCTGTGTCCTTATTCTTGCAAATGTAGAGGTAGAGGGGTCACTTATATCTGTTCCCTAAGTAACTAATCTACTCCTAATCAGAAGAATAGTTTACCCTAAAATTTAGCTTAAATCTGAACAGAAATAGCGGATTGCTATTGCATTGCTCCCAGCAACATGGCAAGCAATTGATCACTGCTCTTCAAAGCAACTCTTCACATCACAAAGCTGTTCCTTCTTGTGCCAGTAATTCCAAGCCAAGAAATGGCTGTAATGACAGCCAGTGCTGCCTGGCATCCCTCTCCCTCCTTTTGCTGTTTGGACCAAAGAAACCTGATGGATGGTTTTGTTTTTGTCAGGTGGATTTGGGATTGTGCAGGAGGAGCAATGTGGACAGTGCCCTGGTTGCTGTCTGGCCCCTTGCAGTGAGGAGTATCTGTTTCCCACACTTTGTATGCAGTATTCCTGTAAATACACACTCTTGCTCCTGGCTAACACTCAGGGTATGATCCATGCTATTTTCCAGATTATTCCCAGCATGAGTGCTGTTGGCTACTCATTCCCTTTCTGGCATTTGTATGTTAATTTTTTCAGTGCTCTGAAATTACTGGTTTTTACATATGCCTTTAGTGATTTTCTTTGTGTTGATTTGGAGGGCTGAGCTATTTCATCCCATGGGTATTGGTCTGAATTCAATATCTGTTGTTTAGCAAGACCCATGCTTATGGGATGTTTGTGGGATTGGGAGGTGGGATAAATATCTGTAATAAGATGCTTTATCCCCTGGGCTCCAGAAATGCAGCAATGTTTGTGGATGAATTTGGGAGCTGGAGGAGATGTTCTGTAACGGAGTGAAATGCAGCATCCTTGAAAATCTTTGCTTTCAGAGTGGCCTGTTTTGTCAGGCGCCTTCTCATCACTCCACTCTGTGATGCTCAGGTCAAGGGGCTGCCAGGCTGTCATTCCCAGTTAGCAGCTGGAATGAGGATAATAGTGGTTCATACTGTGCCTCACATTGGTGACATCTGATTTAAGAGGTTACAGTGTCTCTGCCCAAGGAACACATGGTTGTGTCCCTCTCAGGAGCTGCCCATCCTCTGAGGAGCAGCAGCTCAGCTCTTGGTGGGCTCAGACTTGCAGAATGATCCAGCAGCAGCAGTGTCACCAAGGACAGGAGTGTGGGGACAGGCTGCCCCTCGCTCAGCTCCCTGGGCAATATGGATGAGGCTGACATTTCCCAGTGGTGACAGTTTCCCAGTGGTGTGGGACTTTTGCCAGCTGCCCACCAGCAGTATGCATATTTACAGTTAGCAGGGAATGTATCCTGCCACGTCGATGGAAAACATGTTAATTGTGCTGCAGCCAAGATGTCTTAAGAAGATTAAGATTTATTTTTTTTGCTGTTGTAAATCCAGCTCCTTGTTTAGCACTTATCAGCATCCTGGGAGGATTGTGTAGGTGGGTTTTTCTTTTTTTCTTTTATTTTTACTATTCACCTTTCTTTTCTTGTATTTCATGCGTGTTATCACAGCTCCAGCAGAAAGTTAGTAAACCTTCACTCAAGATTGTAAGGTGGCTGCTTTATATCCAAATTTGTGTTTTAATCACATTGTTAGAAGAAAAAAAGAGAAGGCTTTTCCTTTCTAATGCCTGTTGGATTTCCAGCTGCTGTAGTTGATTAATTCCTGAAAGTATCATGACAGCTCAGACCCAGTAACTTTCCCTGTCCCTTAGGTTCAGGTTGTGCTGCTGTCCCTCTGCTGAAGGCGTGCTGCCTCCTGCCCTGAGACCTCTCCAGTAGCCTGTGGGATTAGAGCAACTGCTCTGCACCACTTCTGCAGAGCCCTTCCGCCTTTATAGCAGTTTGAATTAAATTCACAATGAGGGTAGACAGTGCTCCAGACTAACTTCTGAAGCTTGTCAGTATTCTGCTTTCCCCCAGATCCCTCCAAAGCAGAAGGGATTGCAGAATTGCTGTCACAACCCACTGTTGCATTTCAATGGTGAATTTGGTATGTTTGCCAAAAACCCAGGCATTTCTGTGTGGGTTGGTCCCCACACATCTGCCTTTGTGGATCATGTAGTCCACAGTACATCCCCTCCAGATACTGGATTTTTGTTGTAATGTAAGTAAAGAGGAAAGGCTTAGATCACATTATCTAATGTACCTTGAGATAAAACCAAGCATTCTGCCGTGAGCAGTTTCTACAAGAGTCAGTACTTGTTTTAAATATTAAATGTGCAAAGTTGGGCTTTTTCAAAAATGCCTGTGAGTTTTGGTCTCTGGAATTTGTTGAAAGTGAATGGGATTTGGGGCTGTGTCTGCTTTTGGCAGTTCAGATCATCACCCCACAGCTCTGCAGGTGTGGGGCTGAGTCTGCTGCTTTGGTTGTGCAAAGCCAGCTGGAGCAGAGGAGCAGACCCTCCCTGGGACCCTGCAGTTCAAGAAGTTGAACTTGGATGGGGGAGTGTAGCATTCACATTCTCTGAAAAAATCCCTTCACCCAGGATTTTTCTCCTGGGAAGCTGAGAAGCCTCAGAGAAAAGGAAAACAATTCTTATCTCATTTGCTTCTCCTGTGTTGTGCTCCCATGTGGAATGTGTTTGGAGATTGTTTACCCACAGGTGATTGTTCCATTGAATTCTGGTGTGGGTTGTTTTGACTCATTGGGCAATTGGGGCCAAGCTGTGTCAAGACTCTGGAAAGAGTCGCAAGTTTTCACTATTATCTTTTTAGCATTTTAGTAAGTATCCTTTGTGTATTCTTTAGTATAGCATTCTTTAATATAATATGGTATCATAAAGTAATAAATTAGCCTTCTGAGAGCATGGGGTCAGATTCATCATTCCTGCCTTCGTGGGGACATTCCCAGCAAATGCAGTAGGGGAGCATTGAGGACGCTGGTGTGGAAAGCAGGGCAGGCAGTGCTGGAAGTGGGCGTGCAGGCCAGCGTTCAGCCTGGCAGACAGATCCTGTTAAATCAGGGTGATTTATGGAGCAGTTGCTGTTAAAAGCTTCCTCGTGCACTTTAGGAAGCGGAGCTGCCAGATTGGTCAAACTCCAATGCCCAGACAGTTTGAATTGGCTGCCGGCTGCAGGAACAAGCGTGGCAAACTCGCACAGCCGCTTCCTCCTGCCTTTGCAGGCTGCCACATCGCTGCTGCTGCTCGCCAAACAGACAGTGTCAAAATGTTACGTGCTATGAGGACATTGCCATGGCAACCTTAGCATCCCATGACACCCATTCTCCTGCTGCGGTGTCAGCGCAGGCTGTGTCGATGTACTTTCCTCCTCCATCTGGGGCCTTGAGGAGTGCTGTGGTGTGGGATCATGTGGATTTCTTCAGTTATGGGGCTGAGGGTGGAAGAGAGGCTCTCACTGGGCTTTTGGGTGTCTTAAGTAAGGCAGTGATTCCTTCTTCTGGCACAGCAACATTCTCATGATCATGGTGGGGCTCAAAAGCACCTGGATTTGCTTTCTGCTGTGCTGAGGAAGCAGCTTTCCCTCCGTCAGATGGGCACAGCTGCAGCAGCTGTGTCCTACCTGGCATCAGAGCACCCACCCTCCTATCAGGCAGCGCTGAGATCACTCAGTTTGGACAGACACTCTGGTCTTGCTTTGGGACATTCCTTTCAGCCCAGAGAAAGCCTGTTGCTGATGTCCATCTGCAGCCTGCTGGTCTGCTCCCTCCTCCCCTTCCTTAGCAGGAGCCATCAGCTGCCCTGGGCACGGCTGGTTTTGGACACCTGCCTCACACCTTTAGGTGGAGTTTCCTCCATGGCTACCTGGAGATTTCACTATGTCTTGATCAATGTTTTGAACTTGCCTAAAAATATTTCAGTTTTTGCTGCTACCTCTGTGTCCCGCCAGGATTTTCAGTATTCCCCAAGGTTTATTTTCCCCTTGTCTTCCTATATTTCTGTATTTCTGCCAGGTATTCCAAAATTAGCATCATGGGTTTTTTTCCACACATGTTTATTGGCTCTTTTCCCTTGACATAGAGAAAGCTGTTCTCAATATAAGCTAGAGCCTTGGCAAGAAATAACAAAGGTGGAGATGTTTCCTGTATGGCAGCCTGTAGACCTTCCACCAGTGCATGTTTCTGACTCCTGCTTGGTATTTTATGAGAGCAGGAGAGAGATCTGGGGTTAGTTATTGTGCATGTGAAGGTTCTGCAAATGGCAAAGAGATGTTTAACTAAAGATTTGCCTGCCCAGTGTGTACAGGTTGTGAATGTGCAATTCAAGGAACGTGGGTACACAACAAGGGTGTTTTTCACACAGTGGTGCTACAGCATAAAGGGATCATATATGATAGAACCCAGAGCTTGTGATCTTCACATCTGGTCTAAAGGGTAAATGTGAGGTGTGAGAAGGCACCTGTTAAAGCTAGGGGAAGGAGCAGAACTTGATTTTTTCAATAATTTCTGTTTGTCCAGACCCACTTCTGAACTGTTTCACAACAATAATTCTCAGCTCTTTTGTCTTGCCCGGTGCTCTGCTTTGAGTCGTGCCAGAGTCCCAAGGTAATCATTCTGTAAACTCGTTTTTCATCTGTTTCCACTGAATCCTGGCATCTGCCTAGTAACAGGAGTAGGTCTGTTCCTGTGACCTGGCTGCTCAGTCTCTGCAGAAACACTTTTACTGCTCCTGCACAGGAGACACTGCTATGTCCTAAACTCAGTTTTTCCCAAGACCCAATCCAAGCCAAGTGCCTCTAAACCTGGCATTGTGTGGGCCCTATTTCAATATTTTTCTATTTCTGTCTCAGTACTGCCTGGCTTACCTACTAAAACACTCTATGAAATATTGCATGGTTGGTTGAGGCAAAATCTGGCTTGTTGCTCTAGGCAGGCAAATTATCCACAGTCCATTTTATTTGGTGAATTTGACTGTTTTCACAGCCTGTTCACAGCAGCTGTCTGCTGCAGAATGGCAGCAAGCTTGTTGGACAGAGTGACTGTAAAAATCAGGAAGCCTTATTTCAGGCCAAAATTTTGTTTAATTTCCTGAAATCTAGAAAGCTGTGTATTTTCTAAAACATCTTTGCTCTGGACCTCTAAGGCTGGGTTTCCAAAGACTAGGGTGCTACCTGCATGAAAAATCTTGGTGAGAGGATTGAATCCTGAAGCAGGGACAAAATGATGGTCTGAAAATGCTTCACTGAGCAAAATATTAATAACTTCACAGGCTTGTGCCAGTTTTGTTAAGAATGTGCTTTTATATACAAGCTGACCAAGACAGGAGTGTTCTGTGAATGTCAGTTATGCAGATTAAAGCAGCATTTGGCATCTGATACTCAGTTAATACTCACTTAATGGTTTGAAAACTGGATTTTGCCTGCTTTAATGCTAAACTACTATGTCAGGAAAGATTATCAGCCTGTTATTTCAGTTTACAAAGAGGGGGAAAAAAAGCTTAACATCCTGATACAAGTACATCTTGGAGGGTTTACACATCATAAAAGGTTTGGTGACCTGTTCTTTTAACCACTTATAGTCTTCAAATTTGAGAGGAAATTGCAGTCAAAAGTGCACGTTTTAAAACCTGCTGATCTGAGTGGTCTGAGGGTCAACCTGCTTTTTCCTCTTGTTATTCCTCTGCTTAGTCCGCTAAGGCTGCAGTGCAGAAAGGGGGGAAAGAGCTGCAGAACTAGGACAGACTTGGGGTATATTTAACAATGTTCTATTTCGATGTGACAACAGCTATCGAACACCTACAAGATTGCAAACTGTGATTCACTCGGAAGCTGATATAACTGATGTCACGTTGTATTAATAGCTACAGAATTGTAACTGCTTTTAGCACTGAGATTCATTAACAGCCTCTACAAACACTCTTGACAATCAGTTGAAAACCTGAAAATATTAGGTGTATGTAAAAATGGATTATGCCATAAAGGAACCTCCCTGTGCTGCCAAATGTGTTTACAGCAAGTTCTTGAGGGTGTTATGCATAATGATTCGCCTTCATCACTTTCAGGAGGTCTTAGTGATAGCAAAAGGTGTTTGAGGACTGATCCACACTCTAAATTAATTAGGAGCTGCTGATCTAATGGGGTTGCATGATGTGAGTGCATTGGGGGATTATGGTGTCCATGGCATTTTTCTTGGCACGTGGAAGCTGCACAACTTTCCTGCATAGTGCTGATGATGTCTTGGAAGGTATTTGTTCCTTCATCTGTTTTAGCTGCACATTTTGGCTTCAATGGGTGTGGCAAACCATGCCTGGACAGAATTCTCCAAGGGGTACCAAGTGCAGGGAGTTCTGCTCCCCTCTGAGCTGATAGCTATGTCTGAGGAGATGGAAGAACAGGAAATGTTCAGTTCCTTCTATCCTTGAAGATACTGAATTAGTAGCTAACAACGATGGCATATAATGGCCCTCTCCAGCCTCTGGTAGCTCTCCTCTGGGCTGAATGAGTTGGCTGCTCTTCCAGGCTCTTCATAAACTCATCTCTTCATTACACACATGTGGTTTTAAGCTTTGCATCCCCTGCATGACAGGTCGGGACACGGTTGTAGAAGTGAAATGAAGACTGAGATGCAAGAGAGGAAGTGTTCAGGGTGACATTTGCTCTGTGTCAAGTTGTGTAGTCAAGCTTGTCACTGGGAGCGAATGTGTGGACGTGTAAAGCTGGGCTGACATTTCCAGTGCTCTGGGTGTTCCTGGGAGTTGTTCCATCATGATTGGCCACCTACTTCCCTCAGTTCCTTCTTTCCCATATATCACAGTACTTCTCTTCCTTTTGGCCATGAATAATTGCCTTTCCTTTAAGTTTTCAGGTGATATCTGCTCTGTCTCATTCATCTGTCGTCAGGTTTTAGCATCTCTCATTTGGATGTGACCTTCCTTTTGGTGGCCTGTGACTCTTAGGCTGTGGTGTGCTGACTTCTGGAGATGGAGTCTTCTGAGACTGGTAGGAAAGGTTGGCTCAGAACACAGCAAAATTGCAAATAACAGTACTTTGAAACCAGTACTGTCTGCCAAGGAAGCAAAGCTCTGTGTTTTGAGAAGATGGAAACCCTAAGCCCTTTTTTTTCCTTTTTCATTGTTCTTTTTTACAAGATTGGAAATCTTGGTTTTGAGTACATTGTTAAATGGTCATTTGCCCTTCCTCCCTAGAGTTACAGGAAGCTGTCCAGATAATTAAGTACAGTTGATCATCTTCCAGTGACACTGTTTATATTTTAAATATCTCAATAGCAATGGATTCATTGGGCACATAAAACAGCAAGTGATCAAACCACGTCTGGCTCAACATGTCTGTTGAAACAGCCTATGACAGTTAAGGAGTGTAATTAGCAAGACACATAGAATGGGATTGAAAAAAGATGTGAAAATAAGCAGAAGGATTTGAAAAGGATTAAGAATGTTAATGACAAACCAGTAGTTAAATGGTGCATGATTAATGACTGTAGAAGTAAAAGGTTGACTAAATATTGTGACTCTGTAATGGCTGCCCCAAAGTTATAGAAAAATACTCTTGTTCAAAAGAGTCCAGACCTGAATTTATATTGACACATATGCTGACTCTGGATTTAGACCTACTTCTTTGACTTGGTTTAGGTGAGCATCCCCTGAGATGCCTTTCATGGTTGACTTGATGACCTGAGATTCCTCTTCCATCTTTAATATTGATGATCAGGATCAATATCTCGCCACCCCACTGAAATGCTGAATCTCCTTCTGAACTGTGGTATAGCTGGATTGGACAGGCAGTTTGCAGCCCTTCAGTAAAGCTGTTCTGAGGAACATCAGGCTCTGTGTTCAGTAGCTCCCAGCTTACAGAGTTTAGTTTTGTCTCTGAGCGCTAAGTTGCTTTGATTTTAATAATTCATCTCCATCCAACTGTTTTATTGTCACTTGATTTATTAATGAGTTGGCTTAGACATTGTCCTAGTGCTTTCTCACAGCTGGCTGAGACCAAGGGTTGTGCTAAGCACAGATTGTGTGAAAAACACACCATTTCAGCTGGCCCCTGAGGGGCAGCATGGTTAGACTGGATGTGCAAGACCTGGAACTCCCAAACTATGACCTTGTTATCAGTAGCCCTTCCCAGCACTCATTCTCTCTCTCTTGTTGTAGAAGAACTTCAGATCATGCTTTCTTTTTTTTCTAGGAGTGGATTGTGATGGTTAATTAGATAATGTTTGTAGAACAGTGTACAAAACCTGCCAAGGGTCACTGTCCTCACTGGTATTATTAGAGCTGGAGGAAAACTGCCAGAAGGTATTGATTACTTGGTAAAAATAAACCCTTCAAACTTCTTTGGGTTTTATTCATTGCTACTTTTTTATCTCAGCATCCTGCAAACATTTCAGAGGGTGGATTTGTTTGCCAGAAGATCAAAACAAAATGTTGACAACTACTGGTGCCAATTTGTAGCCTTCCCGTGTGGGTGGCATCAGAGGAATTTGTGCAGTGCTCTGGAAAGTCTTTCGAGGCTCTGAATCCCCTTGGATCCTGGAACTGTTGTTTGAGTAGAGCTTCCAAGTGTCCAGGTGGGATGGCACATTGAGTACCAAGCACAAGAGGATTTCTTTGGGGCTTGTGAAACTCTATTGTGTATAGAAGCTTGTATAAACTTCCTGAAGCTGACATTTTGATTTCTTTAGTGAAGTCTGTCAATTAATTGAGTGAAGCTGAGTCTTGCAAGGCGCAGTGGGTGCTGCTGAGAGTGCTGTGCCTGGCTGGTGGGAAGGGCTCAGTGCCCTCTGTGTTTTCTAGTTCATCTCTCGGCCATGGTTTACACTTCTCATACACCTCACCATGGAAAACAAAATGTCACACTTTGAATTCATTAAGCAGCTGTGACTTTTGAAAGGGAAAGCTGTTCCATATGGCAGGAAAATACGGGGAAAAGTCACGTATCTGTAGCAGAAAATACATGGGAAAGACAAATATTGTGTAATGTTCAGAAGGGCCAAGTCATGCTTCATAAAGGGAAGTTTCTAAGGAGAATGGATACAACAGGAGGACAATTCAATCAGGAATATGGCTTATGTGATAGAAGGAGGATGTATAGTCATTCACGGATCCAGAGGAATAGAATTCAGTAGTGACTTCAAATCAAGTGTGGCCTTGTGGTTTCTCTCATAAAAATATGCAGTTGGAGCAGAAGCAAAATGTTACATCCTTCTCCAAAACAGGCCAAGGACAAAGCACAGACCTCCAAACATCTGCATGTGTTCTGACCTAAAAATTGCTTCAGCAGGGAAACTAAACCAGGCTTTGGTGGAGACTGCAAAGTGTTTTCTGTGCATGTGTCAGACTTGCAAATGGGTTCACTTTGATTATCACAAGTCCTCTTTGTGTTCATTCCAAACCATTAAACTTCTTTGAATGGATATTTGGGTGAATGAGAAGTTTTTAAGTGGACTGACTGTCATCCAGCAATCTTAAGGACTGACTTGTCGTGGAGCAAAGGGCAGGACTTGTCAAAGCTGACCAGTGGTGCTTGAAGGTCCAGTGTTGGCCTGGCCTGCCAGCCTGCTTCCTCAGGCACAGAGCACCTGCTGGGGCTGCACTGACCACTCATACTTTGGTAATCTTGAACAGGTACCAGCTGCTTTGCTTTTAAAATTCAGGATAATTCATGAGCGAAGGAAGAGCAAGAACCACCAGCAGATGCTGTCAACTCACTCCCTCGGTGCTAGTTGCTCAGATTTGTTCCAGAAGTAACTGAGATGTGAGCAAATCTTCCAGCTGCCTGCTGCATAAAGAACGAGTGAAAATGGTTAAAAAAAAAGGCAGATGACAGAATTAACATCTGGCTCTTTAGGTATATGGCTGGTGAAAGGAAAGAATGGTGCTAGTGCCTGGAATTGGCAAAGAGGTTTCTGTTATTAAGATTTCTGTTATTTCGATATGTCACAACCCATCAGTAACTGAAAGATGGAGAAAGAGACATGGGAAATGGGACAGTAAATACCTGCCAGCCCAGTTTTAATGCTCTTTCGGTTGAGCTGCTTAAATGTAGTTGCCTGTTTGAGGAAACCACTCACTATAGATTTTAATGCTTTTGCTGCTTGGTAGGTTCTCATGTGGGCATTGCAAAATCATCCCTGATGGTCCAGGCACAGGTGGAGTTAGACATGAGCATGGGAGAGGAGTGGCAGATACTCTACAGGCGTGACAGGGCTTGCACAGACCATGCAGGGCATTTAGTTTGCACAAACTACAGAGGAGGAGAACGTGGAAGCAGCTTAGGAAATGGATGGGAAGCTGCTACTGTCTGAGGACTGATCTCATTTCTCTGTTGTGGCAGAAGGGAAGGAGTAAGAGATCTTTGTGCTTGTCAAGGTATCTGGAGAAAGTCAGGCAAGATTTCTTAGGATGCTTCTTCAGGATGCTGGCCCACCTTCCACTGATTCATGGCTTAGGAACTTTCTCTTCTCTTGAATTTTTTCCTCATTGATTTATTCCAGTTTCTTTTTGACTCCTCATATATGTCCATGGTCACCCCAAAGTCCTGCAGTGAGGAGATAACCAGCAGTGCCACTGCCCCTGTTGCCTCATGAGGATGTCTCATAAAGTTGGCATGATGAGTTCTCTGCTGTGGGTTGCCACAGAGCTGTGGCAGGGCAGACCCTAATTATAGCACATTATGCTGGTTTAATGGCAGTAATAGAAAGTCAATTTATAGGCAAGAGCAAATTGCCTTTTTATATGGGGAGGAGGATAATTCCTCCCATGTGTTGCATTATTAAATTTGTAATCTTCATTTCTAATGCTTTTCAAAAGTGAATATTAACAGAATCTAAAATGCAGCTCATAAATTTATGAGCTGCATTTTTTTCCCCAAACTCTTCAAGTTCTATAATTTGTCTTAAAAGGTGAACTTCAGCAAGGTTAGGATTTTTTTGTCCTTCTTTGCTTAACTTAATAAATGAAAATCCCTTACTTGCTACCTACCTCTGGACAAGCTAAAAGGCTCTAAAGATACTGCATTTTAAATAGCAGTAATGAATATCTATTTCCATTCTTGCTGAGTGGAAAGTTCTGAATTCAGGCTTATTCCCTGGTGATGAAAGACACTGGAGAGAAAAAAAAAAAAGACACGTTTTCATATGTCATTTGCTAGCAAGGAGGCTGTTATGATGCTCTTTTTTGTTGCCAGGGAAACAGAGCCCTGAACTCCTGTCTCTGCAGGAGGAGGAGGAAAGGATTATTTCATTCCTGAGCTCGATTTGTAATTGTGACTTGTGATCAGAGGCTGTGAATGGGTTGGGACTGAGGGTCTCACCTTCAAGCTCATTTTCAAAATTGTGTGTCCTACCTCCTTCTGTTTGTTTCCCTGTTGGAATGAGTGTGAAGGGTGGGGCCTGGTGGGGTGGGTGGCTGGCACAGGTCGCTGGCACGGTTGCTGTACAGAGGAGTGAAACAGCACTGGGAGCCCAGGTGGTGATGGAAGGGGATTGTACTTCCCTGACCTTGCCAGTAACATCTTGAGAAATCCCAAGGCTTCCTTATGTCTGCCCAGAACAGAAACATGAAAGTTACCTGCAGGTATCAGAAGGGAGCAAGTGACAGTGATGCAGGCACTTCGTAAGCACGGTGTCCTCTCCTGACCTTCTTCCATTACTGTTGAGCAGTTGTTGCCTGCACATTTTATAAAGAGATTCCCATCAAACTTTTTTTTTTGTGGTTACATTAAAACTATTTTTTCACTCACACACTGCCCTTTAATGCGTATTTGATCTTGCTGAACTGTCAGTGTTGCCTGCAAGGCTGATGCTGGCTGTATCACAATTGCTTCTTCATCTGCTCTCTTTTCTGCTCTCATAGTAGAGGGAGATTAGCAGAGCGCTCTAAAGCATTTTGTTCATCCTTGCTCTTTCTACAAAATTTGTTCAGAAATATTTGGCACAGATCATGGGATTTTGGTGAACTTTCTGCCAGGTACATGTCATGGGGTAGCCATGCTGCAGACAGGTATTGCTTCTCAGGATGCTGTGCTGGTGTGTGGCTGTTGTTCACTGTGTGTGATTAATGTAAATTCCGTTCAATACGATATTGAGCACTGGTGTGCCTCTTCTTCACAAGGGACTGATTCTTACTACATCTAGTTGCTGATAATTGAGAAAATGAGATTTGGTATCGTTCCTGAAGTGTATTAATTAATCTATATTAATTTGGTGATTTTTTGCTTCCATCCTCAGTAATCTACATCCGGGCATGATATTTTGGTTGGTTTCCCACATTCTGCAGTATCTTTCAGCAGAGATGAACACATCATGCTTATTTTCCAGCTCTGGCCAAAAGGCTTTTTCTCCTCTATTGAAAGCTCAATACTCTGCATAGACAAACAGTGAACTGAATTTCCCAAAGGACTTCAAATAATCTGGGATGTTTTTCTATCTGAGTGCTGCTTTTGTGCATGCAGCAAGCAGATGTAGGAGGCAGCTATGTGTCTGCCATGTTCATCTGTGGGAGAGTGTGTCACTTGGATGAGATCTTGCATGTGTCTCTTCAGGGTTTGGGCTGTGAAAATTTTGCTTGAATGTTTTTTCTTAGGTGTCTGCTAGTTAAATTCCAGCGCCTCTGTTTTTGGTATTGGATGGTGTTTTCCATGTGTAACGGCCTGACTTGTCCCCAGTTGAAGATATCTGTGATGGATGATTGGCAGGGCTGTTTGCAGTGATACAAACTCACTTTGATTTCTTAGTCACCCTGAATGACTTAGCAGCGTAAGGAACCGTGGCTCCTGTCCTGCTTCTGGGCATTGAAGCCTGACCTTCCCTTCCAGCTGTCATGAGATATCTGCAGTGAAATTACTGCAATCATGAAGGGCTGGGTGCTCTCCTTTCATTCCACCCAAGCAGATCCAGAACCTTGATCCTGAAAGGGATCTGTGCGAGAGAAACACTATAAGTGCACTGGATCCATTTGCAGGCTTTTGGGAAATGCAGTCACTCTCTGAGCTCTCCCTTCAGCACCACAGGTGTGCTATAAACAGAGGATTTGTACAGTTCTTGGTACCATTTGGGAAGAAAAGGATTCCCTTTAGTGCACCCTAGGCTGTGGCTGCCTGGCACAACAGACACTCCATAGCCATGGACCTGTCATGGGACATCCCTGTGTGAGTCAAAGCAATATGTAGAATTAGAGGGAAGAACATGCTCCTCTAGAATTTGTTACAGGTATTCCATGAAAGTACCTTTGGTGAAGCCCGACACAAGTAGTTGTAGCATCTGGTGTGATTGTCTGGAGTTAGGAACTCAATGCCTGAAGTTGTTTAACTTCTCTGGAAAGCAGACCATTGGCTCCCCCCTCTCTGCTTCCATAATGGATCAAATAATTGCTTCCAAATGGACACAAGTTATTAAGCAGTGTGTATAATTAAAGTTTCACTCCTTGTGAATTTGAGCATTCATTTCCTTAAGGAAAATATGATGAAGTAATTATTACCCAAGCTAAACACAAATCAAATGCTGTTCTAAACACAATTCTGCCCAAGGATTCTAGTTTGTGAATGACTCCAGGGTTCTATGTGGCTTTGTGCCTGTTAAGGAAATGGGGCTGTGTTTTTAATTGTATTTATAACGAGTGAACAAAAGGTTGCATGACTCATGCATTGTGCCAAGACTGTTGCTCTCTGCGCTCACACACACGTGGTCTTGACAAAGCTGCTCGCTCCTAAAAGAGCATCAGTGAGACAGAAGAAGAGGGAAGAGATCTCATTAATAAATATGGCCTTGTCAACTGCTTCCTCTGAATTTTGTCTGTCAAAACTAAACTTTACCTGCTGTGTAGTAGCTGTGATTTTGAGGGAGGCAAGTATTTCTTCAATGCTTAAGCTGCTGTCTTGACTTTCTTCCCATCATTATTGTGTAGCAGATGCTTTATCGTTTCAGCTAACTATGAGGGAGATGTCCAAGATGTGCAGACTCTAAAAATGCTGGAAAAGATGGCTCTGGGTAGAGAGAGACACATAAGCTAGTGCCCCTGGTGGGGAAAGGCCTGATACCTAATCTCAGTTTAAAATTCACCTTGTGGATGGAAGCAGACTGCTGGAGCTGAGCATCCAGTGGGACAGAAAGGTGTGTCAGCCCCTCTGGGACGTTTTGGTGGCTTCAGGAGGCTTGTGACCTGAGTCCTCATCTGCAGCAGGAAAGCACAGTTTACAAACAGGCTGCTGAAGTTACTTTGCCCCTGCTTGCTTCCCAAATGTGAAGAGGTAGATGCTGGGCTCTGCCAGGAGGGGCACTTGGTGAGCGAGCAGGCAGGTCCAGCAGGCTGGGGAAGGGCACAAGCAGCCTCATGCAAAATTTCTTGGCTCAGTGAAGCGTAGGCAGAGCAGCTCTTTCATCTCATGCCATCTTTCTCTACAATGGCTCTTTCTAGTAGCTTTATTTTTGTGAATTCACCTCATTTTTGTGATCCTTTTCTAAATCAAGAGGTTTTCTGCAGCTCAGGCTCATTCATATTTCAGAGCCTGGACTTAAGCAACATCCTCAGTTATTAATAGTGTGAGATGGATGGCAGAATTAGGACATCAGGGTGCTCTGGTTCAACTCTCTTGTAATTAAGTAGAGAACCACACCTGGCCTTCACAACTTATGTTGGTTAGCTGGAGGGCTTCCAGCCACGAGGACATAAATTGGCTCAACCTCTAATTCTCCTTGTGAATTAACAAGAAGAAAGCCCTGAGATGGTGCTGGCACACTAACCAGCCACTCATCTTTCTACTTTGATGTTTTCCTGATACCCACATCTTGATAGCTGGCAAAGTTCCAAGAGTTTGGAACTGAGAACATGGAGAGCACCGCTGGTTGATGTTTCTGTGTATGGCTCTTCCCTCAGCTTTCTAGGGAGTAAATATTACAGTGTTGTAATTTAAATAAATCAGTTAAATTAATTGCCTGTGCCAAATGTACATGTTCTCTGAGCCCATCAACTAAATTTTTCTTGACTTGGTCCGTACTTGGACTGCAGACCCCCTGGGGTTCCCAGATGGGCTGATGTCAGAGGGGAGTTTAACTCTTGGTGAGGCTTAAAACCCAAAATGCAAGAAGTGGAAAGATTGAATCCTCCAATTGCCATGCAGTGAGAGAGTGTGTGTGTGTGTGTATCTGTGGTTTATTGGACTCTAAGTATCACAGTAAGATTACATTTTGAAGTCATCACCCCTTGCCCAAGCACAAAAGCAGCAGATGAAGAAGGGCCTGGGATGTGGGATGTCTGTCCCAGACATGTCCCAGACAACTGATGCAGCATCAGTTCTGTGCTTGTCTTTCCCTGGAGACCTGGGCTACAGACAGAGCAATGTTCAGGTTTCATTGCTGCAGAAATATTAGAGCAGTGAATTTTCTGGGTGGCTATGGACATTTCATTTAATCAGACTCTACTGCAAAGCCTGGCAGATGGGGGGAAGAGAAGGGGGCAGTGTGTTCCATTTTCTTATAAAAATAAAAATGCAAAAGCATCCATCAGATAAAGCTATTTGGATCCTGCTGCTGCAAACAAAATAGAGACATGGAAAGAATTCTGAAGAGCTGGGTCTAGCTGCAAAGTGGTTCCCATGAAGTACTCTGAAAGAACTAAACATTTTTGTTAGTGTTATGGTACTGCAGCTTTTTTGTAGTGAAAAGTGAAACCATTTCTATGGTAGTCAAAAACTCCATTTGAAAGTCATTGACAGTGGAACATATGTGTTTACCTTTTTGGCTGTTGGCTTTCTCTCTTTTGACAGGGAAGGAAAAAATCTCCAAAGGATTTTCCTGGCTATGTGTTTGTTGCAGAACTTTTTCTTTAGACGCTTTTAAATGAAAATTTTGGCCGTTAAATTTTTTATATAGATGAATTATCAGAAAGGTCACAATTAAAAATAGCATCATGGGAACGATTTGGTTTTAACCTCAAAAGGAGGAGAAAAAATATGTTTAAAATAAGAAAATGGAGCTTTTGAAGAAAGGAGGAAAAATTGATACTCTACCCATGCCCCAGACAAGCTACAAGAGATGATAACCCCTAGTGGCGTGGAGACTTGCTTAACTACAGGCACAGTTGGATTTAAACTAAACTGCAGCTCAGACCAGCATGGAGGAAAAAATGCTGCTTTAAGTGTCTGAGGAGCTGGGGTTTGGGCTGAGTTGTGGGGGAAATAGGGAAGGCAGCCTCAGAGGCTGGTCTTGAAAATAACCCTGTGAATGCTTTTCACTTGTCTTCTAATGGTGACTAAGGTCTTTGATCATATTTACACTGGGTGTCAGCGAAGCAAACCTTCCAGTGCTGTGTGGAACACCTTTGGGAATGATTCTTGGTCATCTTCTAATGGGGGAAGAACAGAAACCTCTGGGTTCAGGGGGAGTTGGTTTGACATCCCCACATCTGGGCATGGGTGGCAGCTCTGCCCGTTGGTGTGGGTGAGGACAGGCCAGTGTGGGCTCTAGGATGAGAGAAAGCTTTGCTGTGCTGAAATATCCATGTGGATCAGGAGCAGTGGGATTGGAACTGCGCTGCAGTGGGAATTTGGAGGTCTCTCATTGGCATCTCCAGAGGTTTCCCATGCAGGCAGGGTGTCCTGGCCCTGCTCTGCATTCAGCTGGAGTTGGTAGCTGTAACAGCAATGCAAATAGTTGCTAATTTTACTATTTTTCTGGCTCTCACAAGAAGAGTTGATGGAACCTTCCTAACCCTGTGAATGTACCTAACCTCCACAGATTAGAATTAACATACTGATTTTTTTTTCTATCCCACAAAGATTCTGTGCTTAATTTGGAAAGAAAGGGTGTGATTTTGTTGGTGTCTGAAACTAGGACAAGGGGAACGAAGCACACAGCCTGATTAGTGCCCCTGCTTATCCCCAGCCATTTTCTGTCATTCTGGTGGATTACTCAGGCTGTGATGATAGCCTGGCATGTTCTGGGGCACGGTACAAACTGCCTCTCTCTAGGTGCTCATAATTCACACTCCATTAGGATGTTGATGCAGGGAATGCTTGGCAGGATGTCAGGGCTTGCCAGGCATGATGAGATTGAGTTCATCTCGTTAAACTGCATTCTGAAGTGACAATCCAGTATTTATATATATATATTTTTTTTCCCCTCAGCATAAGCAGCCCCTTAGGAGAGCATCAGGGCTTGCTCTGAACAGAGACAGCCCTGCAGAGGGGCCTGTGCTGCCCACCCTGGCAGCCAGCAGCTCAGTGTGTGTGCCAGGCTGTCACAGGTGTTGGGTATTCATGCAAGGCAGTGGGAAGGCTTCTCTTTCTCTCCTCTGAAGCTGAACAATGGAATTTTTATTCATCTCAGAACTGATTCATGGCCCACAAGTCTTAGTACGTGTCACAGGGAGTCAGCATCTGACTAAACAAGATTTTTTTTTTAAACACTTCAGGAGCAACAATGCAGTGACAAAGTTTCAAGTGGATAAGTTAATGTGCTGACTCTTTTCTCAGAGTAGCTGAAAATAGGTAGGAGGTGGAATGGTCAGTGCTTTAGCAGTCTGGTGGGGAGCTGAGCTGAGACTCCCACTGCTGCATTTTGCCCACAGACATCCCAAATTGTTGGACTTGGGGACCTCCCTCACCTCAGCAGGTGATATTATCCAGGTGGATGATTGATGTTTTCCCTTCATTTTCAGCCCCAAACTGCTTCGTTTTTTCTCAGGAGCAGATCTCTATGGGGAAGAAAGCTAGAAAAAACTCCTGGGGTCAAAACCAAAGATGAAGTTAGTGACTGCATGAAATGAAAGGGCTTGTGAGCCCGTGTTTGAGCCAAGGGTAGAGCAGGCAGATGAGCTGAAAGGAGATAGCTCCAGGCAAATCTCTGCAGGCAGTCAGGTCGTGTCCTGGCTCTGCTCTGCCTGATCTACAGCGTGCTCTGAAGGCTTCCTTGACTCTGCCAGATGGGTTTTTCTGTGGTCCCTTGCTGGAGCTGTCAGTTCTTCATGCTTCATAAGCTCAGGTTTGTATTTGGGAGCAAAGCAGGCGATTCGCGTGCTGAGGAACCCAGGTGTGAATCCGGGGAGCAGAGTCTGCCCAGGCTGATGCCTTGCAGCATGTTTGGGTGGGAATTGTTCCATACTGCTGCACCTGGATAAGAAGAGCAGTGGGAATGCAGTCTCTTTGCTCAAGCTTGGACTGACTTTCTTGGAAAATACAAAAGATTATAGTTTCCTGAGCTTTGCAGTAGGAACAAATACAAGTAAACATCCATGTGATTTCCCTTCCTGATTTCACCCCTGGCACCTCAAGCTGAAGTTTGGGAAAGGATAACAGCTGCTTGGTGTTTTGGTTTGCCCGTGTTGGTGCTGTGTGTCCATGTGCTTTGGGTGCCACTGTGCTCTGTGCTTGGGAGTGGCTGGGTAATTTAGGAGCCAGGCTGATTGGGTTGAAAGTCAGTCAATGCCTAATCTCAGGGCTAAATCAATACCAATTAATTCTAAAGTACAGGAGGGTCTGTAGCACATGCATCATGCTGGGTTCATTTTGTGATGGTGGCAAGCTGCGATGGAGGAGAAAATTGAAAACAAAGTGGAAAACAGAAAGATTGTAACAAGTACCTGGGTGGAGGAAAAGGAAGTGCCAAGAGATTAGACAGTGTAGGGATAACAGTGAGAGACACTTCTGTCTCTCAGAAGTGCCATCAATAAACATCTATCGTAGGGTAATTCTGTGTAGGAGTAATAATTATATAATCATGACCTTGTGATGAGTTATTGCAGGACTCTCAGATTTTTCAAGACTTGCTGGCCTCTGAGCATGGAGAGCCCTGTCAGCAGCAGAGAGGAAGAGCTTCAAAGAGTTGTGTGTGGGAGTGATGTAGAAGAGGACAGGAGCAGCACCGCTCTTATTTTTCCCACCCCATAATTTCAGGCAAATCCAGTTCTTGGTGGCAGCCCTTGCACAGGAGTGGCACCATCCTTGAGAAGAGCTGCCTCTTGGCTGGCAGCTGGAAGTTCAGTTAAGGGAGCTCTCCAGAAGATGCTCTGCTCTGCACAGGGCACCTGCATGGTCACCTTGCTCCTCTTCATTTGTTACTGGGCTGCCTGGAAGGAGCTTCTGGTTGGCTGGTCTGACATCACTCAAAGATGAGGGGAAACATGATAATGAGATCTAATTCATATGGAATAAAATCATGGGATATAATTAATATCAATCAAGAAGAATGCAGGGAAAATGGGTCTTGTGAGAAAAATTTTTTGGCCAAGTTTTAGAAGACACAGATACTGGGTAAATGTGGTAAGTGTGTTAGGGTTTTGTCCTAGAACAACATGGCCCTAAAAATCTGATTGTGATAAGTGGATTAAAACCTTGCTTCACATATCAAAAAGCAGTTGTCAAGGAAAGGCCTCAAAGGCAGGAGGCCTCTCTTGATGGCCTGGTGGTGCTCAGTGTTTTCATTTGATTTGGAGCAAGCATGAGTTTAAACCTCACTTAATTCACAGGCGATGTGGACATCAGAAAAAGAGTAAATAGTATGGAGGGTGGGAGAGCTCTATAAAGCTGTGTGGGGTTTTGCTTGCTTTCTCTTCAAATAAATTTCATTTTGTTACATATTTTTTTCTTATAATATTCTGCAAGGTCTTGCCAACAGGACAGGCAAGGGACTGCAGAGCCTTTAGGTGAGGTGGGATGTGACCAGGAGCTTACTCTGATCTTGGGAGATGCCAGCAGAAGTAGTGAAGATGAGAGTACAAGCTGATTTTTACCTCTGTATGCATTTCTGCACTAAAATGGAGACTTCAGTTCTGTTCTCAAAAGGGCGTTTAAAACCTGGGGAGGTTGTTAGAAAGATTCAAGGCCAGGAGAAAAAAAAAATGCCAGAGCATGAGAGACATAGAGTTCTCAGTCTGTTTAACTTGTCAAAATAAGATTGAGAGATAACTCATCTGCACTGCAGAAAAGTCTGTATAGTGAGAACACAAAGCAGCTCTTGGGGTGGAGAAGGGCACTAAAAAAACCTGATGTGTGAAAGCTGAAACCAGGCAAACTTAAGCCACATCTCTAAATGTCAGGTAGTAAAATAAACTGTGCAGGCAAATGGCAGATTCTTCATCTCTTGATATTCTTCACACCCAGAGTGGATAGTGCTTTAGAAGATATTCTTTAGCCAAACATAAATTGTTTGGCTGAGCAGAGCAAAATCAAAGCACCTGTCAACACTGAGAGCTTGGCAGAGTGACTCCTGGGCCCTTCTGGTTGTTGGCGTCAGCAAGGTGCTGCGTATCTTCATCCTGGATATTTGACCAAAAAATTTCTTCTTCCCAAGGTCATCCCGAACTGAAATCCTCTCTTAGTGAGGTGTTGCACTGCAGGCTTGACTGACTGCTTAACCTCTGTTGTTTGCTGCTTAATTGGAAGAGGTGCAGGGAATAAATGTGGTGACGCTGCAGAAAATGTCAATACTGCTCTTACTTGTTTCAGATACCACTGACAAATTAAGACAAATGATTTTGCCAGGCAACACCCACATAGATGCATATCATTTACCTTCTGATTAGCAAAGGTGTCAAAGCACAAAGATTTCAGTGAAGGGAGGAGGCACAGCTCCTATGCCGTGCTCCACACTGACCAGGGAAGGTTGATGGTAGGTGACTGTTGCTTCTGAAATATTTTTTGGCTCACAGATTAGAAGTGCAGTGTCATCCATATTTATTTCTTTTCCAGGTGTGCTATCCCTGATCTGTCCTCCTCTCCCAGTTGATGGGGATGGATAGTTTAGGAACCTGTATCTCCTTTCTGATGGCATCTCTTACCCTGTTTCAGTCATGCCTCTGGCAACTGTGGTTTGGGAGCTTGCCTTTTTGACAAAAAAAATTATTCTTCTTCTGTTTAAAGGAAACTTTCAGCAAAAAGAGACTGTAGGGAGAGAAAGGTTTCTCCAACCTTTCTCCAGAATAATGAGAGATCATTTGTAAGATGCAGGAGTTGCTGTGCATCCCTGTCTGGAAGCAGAGGAAGGAACAAAGGATTTTTATCCTTTATTCCCATTGTCTTGTTTTATAGAGATTCGTGATTAAACTTTTGCCATTTCTCCCTTTCTTTTGTAATTTTTTCCTTTTTTTTTTTTTTTCAATTTGCAAAAGCAATCAGGACTACTAGAAGATGACCCACCCAGCAGTGGAAAGCTGTGCATGTGGTGCTTTACAGCTGAACTTGCCCTGTGCCAGCTAAATCTCTAGTACAGCGCCCTGGTGCTCCCACAGTGCTGCCTTTCCTTGCCTTTGGGCCCTTCTGCTTTATTTCCCTGGCTTTCAGTCAGGAGATAGTTGATAGAATAGAGCAAGCACCTTGTATTGCTCCAAACCCTTGCTCTGTCCCAAGCCTCTCGTTTCTTGCCAGCTGTGGATGAATAGTCTTTTAATTTTGAGTGTCTCCAGGCACATCTCATTAGATGGGGAAAGAAGGGATTTTTTTAAGCAGATGTTGAATAGCTGGGCAATGGGGCATTTTTAATTTATTTCCTACATTTATGTCATTTGATGCTTTGACTCTGGCTGCCAGCAGAGCTCTTGTGAGGAGTAACCTCAAAGGGCAGGAGGATGAGTGCTCTGAGTGCGCACGTGGAGGAAGGATGGGCACTGGTGCATGTGGATGACTCAAAGATTGTTTGTGGAGGTGAATGCAAGACAAGTGAAATGGACCATCAAGCTTGCCCACATGGCTGTGGGATGTGCCCTCAGAGGAACCTACAAACCCCATCAGAGGCTCCAGTGAGCTGCACAAGGCTAAAGAAGGTGCATCAAAGGGAGCTGCTCTGCACTGATTGGGAGAACAAGCATGGCCATTTCACAGAGCTTCACTTTTGTTGGTGCCCATATTGATATTCTTGCCTGAAGGTTTGGGTTTTGAAGGCACATGAGAAATATGTTTTACGTTTATGTGACTTCCTGATTTATACAATGTGCTTCATGCATTGCCTCTAGGCACACAAACAGTACAAACTGTAGTTAATGTTAACCCAGGATGTGCAAATTCGATCCCCTCAGCTCACAGGGACATGTGTATACAGGCTGCACCATATGTGGGGACAGCAGCTGGTACAGAGCCCTGGGGCCAGCACATTTACCCAGTTGGAAACATCATGATAGTAGAGGAAAAGGTACTTTGCAGCTGTATTGATAGGAGAATTTTTGTCTTTGCATTTCCATGTAGATATAATTGGAGAAATGAGATAGGAAGCATTTCTGATATCTTAGGGAATTTTTTTCCCAAAGTCTCTCTTCCCACCAAGATGTAAAGAAAAGTATTTTAGGTCAAGCAGCCTGCCACAAATAACAGTGTATTTTAGGCTGGTTATTACAGATACCCTCATATTTCTAAAGTAGTTCAGAAAGTGATTCACCAGAAGTTCCACCTGAATATGAGGAAGAACTACTTCACTGTGTGGGTGCAGTGGAACAGGCTGCCCAGAAAGTTGTGGAGTCTCCCTCACTGGAGATATTCAGGAACTGTCTTGACGTAATCCTGTGCAGCGTGCTCTAGGATGACCCTGTTCCAGCAGGGAGGATGCATCAGATGACCCACTGTGGTCCCTTCCAACCTTACCCATCCTGTGATTCTTTGAAAGACTTGCTTTCTTTAATATTTGGCGATCCTGAGTTCTCCAGACTCAATAGCTGGGTCATTTCTCCTCTGGAGGTGGTACTCGAAAAAGTTGGAAGGTTTCTGAGAGCACTGTGGGTCAGAGGTTTGTTGCCTGAATCCAGGGTAATGACTGAGCATCTTTAAAGGATTTAGATAATTTTGCTTTGTTCAGAAAACTTGTAGCAGATGTGTTTCAGGATGAGTGCTCTATGTGGGATGAAATCTGGAGCTTCCTAACACCAGCTACAGCAATTAATAGTAATGGTATTCATTACATATTCATTACATAACATGGTTTGTTCTGAGAAACAGACTGCTTGAGATGGAGGATGAAAATAGCAGCTGTTAATTTCAGAGGGCTGAGGCTCTGAAGACTGCACCCAGGAGGAACCAGAACCTACTTAATTCCCTCTATGCTGTGGCTGAGGGCGTCTGTCAAGGGGAATAGTCCTCTCTGGGGTTTTCCACTGCTGGTGCCTTTCTGGTGCCACCAGGGAACATTTTGGCTGTGCCCAAGTATTCCTCTGTGGCGGGTTTGGGAGGGCTCCTGCTTTGACAGCACCTCTGGTGCTGCCTGGCTTTTCCTCCCCTCGATGCCCACCAGGACCTGCCACTCTTTGTGCTGTTCCACACAACCTGAGGCAGCAACATGGGCTTTGGGAAAGGCTTGGAGGCATCAGCTGTGCCCGTGGTTGCTGCTGCTGTGTTCCCTGACTGGGTAGCTCTGGGTGTAGCCAGCTGGTGTGGCTGCCTTCTCAATGGATAATTAATTGGTACAAATGGCTGCAGCAGGTAGGGAGGGTGTGCATGCTCTGAGTGTCTGCTGGGCCTGGCGTGGTGGAGCAGTGTGTGTGTAATTAAAAAATAAATATATAAACAAATATATATTTATATAGAAATATATTTATATATTATATTAATAATCTATAATAAAATAGATAATTTATTATAAAATTTTATATTTTATAATAAAGGAATAAAGAGATGTATTTCCTATATAATAAAGGCATTTATTATATATAAATGCCTTTTATAGATATATATCTCCTATAATAAAGGAATTTATTATAATGTATATATTATAATAATATATAATATATATAATTTATTATAAAATTTATAAATATATTTTATTATAAAATATATTTTATTATAAAATATATTTCTTTATTTCTTTTATAATAAAGGAATAAAGAAATATATTTCCTATATAATAAAGGCTGGTCTTCCAAAAGACCTCCTCTGCTTCTCTGTGGCTCTGTGAGTGCAGAAGGCTCTGGGAATAGAGGCTGACTGCCTTTTCTCCCCTTGTGTTCCCAGATGGTGATGGTCGGAGGCTGAAGGGAGCCATCCAGAGGAGCACAGAGACCGGCCTGGCCGTGGAAATGCCCAGCAGGACCGTGCGCCAGGCCAGCCACGAGTCCATCGAGGACAGCATGAACAGCTATGGATCAGAGGGAAAGTAAGTCATCAAAAAGGAGCTGGCTAATCACTCGTGGGATGCACTGTCCCTGAACCTATTAATTTTCCTGCAGCATGATGGACGATGTGTTTTTCTGACTTGCCTGTGCTGCAGGTGTACTGCCCATGCAATTAGAGCACATCTCTCTGTCTGCGTAGCTGGCACATACTTGACTGTTTATATACTTTTTTTAGTGTCCTCATTACTCTGAGCTGAAGCAGATACCCATTACTTTTAACCACTTTGCCTTTGGATGAGTAATTCAGGGTCAATAGCAGAGGCTCATTACTGCTCGTAAATGATAAGCCAGTAGTTTTTAATGTTGCGCAATAGTTCTCCATTTCCCCTGTTTAAAAATAGCCCTTTGGTTTGGGGCAGGAGGAAGTTTCAAGGTGCTGAAAAGGTGAAAGTTATAAAATACATGATAACATAGCAAAATTCTGATATCAAGATATATATTTTGGAGCCTGTGTACTTTGGTAAAAAACTTAGTTTTGTTTCATCTGAGTTACAGTGTCCTAAAAGAATGTGTTTCAGAAAAGATTTTTGACTCCAAGAGAAGTTACAACACGCTTGCATTTAGACTTTATACCAGAGTGCAAAGCAGGGGATATTTAGGCCAGAACTTTGGAACCTGACTTGTCTCCAGTTCTGGTTTTTGTATTTCCATTACTTGAAGCCATATATGGGAATTTGATTATTTTACTAAGATGACTATTCATGGGAATCTTTGGAAGCAAAAAACCCACAGTGTTTAAAGAAGAAGGCAGTACCTACCATCTGATTTTGTACTTCCTAGGTGTGTGGCCACAATGTTTCTATACCTAAAAGGTTTCCTATTCAAGCCAAGGACTACACTTGGCATCACTCTGTACACTCTCTCGAGTCCTGTGTGGTATTCCAAGTACACTGTACAGCTAAAATGCTGAGATAGTCCAAAGGCACTCTCAATTAATGTGATTCTGGTGTTAAATAAGTAACAAGCTGTAAATTAAGAGAGACTTTCTTTAGCTTTAGAAGTAGGCTAATCCTGGAAAGGCATCATAGATCTGTGCTGAAGGTTCAAAATAGTAATGAGGCACAGACTGCGATAGCAATCTTGTCACTCCAAAGCTGTGATGTACCTTATCTCTTCTGTGAGCTGCTGTCTCCAGGGAAATTTTCCTGCTACACCAGCACAGTCCTGTGGCTTGGAGTTCTGCCTCCGCTACTAGATGCAGAGGATTAGTGATTAAGTTCATTCCCTGGGCAATGAGGAGTAAGAGTCTGCTTTCATGCAGGGCAAAATTCTTTCTTTTTTATATTTACATAGCTTATCCTCCGGGGAAGGGATGTAATTCCCTGGATGGTCTGTGTCCTCTCACTGCTTCCATCAGCTGCTTTTGTGGAGGGGGGAGTATTTCTGCCAGCAAAGTACTGCACCCCTGCAAGTGCTGTCTCACCCTGAGGGCAGGTGACATGTAGCTATCAGCTGGACAGAAAAAGGAAAAGCCTGTCTTGGAATCCAGTTGTCTTTATTAGAACAAGCCTAAGGTTTGGTATTCCAGCCTTGAACCCTGCCAGATCATTCTTGCCAGCACCTCAGCCAGGGATGGGGTGGTTTCCTCCCTTCTCTGAAAAGTGTGATTAAGTGGTTCCTGGATGCTTTGTTCCTGGGTGGGATAATTAATCTCTTCTGGGAACCCGGTGGGAATTGCAGCTATCTGTCTGAGCCACAAGTGATAAGCAAACAGGGCTGAGAGTACAAAGAGCTAAGAGGGCTCAATTCTCTTGAAACATGGTGGGAGGGGAGTTTCTCTGCTTTCTTTTCCTGCAGCAAAGAATGGAATTGTTTGGGGAATAGCTTTGAGGAACAGAAATGTGTTCTCCTAAATCAGATTTCTCTTGACCTCTCTCATTTGCTGTAGCTGTCTTCCCAGGGAGGCAGAATGAAGATTCATATGTCTCTGTTAGCTGTGGCAAGTTGATTTTCTTTCTAATAAAAGCTGGGTTTGTGACTGGTGCAGATTCTCCTGGTCTGAGGTTTTCTCTCAGACTGGTCAGAGAATTTTCAGCAGTGACTGTCAAACCCCTGGTTTTCAGCAAGGCAATGCTGTTCTAGCTCTTTCCACCCGTACATCCCTTTGGTGTGTTCACACCTGGACAAAGATGGATTCACAACCTCTCAGCTTCCATGTGTTCTTGTAATCCTTATCAATTTAAGGACTGACAGGACAACTTCCAAAGGTGGCATGCTGAAGTGATCAAAGATTTGATGAAACATTGCTGCAGCAGACCTAAACACCTGCCCTCAGCCAGATAAACTGCTTTTAGAAAGTGTTGCTCACTGACTGCTTTTCCATGTTTGTTGCAGGGAGCTGCTCTCTGCTAGTGCAAGGTACCACAGTTAAAGGATGTTCTGAAGTGCATGGTTTTGAGCAATGCTGCTTTCATGTTAATACCAGCATGCATAAAATGTAGATTTTTTTTCATGGAGACGCTTATTATGTAGGGGTATACCTCTGAGGTATGCTAGGCCTTCTTTTGAATACTCACTTTACCTGAAGATGGAGTATACTGGAGACTAGCTGGGCTAAATGATGCATCTCCTGCAATTAAAGCTCATACAGCATGCCAGGAAAAGCTGACATTGTCAACACACTGCTTTGTGTAAAATTTTGCCAGACAACAAGTCCTCCAACCTTCTTACCCAGATTTTCTATTGCACAGTTGTTGTGCACTAGTTTAGGAAATTAATATAATAAAACTCAATATGAGACTCTGTAGAAGGAGAAGTAGATATTTACCATGAACAAAACTGTTTTCAGTCATTCCCATTCCAGGTTTCATTCCCTCATGCTCTCACCGCCCCATGTGGGCACCAAGCCTCATCAGTCCAGGTGCTGGAGCCAGGCTGGGTTGTGTGCTGCAGGGAGGACGTGGGACACCATCTGCCAAGCCCTCGCTGTGTCTGCTGAGTTGTTCTTCACAACAGACTGGCTCTTAGACTGTGTTTTTCTTACACTTTCTAGAACTTACCTGCTATTTTGGAGTGATCTTTCACCTCAGGGTCTTGCTCTTTTTCATCTCTGTAGATCTCAAGCAGCACTGCCACCTTTTTGTTCTCTTTTTTGGGGGATCTTTATGGCTACAGTCTGCCCTCAAACAGGGTATGGAAGTGATGTGCTCTCTAACCTTGTTGTCTGTTCTTCCCCTGTCACTGGAGAACAGATCTGCTGCAGCCAGGTTGGTTGTGCTTTCACATACACAGATGTTTCCATTCATAATTCATCCAGAACAATCTTAGCACTGGTTACAAATCCTACAGCAGTGAATATTTTCTTCTATGTCTATTCTTAAAGATTCACATGAGAAAACAGTTGCCCACTGTAGTAAGTGCCTGTGGGGTAGTCTCAGGACACCAGGATTGCTGCAAGGATACAATTCCCAATATAGGAATAACTCACACACAGCCCTGTGAGATTGAGCGGAATCTCAGCTCCATCCTGGCTCTTGCACCATCTACATCTTGTTTTGGCTGGGTTTTGCTGCAGCTGCACGAGACCATGTACAGCATTCAAAAAGCAGTAGATTCTGGACTTGCATGTAACTTGTTCCTGCCAAACACTTTTCTTCCTGAAAATGGAGCAGAAAGATAAAAATGGACCTGGAACAAAAGCCTGCTAGCTGCCATAGTGCCTAGTGAGTGGTACTCATAGGGTTTTTGTTCTTGCTGGCTACTGCTGAGATGATTAAGTTCTGGAGAGATCAGGTGATTTTTACCTTAGAAAAGCACAGCAGGTGGTGACTAACAAAGGCTTGAAGGATTGTTCTCATATTATCTGAGATGAGTGTGCAGGTCCAGTGAGGAAGCATCTTCTTGTTTCCATCTCACCTCTCTTCTCCTTGGTGAGGGCAGTGCTGCCTGAGCTCTGCCCTGTTGTGCCCTGGGCAGGGGCGGGACACAGCCTGGCACAAGTGCCACCTGCAAGGGCATCTCACGCCTCTTGGCTTCCTTCTGTCTCTGGTACCAGCTCTGCCCCTGGGCTGCTGTGAGCCAGCACTGGGACTTAGGCTGGGGGAGCTGCCCACCCTTCTCTGCTTCACTGAGGGATAATAATTAACAGGAAGCAGCAGAAAATACTGGCCTGGGTTATGACCACATGAAAATTCACTTCCCTTCACCAGAAATTATCCATCAACATTCAAGAATGACCAGAAGACTTGATTCCTGAATGCCCCATTCAGGAGATTCACATTGCAGCTATTCCCTGAATGTTTCTTGTTTGATTTCCAGAGCCAGGAGACTTCTAGACTCTTTTATAACAGATTATCTTCAGGCCTCTTTTTATCTGAGTCCTTTAAAAAAATGTAATTAAACATGTTAATATCACTTCAGGCTGTAAGAAATCTGTGTCTTTTGAGTTGGAAACCAGGAAAGGCATGGAGATTATTTCTGTAATATATCAAGGAATTCCTTAGCCTGTTCAGCAACAGCACATCCTTTTGTGCAGGCAAAGCTTGACCAGCACAGCTTGGAAAGGATGTGACCTTGAGAGCTGTAGTTCCAGCAGGAAATAAAGTGAATCCCACCTTCAGCAACCCCTTGGGAACAGACAGAATTGCTCACTGAAGACAGGTAGCTATCTTTTATTCAGTGCATCTAGATGACTAGTGATTGCTAAAAATGGAGCTAGCCTGGCAAGGTGGGGAGGGGAGTGGGGGAGGTCTTTGTGCAGAATTCACTGCCTAGTTTTTATAGCACTGTTTCAGTGGCAGAATTCATAGAGCAGAGCAGAAGGAGCGGGATACGCGAGCGGAGTACAATGTGTTACAGCACAGAAGACAGCACGTCACAATGCTAAAAATGCTGCAGAAACTGGAGTGGCCCAGAGAGAAACAGAGCTTGTTGAGAGGCAGAGTTGGAGATCTTGCCTGGCACAGGAGAGGTGTGCAGTTGGTGGGGTTAGGGTGGGTTTGGGTCATGGAAAACCTTCCCAGCCAAAGTGAAGGCTCCTGCAGCATTCACATCGACTTTGACAGGTTAAGGGGCTCTGTGCCCAGTCCCTGGACAGTGTAGCTGGATGCATATTGCTCCTGCACACCATAAATATTTGAAAGATGGGGTAATGGACATTGGCAAGTTCTGCCTTCCTCCTTAGCTGATAGATTCTGCTTGGCTCCTGCCTGGGAGATGCGATTTAAAAGACGTTAACATGCAATATGGATGAGTGTGATTGTTACACAGAACATTACTGCTCCCTGAAATTGGAGTTCTGATGGGGTTTTTTTAATGCTCAAATAAAATAACTGTCAAATATGTTATCAGTCTCAGAGGAGACTTCCCTCTCCCCATTTCTTCTGGCTGAAGGAATCTGTTGCTGTCCCTGTTTTTTAAAGATAGAACTGGAGAATTTAGCTCCATGTTAGATGTAGATGTGTGGTGTATCTGTTAGTTCAGCTGTGCAAGTCAAACCACTGAGATGCATGGCTGTGTTTAGGCAACTTGCTTATTAAATGCAAGTTTGTGCCATGAGAGGATTAAAAAAAAGAGTCTTTTTTTACTTACAAGAACAGAACAGTAATTTCTGAACCCTGGGCCCGGACACATCCATGCACATACCAGACACAGTGGAGCAGCTCTTTAAGAATGTATCACCTCTGGAGACTTGAGATGATGGCAAATAGGAGTTTGTGTGGATGGTGTAAACGAATCCATGAAAAGAACAAGGCAAAATGTTATCTTCTGAAAATAGCTGTTGTCTGGGTGTGCCAGGGGGTGGCTGTGTTGAAGCTGTCTGGCCTCACCACCTCGCTGAACCCGGAGCAGTGGAGTTCCGTGGGAGTCAAGGTGTGCAATGTGTGAAACAGAGAGACAGGAATGGGGATTTGGTCCAAGGGGAGGACATGAAATTCTCTTATCCTGAGAGAGCTCCTGGACAAAAGGGTGTTAGACCCAGCCTGTGAAGGGAGATGAATGCCTCGCTCTGTATTTCTTCTGCACAGGCACAGCAGCAAGTGTGGCCATTGCACATTAGTACAATCAAGACCAGTCTCCAAGTCTTGTAAGACTTATAAAAAAGTATGATATCAAGAGGAATAGAAAGGAGTATGTGGTCTGTTTTTCAAACTGATAATTCACAAAGGATGTTTAGGACTCGTGTAGAGAAGAAAAACTGGGAAAAGATTTGGAAGGAAAAAGTAAAATAATGCACAGGAATGAACTCTCAGGGAAGGATTTTAAGAACAGATTAGAAAAGCAGCTGTCCTAGATGGTGTAAATAAGGCTGCTCTGGTCTTGCGACCTGGGTGTGACTGGCTGACCTGTGGAGATGCATTCTGACCATATTTCCTGTGAGTATTACAAGATTTTGACAAGCTGATTCTGCAAACGCTCTCAACAGCATAATGGGATACCTGGCATACAGAGTCCCAGGAGCAATTTAAAAATAGATTTAGAAAAGAGGTCGGACAAACTCTGCACGGACAGGAAAAGAAATTAATGATACATTTTCCCTAAAAGTGTCTGCCTCTGTGCACTCTGCATGCTAATCTGTAGCCAGCAGCAGGTGAGAGTGTGGAAGGGACTGAGCAGAGCCACATATGCTGTGTGAGAGGGATCAGCACAGCTGCTCTGCATTTTCTTCATAGCATTTTGCATTGAAATCAGTGTTGTCCATCTAGGCATTCAAATCCTGATCAGTTTACAAGCAAACTCTGAAAAGCTGGTTCTCCATCCAGTCATTTATAAGGAGGAGCTGCTGTGCCATGAAGGGAGTGACTACATGATTTGCCCACAGAGGGGAAGGACATGGATCTTTGCAAGGAGTAGGTCAGGAAACGCTGCTACCCTGAAAGAGCAGAGAAGCAAGCAGCTGGCAAGGAGCCTTTAAGCCACTCTTAAATTACTCTACAGAGGGACAGATTTCATACACCCTGACCTACAGCATGCAGCACGAGAACACAGTCTTCAGAGGCTGCACAGATTTTGTAAATAATCAGGATTAGGAATGTTGTGTTTAAAAGAAGAAGGTCTGGGCAGTTTCAGCCCCAGTTTGAGTACACAACTTCTAAGATCCATAGAATGTAGAATATGCTGAGTTGGAAGGGACCCCTCAGGATCCTCAAGTCCAACTCCTGGCCCTGCTCAGGACACCCCAGGAATCCCACCCTGTGCCTGAGAGCAGTGTCCAAACACCTCTAGAACTCAGGGCTGTGACCACTGCCCTGGGGAGCCTGTTCCAGTTCCCGACCACCCTGTGGGTGAAAACCTTTTTCTAATATCCAGCCTAACCCTCTCCTGGCTCAGCTTTATACCATTTCCTCAGGACCAGTCACTGCTCATGAGAGGGAAAAGATCAGTACCTGCCCCTTTGCTTCCTCTCATGAGAATGTTGAAGACCACAATGAAGTCTCCACTCAGTCTCCTCCAGAATGAACAAACCATGTTACCTCCAGTGTTTCCCATAAGGTTTCCCCTCCAGTCCCATTACCATCCTTGTGGGATCTTTTGAATAACGTTCTCTAATAGCTCAATGTCTTTTTTATATTGCTGTGCCAAAACTGCCCCCAGGACTTGGGGTGAGGCTGCACCAGGGCAGAGCAGGGCAGGACAATCCCCTCCCTTGCTGGCAATGCTGTGTCTGATGCCCAGGACAGGGTTGGCCCTCCTGGCTGCCAGGGCACTGCTGATCATATTCAACTTGCCATCAACCAGAACCCCCAGGTCCCTTTCCACGGTGCTTTTTGTTCCCCTGTCTGTAGACACAACCAGTCTTACTCTGCATATTAACGTGTCACAAAAAGACAGAAGGGGTTTGTGGGCTCTGTCATGTGTGCCATAAAGCCGGGCTGGTGGTTGGTACCTGCTCTGCACGGGCCCCGCAGGAGTGCGGGAGCTGCGGCGCTGCCGCGGGCTCGTGTCTCCCTCTCGCGGCTGGCCTGGGCTCCCTCTGTCGTTCGGTGTGTCCCTGCTGTCCCCAGGCATGTCCCTGCTGTCCGTAGGTGTGTCCCTGCTGTCCCTAGCTGTGTCCCTGCTGTCCCCGGCTCCCTCTGTCCCTAGGTGTGTCCCTGCTGTCCCCGGCTCCCTGCTGTCCCTAGGTGTGTCCCTGCTGTCCCCAGGCATGTCCCTGCTGTCCCTAGCTGTGTCCCTGCTGTCCCTAGGTGTGTCCCTGCTGTCCCCGGCTCCCTCTGTCCCTAGCTGTGTCCCTGCTGTCCCTAGCTGTGTCCCTGCTGTCCCCGGCTCCCTCTGTCCCTAGGTGTGTCCCTGCTGTGCCCAGGTGTGTCCCCGCTGCAGTGCCTGCTGGCTCTTGTGCAGTTTGGGCACAGCAATGATTATTTGATGCTGAAAATGATGCTTGCAGCCTGTGCTGAGCCTCGGTGGGAGCTAGTGCCTGTGCAGCCAGGGTTAACCTTGCTGCAGGTTTCTGCTGTGTTGGTGGGCTCAGACATCCCAGGATCAATAGTATCCAGTTCTATTATTATTGCTAGTATCCAGTAATATTGTCTTTCTGCTGTCCCTGCTCTGCCTCCTTGCTTACAGCTAAAGATCACGATCTGAGCATCCTCCAGCAAAATGTCCTTCATTTGTCCTTGACACACTGGAGGCATCACTGACCTCCCCGTGCTCTCCCTCTGCCTTCTGGCCAACAACAGCATTGCATTCAACTAAGGACCAATTCCACAGCAAACCCATAATCTTTAACTCTGTTAAAATCATCCCCATTTGGCTGTGGCAAAGCAGAGCCTGTAAATCATGATTAGTGAAAGCAAAGGGCCAGAGAAGAGATAATTAATTTCGCTTTGCTGTTCAAAGGCTGCGCTGCCCTTGCTCAGTGGAGGATTTGTGCCCTTTAGACAAAAGGCTGACAAGTGTCACCTGTTAATCTTCTCTGTGTGCAGCTCTTTGCAGCGTGAGATGGTCCTGTCACAGGGCCCTGCTGGCTCTGGCAGCTGCTATTTGCAAGTCAGCTGCAAAGCTCTCCCTCTTTATTCCTCTGGCTATTTTTAGCATTTCTCTTTAGATGCAATAAAAAGAAGACATCTCATATCAGTGATAACCAGGTTGTAGTGGTTGTTCCCCTTAAGGGACAGACGTGTTGGGCAATGGGAGGGGAAGGGCTTTCCAGGATTGCTCCAGTGTGTGTGAAACATCTGCTGGCTGTCACCCAGGGTGGAGACACCACTGTCACCCGCGGCAGATCCCTTCAGCAGCCTTTCTCCAGCACATCCAGTGTGTGGTGGTTCAGCTGGAGAGCTGGTTTCTGCATCAAGGGCAGGTCAGAACAGCTTGGTATATGCTAAGGGCAGGCAGGAAAAGTCTGCTGAGCCTGCAGCATGCTCCAGAGTGGCAGGGAAGGGCTCTTGGGAGTATCAGGGCTGCATTTAAGGGGTTAAAAGAAGTCACAGTGCTCCCTGGAGCTCTTTTCCTCCCTGCTTTAACTGCAGGAAAAACAAGTGAGGGAATGGGGAGAGCCTGTCCCAGCAATCTCACCATGCATGTCCCCCTCACGTCACCATCCCAGCTTCTCTCTGGGCATTTGACACACAGCTCACCAAGATGAATTTGAGCATCTGAAATTTAGTCTATTCTGCTAAATCGTTCCTGCTGGTTTTAATCCACATTCATACTAAATTTCTACTGTTTTATTTTCCCCTTCTCTCTCCCCTCAAGGGAGAAGCAGTAGCTTTCTTGGAGATAGCTTATGATTTTTCCAGACAGAAATTGTTTCCATTCCAGGGTTATTGGCAATACCCAAATATATGTCCAGGAATTGGTCAAAGCCAAGATTTAGAGCTGCTGCTGTAGTGTCTAATAAAGCAGGACTGCAAAAGGTCAGCCTCTGTGCAACATAGCAGCCAGTTCCACCAGCTAATGGCATAATCTATTATAGAAGTAATTCCTATGTCTTCCCTTCCCAGTCAAATATAACAACAGTGGGGAACATTAACTGTCTAATTTAATACTGAGTTCCTTATAGTGCTAGTAAACCCATTAACTAGGGCTGTTATCCAGACTGATTGAGTCTTGACCTTGGCCTGTGTTTTTAAGTGAGCTTTGCCATTCCCCTTGGGATCAGCAGCTCCATTCAAGCAGCAGCTCCACTGCCCTCCTTGCAAGGCTCTGAGCTGGTGGCCCAGCCTGGGTGGCCCTGCAGCAGTGCCCTGCCCTCTTGCTGTAGTTTGCACTGCAGAGCATTCATCATTTCAAGGTCATCCAGAGCTCTCTGACTCCTGAATTTATGGAGGATAGCAGCAGCCTTTGCTTTGCTGTAAGCACTTCCAGTTGCCATTGGTTCACCTTTACCCCAACAGTCCTTGTTCTTGTGCTTTTTAACACTGTCCTTCATACTCTCCTGCTTTTTTCCTCTATATCATCAATGCAGGCTGCAGCATCAGCTGCTCTGTTAGCAGGTGCTTTTGCTTTCCCCTGAGCTGCCCAGCTGCTGGGCAGAGCCTTTGCTATCAGCATTCATAGATAGCATCACATAACAGCTTGGAAGGGACCTTAAATATCATCTGATTCCAGGCCTGCTGCCTTGGGCAGGGACACCTCCTGCTAGAGCAGAGGAGGGGTGGGCTGGTGTGGGAGCACAGGTGCCTCCTCTCCACTCAGGGATAGTGCAGAGCAGTGCTTGGCATCAGCCTTTGATGTGATTCTCTCCCTGGCAGGTAAGAGGAAATGGTTTATTGAATTGTTCTGAGTATTCAGAGGCCAGAGGGGTTTCTGTGGGTGGTCTTCTCCCACCTTTGTGTGTCCTCTGCAGTAACATGGCTGGACTTCCCCCTAGAGAGGAATTGCTCCAAGACCTGGTTCTGGGTGTGCTGTGAACTCTCATAGCCCTCAGCTTCACTCAATCCTGGGCTTCCCCCTCCTCTGTCCTGGTCCTCAGCATCTTGCTAATTAGCCCAAGCATCTGTTCTGAGCACAGCAGTGAACATTTCCCTGAACAGCTATGAGTTGTCTTGCCAGATCGTTATTTACGTGCTGGTTCAGGTCACACACTCCCCAGGGCAGGAGTGAGACCCGAGTTTGGCCCATTTGTCTTCCATGAGTTGAA